>NC_092336.1:149935000-150268333 GCF_046630445.1 Rutidosis leptorrhynchoides
ATGTAGTTCTTGTGTTAATTTTTTGTTTAGCTCTTCTAAATCCTCAACATATTTCTACATAATATATCTACTAAGTTAATATTTTGTATATAATAACGTCTCATTGATTGTATGTAACGGAAATAACATTAACAGTACTATTCTAGGAATTAAGTAGATATATTTCACATATGTAGATTACCTTTTTGCGATAGTAGTACCGTTGAACATTATCACAATTTCGAGCTTTTTCCTTCAATCTCTAAGTCCATGTTTTTTTACATTGAGTAAAATATTCATTTACCACAATGAGTGAAACGACCCCGTCCTAATCCACCTAGACGAAGTCATCAACATTTGGTCCCATTGCGATGATCAACTCCAAGTAATGTCCTTAAATTGAGCAAATGCACAGCGGAAGACTTAATTCGTACCTGAGAATAAACATGCTTTAAAGTGTCAACCAAAAGGTTGTTGAGTTCATAGGTTTATCATAACAATCATTTCAATATATTAATAGACCACAAGATTTCTTAATCATAAACATAATACACTCGCAAGTGTATGTAAAGCATTCTAAGTGGTTGAGCACTTGGTAACCATACTTAACATCTAATCAACGTCGCATATTCCCTTTATTATGAAATCTCACTACACCGTACCAAGTGTAGTCTACAAAACGAAGTACTGTGCAACCGTTGAGTACTGGTCGTCCAGTCCGGTTGGGGTTGTCAGGCCCGATAGATCTATCAACAGGATTCGCGTTTACAATACCCATATAAATAGTAGTTACCAAGCTACAGGGAAGTATGCCAGTGGTACAACTCAACGTAGAATATATTTTTAAGTATTGTGTCTATTTCGTAAACATTTATAAAAGCAGCGCATGTATTCTCAGCCCAAAAATATATATTGCAAAAGCAATTAAAAAGGGAGCAAATGAAACTCACCATAATGTATTTTGTAGTAAAAATACATATGACGTCATTGAACAAGTATAGGGTTGGCCTCAGATTCACGAACTTATATCATTTATATATATATTAACACATATAGTCGTAATTGAACAAATTCATATATTATATCTTTAGTTAATATATTTTCTATATTTAATTTGTGTATATTTTTAAAATGATTAATATTTATATAGTTATATTAATATCTATATATAATTAGTTTTATATTAAAAATACCTAATTTGTTATATATAAATATTTATACAAAAAAAATGTTAATATGTTTGTTATATAATTATATGAAATATTAATATAATTATAGTATATGTAATAATTATATTTTATGTATAAACAAAAACTTTATTTGTTGTAATATGATAATAATGATAATAATAATAATAATGATAATAATGATAATGAATAAAAATAATGATAATAATAATAATAATAATAATAATAATAATAATAATAATAATAATAATAATAATAATAATAATAATAATAATAATAATAATAATAATAATAATAATAATAATAATAATAATAATAATAATAATAATAGTAATAATAATAATTAAAATGAGTAAACTACCTTAAGCCCTTTTCTAAAAATAAATGCCTCAAACTGGGATCGAACCCGAGACCTCTTGGTTTAACACAAACTCCCTAACCAACTGTTCTGCTATGCTTTTGTGATTTGATTCCTAACCTAAATCTATATATTCCTAAACTAATTCGGTTATTATCATCCATCATATCATATATCACGTATGATCATCATCATAATTCTATCCCTTCATCCTCTTATATCACGACATCATTATCATCATCGACATACTCATCATCATCAAATTATCATCATTACTAAGGATCATTACCATCTTTATTTTATTATCACTCATATTATTGTAATCCATAACATGAGCCTAATTTAAGTGGCCAACATAATAGCATCCAAGTTTAGTTGGTCACTTTTTCTTCTTTTTTTTTTATTCGTAAGTGGAACCATCTCACTTTGTCCTTTTGATCTATAATAATAATAATAATAATAATAATAATAATAATAATAATAATAATAATAATAATAATAATAATAATAATAATAATAATAATAATAATAATAATAATAATAATAATAATAATAATAATAATAATACTACAATATGTTAAAGTAATATCAATAATAGAATTTAAGAAATCAATCCCACATGCTTTGATAAAAATAGTCAGGGTAATATCTATATGTGTCGATATGTGTACAATTTTTATTTTATTTCAAGTCATGCTCAAATGTGTCTATAAAATCCTTGGCCTATTTCATAGTTACATGAGTTAATAAAAGGCTCATTTAAGACTTCAATTTTTCAAAGCTTAATTTGTTTAAGACAACAGTTAAGGCCCATGTCAAATTAATATTAGTCAAGACTATATCTTTTACTATGTAATTAAATATATTAAATATATGTATTGAAACAAATAAATTTCTAAAGTATAACCTTATACATTTAATATTTAGTTAACGTTTTCAGGTAATATTCTTATATATAAAATAATATATTTTATTAGTTCATAAATTATAACAACTAAATCATATAATAGTTTATTAACATATTTTAGGTCATTATTTATATACATATATTTATATATACATATCTATTTACAATTAGTTGTTCGTGAATCGTCGAGAAAAATTTAAGGTCAATTGAAAATATGTATCAGTTCAAAATTTTTGAGACTCAACCTAACAAACTTTGTTTATCGTGTCAAAAATATTAAATCGTATCGAGAGTTTGGTTCAAAATTAGTCGAAATTTTCCGGCTCGTGACAGTGAGTAAGTAAATGAAAATCGCAAAAATAAATCAAAAACAATGTTTTTTGTATAATGTTTTTGTAGATTTATATTTCCATCCAATTCAATATATATCTAAAAATACAGTATCTTATATTATGCAGAGCTTGTTTTTATTGTTTTTCATGAATATTAATACAAGTCCACCCTAAAATGTCAATGAAGGCTTGCTGTTAATATCTAAAGTGTGGTAAAAATTTTGTAAGACAAAATGTTCAATTAGATAAAGTGATTAATTATCAAAAAGCTAATACATACTGTGATTCAAAGAATACTAACCTTTTCTTCATCTACATCCACAATATGTTTTGTAACTTGATCATCTTTATTGTTTTGTAGACTACTTGAAGCAGCTTCATTGGTTTGAGATTTCTTCATGAAGATGACAGTAGGGTGGTTAATTCTAATTTTTTTTTCAATCGGCAGATGATAATATGATATTACTTTATGAATAACGTAGTTTGTGTTTTAAAGAACATCGTGGCACATATTTTTGTATCAATATACTGAGTGCTATTGATAGAGCATCTCTTGTAGTTTTAAAAAGATCACATACAATCATTCCTACAAATAGATATATTGTGCCAGAATAGATATACATATATCGTTATAATAATTGAGAATTTTAATCTGGTGACATCTGCCGATATATAAAGTCAATATTTACATTTGTTACTTCACTGATCGTTAATTTTTTCCAAACGATGGTCCTCTATATCATTACTTTAAATCGTATATCATCAAAATCCTTTGGTTATTAATATATATGTTCATAGAGTGATGATAAGGAATGTGCAGAATCACAAAATAATCATACGGTCGTTGTGCACATCATAATTTTAAAATCAAACTCGTTTTTCTGATAAATAAGCATTCTGCAGAATATACTCTTGATTTTAGTAAAAACAAATGCTTCGTGACTCCCCTAATGAGCTTGTTCTGCTGATCCCACGCATGATCTTGTTACGAAACAAACATACAATCAACAATCACATCTTGAGCAGCTGATTTCGCGCATTGTATTACCAAACATCTGGCAGCATTCACATCAAATAGTAAAAGACAGATTCATAAGAAATCGAATATAAATATACTTGAAGACAGTGAATCATCGTAAAGCTACATGTTGATATATGTATTCAGATTTCGTAAAACAAAAGTTAGTGGTATTGGTAACACTAATATTTAACAACTATGTGTTTTTTACAATGGCAGCGGTAAATTAACAAACGACTGGACTGGTATACTAAAGTTATTATTCAGATACATCATATCAGACAATGTGAAACAATATATGATTGGAGGATTTGATGTATTTACTTGTAAAGGCAAAATGAGACGACCCGACCCAATCCACAGGGACGAATACAATAACATATGATAACGTCGCGAGGTACTTGACCTCTATATGATACATTTCACAAACGTTGCATTTATTCCTAAAAAGGCAATCTATTTTTACATCACGATGTGACATATTCGCTTAACATTTCATAACATTCAAATGACCTAATCTGCCATTTTCATAATAACAATCTCTAATGAACTTCAATGACTCGAGTGCAACGTCTTTGTATCATGGCTTAAATGGTTCCAAGTAGTATCCTTAACATGAGCTAATGCACAGTGGAAGACTTAATTCATACCTGAGAATAACATGCTTTAAAACGTCAACATAAAGTTGGTGAGATATATAGGTTTGATGCTAGCAGCGTTATAACAATGGAACACAAAATTTCATATATAAACATTTTAATAAAAATATTCTAAGTGGTTGAGCACTTGGTAACCATACTTAACATTTAATCACGTTGCATATTCCCTTTATTATGAAATCTTACTACACTGTACCAAGTGTAGTCACGAAACGAAGTACTGTGCAACCGTTGAATACTGGTCGTCCAGTCCGGTTGGGGTTGTCAGGCCCGATAGATCTATCAACAGGATTCACGTTTACAATACCGCTGTAAATATTAGTTACCAAGCTACAGGGAAGTATGCCAGTGGTACAACTCAACGTAGAATATATTTTTCAGTTACTTGTGTCCATAACGTAAAACATAAAATACATGTATTCTCATCCCGAAATACTTAGAGTTTAAAAGTGGGACTATATACTCACCTAATGTATTTTGTAGTAAAAATACATATAACACCATTGGTAACTTATAAGGTTGGCCTTCGATTCACGAACCTAATTAATTATATATATATATATATTGATTAATATCTAAATAACAAATAAAATCAATTTATGGTGTACCAATCCTAATGCTCGAGACTAATATGTAGAAGTTAACAGAAATTCATTTGACTCAAAATAATTTCCAAAAATTTCTACATAATTAAATATTGTCATTTTATATTTTTAAATATTTAACAAAATTTATTTATAGTAAATAATAATATAATTCACTTGTTAATAAATAATATTTTATATGTAAAAATATATTAAAACGATGAGTTAATATTTTATAATAATAATATTTCCTTTAAAATAATACATTTATTAAAAATACTAATGTTATTAATAAATTGATAATTTTAATAATAGTGATCAAAATAATTATTTAATATTAATAATGGTAACAAAAATGATAAATTGATAATTTTATTAATTATAATAATCAAAATAATATTTTGATAGTTTTTGACAAAATATTATTTGTTTTTAGTTATTAACATAAATAATAATAATAATAATAATAATAATAATCATAATAATAACAATAATAATATTTTTTTTTTTAAAAATGATAATTAATAAATTTAATAACAATAACAATTAAGATAACATTCTTACAGTTGTTGATAAAAATATTAGTTATTAATAATCATAATAACATTAATGATAATAATTATAGTAATAACGATGATTTTTAACGACGACGTAAAAATAAAAATATTCATTTTTAATAATTCGTACAAAAGTTCAATTGGTTATAACTTCAAATCCGTCCGTCGAATCCATTTGACATCTAAATGAAAAGTTTATAGTTTTTCGCCACCTTTCCAAAAACATATATATCATATAGCTTATCTTAACCGCAGGAGTAACTAATTCAGATTCTATCCTAAAACATATTTTGTCAAAAATAAATATAATAGCATGTACGATCCTAATTTCTCGAGCACTAGTCAGGAACACACTAAAAGTAAATAAAAGTCAAGTTTTGAGTGCTCACGTATCAATATTGAGATTCAATATTGCAGGATAGATATATAAACACCCCGAGGGCGATAAATACTAGTTTAGCTCACAAGCAAAACCCCCGATCCATACCCATAACTTTCATAGTTATGACCCATAATCTCCTTAATTTTATCCCACTCATGAAATTAGTTTTGGAACACTTGGGCAGAACCCCGTCATAGTATTTTTGTGTATAATTAACTCTAAGGATACTCAAAATCTTAAGATTAATACTAATTTTAATCTTAATATGAATAATAATAATAATAATAATAATAATAATAATTTTAATAATAAAATAATAGTAATAATATTATGTTACGGAGTATTATTTTTGTTGTGCACGTGTGTGCAAAGTTAAAGTGAATGAATCAAGTGCCAGATTACACGGCATTTAAAGACATATCATGACTAGATGGGCCCCACGACTTGCACTAAATATCTCCTTAAAAAAAAGAATCCGATGATCGTTTATTATATAAATTATATTATATTTAATTTATCTAATTAATTAAATATTATATTTTATTTACGTTTAGGGTAGAAATATAATTTTTACAAAAATTACTTTTACGTTGTCACCCGTCTACTGTCCCGGTTCCGGTTTTCCAAAATAAGTTTCGTACGTCAAGAAAACTAACACTTAAAGTTTGGTGACTCGTACCTTTGACAAAATAATAGATTTAAATTAAGAAAATAATCTCACCAAAAATGTAACTTAACCTTTTGAGCATTGTGGTCATTTACTTTTATAAATCGAGGTCTCGTTGTTATTAGAAATATATTTTAATAATGTTAGTAAAATCAAAACGTTGCACGATTATTTTAAAATATATATTTGATAAACACTTTTTAATTAAATATTTATTTTTATTAAAAACACAGACTATTATTATTTGAAATTTGTCAAAAGGTTTCCAGAAATTTTCTGACTTTTAAGATAACGTTAAAACCTTCATTTTACTAAAATGACTCGTTAATATTTTTGACAAAAACAGTTGCAGATATTTATAAAATTATATTATCTTTTACACTTGCCGATAAATATAATATTCTTATATCGAAATCTATTATTACATATCTAATACTTTGTTATCGTTATCAAATAATAAATATATATCGTATACTCACGTAAATGTTCGTGAATCATCAGGCTTGGTCAAAAAGGTAACTAATCATCCAGATATAGATTTCAAACTTTCTAGACTCAATATTAGGGTTTTTGCTTATCGTGTCGGAAACATATAGAGTTTAAGGTTTAAATTTGGTCAGAAATTTCCGGGTCGTTACAGTACCCACCCGTTAAAGAAATTTCGTCCCCGAAATTTGATAGAGGTTGTCATAAATAACAATAGGAATGTTTTCATGACAAATATGAGGTATTAATGAAGTTTTATCATTATAAATAAAATGATTCGATCATATGAAGCGCACGAGCGAAGCTATCACAAAAGAGTGAAATGAGTAATATGGAATTGTTTCTAACTGATGACGTAGTTATGATTGATTACCGAAATTCACGAGATTTAAATGAAATCTTTCGTGATAAGATTTGGTTCTTCAGCGATTTTGGAAACAGGATCTCCTTTGATTTAATGCGGCAAATCTGTTGTGATTTCTTTGCCGGATATTTCACTTATAAAACTACCCCCTTCGTTTCCCTTGTTTCCATATCACACATCTTCTACTCTTTCTCCTTAATTCTTACTTAAAGATATTTGCCAATATGCTCCATCCTATTCTAATCCTTGATATATTCTTAATTTTCACGTCTGTCATCCTTCTTTTTCATCTACAACCAGAAGAGTCTATTTACTTCTACTATACTCTTGCGTTGATAGTGTTTCTAGTTCTCCCATGTCTCTATATTGCTATCGGCATAGATATACATGGTTTGTAAATCCTGGGTGGTTGTTGAGTTTGATATCTCCCTTTATACTTTGATGCTCTTGTTTCTGTTTTCTATAATCATTGTCATCCATAGTTAATACTTTCTTCTTTTTGCTGCGATTTATACCCCGAATTCTATTTTGGGGCTTTTGTCCCTTCGTTTCTTCTTCCCGTCCTTGAGTCAAGCGAGCAATGGTCCGGAATTCGTAAGTATGAGATTTGGAATGAACATAACTAATGCTCTAAGAAAGAAAGGGTATTGGCACGGTTTTGATTTGTCAAATTACCAGAATATCCAGGAAAATATATAGCTATCAGGATGACATGTTCCTAATATGTTTGGGAATTGGATAGAATGTAAGAGCCATGTAACATGGCACATGATGATGGTACTGTGGATCATCACATTCCATTAGAAACTTAACATGACTTACTGTAATATAATGAAGTTGATCAAGTTTCATTATATTATACTAATTCATGCATCAGTTCTCAACACTGCTTCAGAACATTCCTATTTTAAACTCGAAGGTTTCAGAATTTAGAAACTAACACAGTTTCTTTTATATTGTAACGCAGATATTACGGAAAGATAAATGATCGCAGATAGGAATAGTTGTAAAAATATCTCCAGAAATATGAAGAATATGTATAACGGAAGATATGAAGATATCTTATAATATCTGAGATAAGATGATGATGAAGAATATCATCTGGAAAGATTTAGAATAAGGTGTAAGGTTCATACTAACGGTTTCAGCAGATACTGGATCATTTGGATCCTTTGAAGTCAGATTTAGTTTTCTCGATTTGTTCACGGCCTCCTTCATACTTTGCTCAAAACTTTTCCAGTTCTCAACCTTCTCTTTTTCAAAGCTTTACCAACACATGGTACTTTATCATCAATCTTTTGACCGTTAAAGTCATTTACAGTTTTTGTTGCTTCATCAGCATTTCAAGAACTACTTCATAGTTCAGGGTGTTTTTTTTTTTTTAGAAACTTCACCTTCGTAGTATGAAATTCTTAGAGATAGACGTCATAGGTATAACTGGAGAAGTTCTGTGAGATTTCAAATTACTAATTGCGGGTTCTGCCAAAGAGACAACGAGCTGCTGGTACATCTGCTAATGATGTCATGGAATATAAAAGGTTCTCTGGTAACGACGGCGAAAGAACAACGTATATATATCGAGGTTATAATAAGACTAGTCTTACTGAGAAGTTACAGTGGAGCTGTGACAAAATTAGCTTCTTGAAAAGGAATCGTATGGTTGTTTTTGCTAATGAATGATAAGGAATTTGACACGGATAGGTTTTAACTATAACTTCGGTTTCGAAAGTTTTTTTTTTTTTTTTTTTTTTTTTTTCAGGTGCATAACTGTATGCATGAATCTTTCTTCCATAGACGAGGTACAGCTGGTTCAACTTCTCGATCGAGGTGTTTTCAAGAATCATAAAAGATTTGAACGCGAATTGTAATTGTCGAGGTACAAATGAGGTTTAGGATAGAATCAAGTGGCAAACTTGAAGAGTTGTTTAGTTTCATATGTTATAATCAACATTTTAATCCATTTTAGTTGTCCAAAGTTAGCAGTCCAATAGTCCGATTGTCCAATGGTCCAATAATTTCATATATATAATATTCGAACTAATAAATACGTATCGTTACCCGTGTACCGGTCTCAGTGTCGATCATAACTCAAAGTATATATATATTTTGGAATTAACTCCGACCCTGAATAGCTAACTCCCACCTTCACATATAGAGTGTCTATGGTTGTTCCAAAATATATATATAGATGGGTCAATATGATAAGTCGAAACCTGGTATACGTGTCCCGTTATTTAAAGTGCGTAAAATAAATAAATATATATCATGACCCATTATACAACGTGTTGTCTCAGAATTAATCCGACGTATTGTTGTACATGTGTCCCGACGGTATGTAAAGTGCAGGAATAAAATTGCGAGAATGTAAATTGCAATAAATTAAATGTTAGCCGGGAACAGTTAGCATGAATTTCCTAACAATATTTCAATTTAGTTAATTTGTCTGTTTCTATCAATTTTATTTTGTCCAATGTTTCCTTCTTTATGCCACTTGTTGGATTCTGATAGGTCAAAATCCGAATATAAAATTTTGAATGAAAATAGTTATTCTGGGGTGAGCGGATACGAATATCGGTGGTTGTAAGTAGGATAGTAAATGACCGTTGAATCAGATTCGAAGAATGTACAGTGTAACTTATTAATGTGAATTCTAAATATTCCTCGGGTACTACCCACCCGTTAAAATATTTTCATCGTTAACAGTTTGTACAAAAGAATTTTTAATTACAATCTTTATGAAAATATACTTGCATATATATTTTCATCGGATGTAATCATGGATTTAATGAGTCAAAAACTCATCTGATTTATCGTTAATACTAGATTACATAATCTCTAAAACTTTAGAAATTACATAATCATCATGTCGAACGAGAAAAAATGAGGCAGAATGATACATAAAGCGAAGATAGTCGATGTAGATCGATGTGTAGAACGAAGTTCATACTCGAAGTACAGATATTGAGGCGTGTGATGTTGATATCCGAGGCACAGATTATGACGTTGAGGTTTACGACAAGATTGTGATTGAGGGTGATAAAGGTACTGTCGGCGTTGATAGTGGTCGTACGAATTATGCTGCTGGTGCTGCCGCTGGTGTTTGTAACCTTCGCACCATATTCTCCAAAGCCACTACCCGAGCACGGAGCTCATTGACTTCTTCTATTACACCGGGATGGTTGACGGTTGGAACGAGCGAATGAACAAGATTCGAAATATGGGATAGTATATAATCATGACGAGATACTCTAGAAATAAGCGAGAAAATGGTGTTTCGTATAGGTTCGCCGGTAAGTGCTTCAGGTTCATCATTAAGAGGACAATTTGGTGAATGGAATGGATCACCTTCTTCTTGCCTCCAGAAATTTAGTATATTACGAACCCATCCCCAATTCATCCAGAATAGATGATGGGAAATTGGTTGATCCATTTCGGTGACGCTGTTCTCGGAGCTCGAATGGAAATCCATATCGGCGTAGCTATCGAAGTCGGAGGAATTCGAACTGGATGAAGAATCCATCTTGTATAGTTGGGGAAATGAATTTTTGATTTGGAATAGATTATAGGAGTTGGGTTTGGTATTCTTCAATACATAATTTACATATGTATTTATAATACTCAAAATCCCGTGAATTGCGGGGAATCTTTGAAATTCGTCAGGCAATGTCTATAGTAACAGATACGCTAGGATACGAATTTTGACTATACACTATCGATGCACTAAATGCAGTAAGACGTGTCTAGACTTAAGAATGATAAGCAGGTAATTCCCTAAGGATGATAAGTAGATGATTTCCGACTAGAAATGATAAGCAAAACTTTTGACATGCAGACACGGTCAAAGTCCAGACTCACTAATGTATCCTAACAACTTACTAGTTAGACACACTAATGCAGACCTGGTTCGCTAAGACCAACGCTCTGATACCACATGAGACGACCCGACCCAATCTACAGGGACGAATACAATAACATATGATAACGTCGCGAGGTACTTGACCTCTATATGATACATTTCACAAACGTTGCATTTATTCCTAAAAAGGCAATCTATTTTTACATCATGATGTGACATATTCGCTTAACATTTCATAACATTCAAATGACCTAATCTGCCATTTTCATAATAACAATCTCTAATGAACTTCAATGACTCGAGTGCAACGTCTTTGTATCATGGCTTAAATGGTTCCAAGTAGTATCCTTAACATGAGCTAATGCACAGTGGAAGACTTAATTCATACCTGAGAATAACATGCTTTAAAACGTCAACATAAAGTTGGTGAGATATATAGATTTGATGCTAGCAGCGTTATAACAATGGAACACAAAATTTCATATATAAACATTTTAATAAAAATATTCTAAGTGGTTGAGCACTTGGTAACCATACTTAACATTTAATCACGTCGCATATTCCCTTTATTATGAAATCTTACTACACTGTACCAAGTGTAGTCACGAAACGAAGTACTGTGCAACCGTTGAATACTGGTCGTCCTGTCCGGTTGGGGTTGTCAGGCCCGATAGATCTATCAACAGGATTCACGTTTACAATACCGCTGTAAATATTAGTTACCAAGCTACAGGGAAGTATGCCAGTGGTACAACTCAACGTAGAATATATTTTTCAGTTACTTGTGTCCATAACGTAAAACATAAAATACATGTATTCTCATCCCGAAATACTTAGAGTTTAAAAGTGGGACTATATACTCACCTAATGTATTTTGTAGTAAAAATACATATAACACCATTGGTAACTTATAAGGTTGGCCTTCGATTCACGAACCTAATTATTTATATATATATATATATATATATTGATTAATATCTAAATAACAAATAAAATCAATTTATGGTGTACCAATCCTAATGCCCGAGACTAATATGTAGAAGTTAACAGAAATTCATTTGACTCAAAATAATTTCCAAAAATTTCTACATAATTAAATATTGTCATTTTATATTTTTAAATATTTAACAAAATTTATTTATAGTAAATAATAATATAATTCACTTGTTAATAAATAATATTTTATATGTAAAAATATATTAAAACGATGAGTTAATATTTTATAATAATAATATTTCCTTTAAAATAATACATTTATTAAAAATACTAATGTTATTAATAAATTGATAATTTTAATAATAGTGATCAAAATAATTATTTAATATTAATAATGGTAACAAAAATGATAAATTGATAATTTTATTAATTATAATAATCAAAATAATATTTTGATAGTTTTTGACAAAATATTATTTGTTTTTAGTTATTAACATAAATAATAATAATAATAATAATAATAATCATAATAATAACAATAATAATATTTTTTTTTAAAAAAAATGATAATTAATAAATTTAATAACAATAACAATTAAGATAACATTCTTACAGTTGTTGATAAAAATATTAGTTATTAATAATCATAATAACATTAATGATAATAATTATAGTAATAACGATGATTTTTAACGACGACGTAAAAATAAAAATATTCATTTTTAATAATTCGTACAAAAGTTCAATTGGTTATAACTTCAAATCCGTCCGTCGAATCCATTTGACATCTAAATGAAAAGTTTATAGTTTTTCGCCACCTTTCCAAAAACATATATATCATATAGCTTATCTTAACCGCAGGAGTAACTAATTCAGATTCTATCCTAAAACATATTTTGTCAAAAATAAATATAATAGCATGCACGATCCTAATTTCTCGAGCACTAGTCAGGAACACACTAAAAGTAAATAAAAGTCAAGTTTTGAGTGCTCACGTATCAATATTGAGATTCAATATTGCAGGATAGATATATAAACACCCCGAGGGCGATAAATACTAGTTTAGCTCACAAGCAAAACCCCCGATCCATACCCATAACTTTCATAGTTATGACCCATAATCTCCTTAATTTTATCCCACTCATGAAATTAGTTTTGGAACACTTGGGCAGAACCCCGTCATAGTATTTTTGTGTATAATTAACTCTAAGGATACTCAAAATCTTAAGATTAATACTAATTTTAATCTTAATATGAATAATAATAATAATAATAATAATAATAATTTTAATAATAAAATAATAGTAATAATATTATGTTACGGAGTATTATTTTTGTTGTGCACGTGTGTGCAAAGTTAAAGTGAATGAATCAAGTGCCAGATTACACGGCATTTAAAGACATATCATGACTAGATGGGCCCCACGACTTGCACTAAATATCTCCTTAAAAAAAAGAATCCGATGATCGTTTATTATATAAATTATATTATATTTAATTTATCTAATTAATTAAATATTATATTTTATTTACGTTTAGGGTAGAAATATAATTTTTACAAAAATTACTTTTACGTTGTCACCCGTCTACTGTCCCGGTTCCGGTTTTCCAAAATAAGTTTCGTACGTCAAGAAAACTAACACTTAAAGTTTGGTGACTCGTACCTTTGACAAAATAATAGATTTAAATTAAGAAAATAATCTCACCAAAAATGTAACTTAACCTTTTGAGCATTGTGGTCATTTACTTTTATAAATCGAGGTCTCGTTGTTATTAGAAATATATTTTAATAATGTTAGTAAAATCAAAACGTTGCACGATTATTTTAAAATATATATTTGATAAACACTTTTTAATTAAATATTTATTTTTATTAAAAACACAGACTATTATTATTTGAAATTTGTCAAAAGGTTTCCAGAAATTTTCTGACTTTTAAGATAACGTTAAAACCTTCATTTTACTAAAATGACTCGTTAATATTTTTGACAAAAACAGTTGCAGATATTTATAAAATTATATTATCTTTTACACTTGCCGATAAATATAATATTCTTATATCGAAATCTATTATTACATATCTAATACTTTGTTATCGTTATCAAATAATAAATATATATCGTATACTCACGTAAATGTTCGTGAATCATCAGGCTTGGTCAAAAAGGTAACTAATCATCCAGATATAGATTTCAAACTTTCTAGACTCAATATTAGGGTTTTTGCTTATCGTGTCGGAAACATATAGAGTTTAAGGTTTAAATTTGGTCAGAAATTTCTGGGTCGTTACACAAAAGCTTTGTTATTTAACGAAAATTAAAACATTATTGAAGTAACTGAAAATTAGTAGTAGTCAAATTAACCTGGGCAGTTGTAGAAAAATTATACTATTTGATAGACTGTAACACTTCTTTGTATACCACATTCCTTGTCGTGTGTGAAACGTTTCCATCCTCATCCAATATAAGCACCTTCAGTCCTTTCTTGCTTATAACACGAGACACTGCAACATAAAGTTGACCGTGAGTGAAGACCGGTTTTCGTAGATATAAGCCAACATTTGAGAGTGATTGTCCTTGACTTTTGTTTATCGTCATCGCAAAGCAAACATTATCTGGAAACTGACGCCTACGGAATTTGATTGCAATATTCTTGTCTGTAGGTTCTACAATCATTCTTGGAATGTAGGTTAATTAGCCAAAACAGTGACCAGTTATTATTCTTGCTTCAATATTATTATCTGCAAGCCTTTCAACTATTAACCTTGTACCATTACACAAGCCCTTTGACTGGTCAACGTTACGTAGCAACATTATAGGCACTCCCTTCTTCAAAACAAGCCTGTGATTGGGAACACCTGGTACTTTCAAACCATTTAAAATTTCTGGTGAATACAATGATTGTACAAATAAATCATCAACTTCGTCTGGACTTAGGCTGTCTAAACTGTAGTAGACTCTTTCTTCTTCATCAATGGAGGCCAACACATCATCATTAATAGAATCAACTTCCTCATTTGTTGGAGCAAGTATGGCTTTGTTTTGAAAAAAATTGGGATCACCAAGATCGCTGTAAAGGCTAGGATAAATAGAATCCACAATGTTCTGTATATGATTATCATGTGATGGAATTAATATCTCATCGGGAAAAATAATGTCAGCTTCTCCATCATTTGAAAGATTAATCCTTCCTTCACCAATTTTCAAAATCCAATCTGCAAAGTCACTAATATCTTTTTTTCCCAATCCATTCTCACCACCATTCAAGCGCATATTTTTAGTTAGTGTAAGTACCTTACAATGATGCCACAAGTCAGATGAATGCAGCGAAGCATTTACTATTTCTGCTCTGTTTCCTTTATGTATAACTGGAAGGATCTGCCTGAAATCTCCACCGAACACCACGACTTTACCACCAAACGGCAATTTCTTATTCGCTGACTTGATTATGTCCCGCATAGTGCGATCAAAAGCTTCAAAACAGTGTATGTGCATCATGGGAGCTTCATCCCATATGATTAATTTTTCCTTGTTCAATAATGCAGCTAATTCACTATCCGGTTGTATATTACAAAAAGAATCTTCCAGAACATTAATAGGTATAGCAAACCTAGAATGTGCAGTCCTACCGCCAGTTAACAATAAAGCAGCTATACCGCTTGATACGACGTTAATAACTATATCACCACGAGCACGAACGGCGGCTGCAAGTGTTTTCCAAACATAAGTCTTTCCAGTTCCTCCATAACCGTACAGGAAGAATAGGCCACTCGCATCAACTGAAACAGCATCTATAATCTGATCGTATACTGACCTTTGCTCAACCGTCATTGTAGACAGATATCTTTCTAGATCTTGTTCAAGTGTTTCCCTATCATAAGCCATCTCATCATGAATAAGCATATTGCACGTATAATTTATGAACTCGTAATTAGGAAAAGGCATATTAGGGATATTCTTTAGAGTACTCCCTGAACTATTAACATTCTTTCAATCTTCGATAGCGCGAGGTTGTACAAAACCTTCTTCAGTTTAGCTTCATCTACATGACATAACAAATTATTAGAATTATAATGAAGTACATATACCACAAATAAGATGTAAATTAAATAATAAGCAAATGTCTTGATGTTAGAGTTTTTACTGGTAGTTGATACATGAGGAGGACATTCATGATGTAGGTCGTCAGACATTAGATCACGAGTTTCATTCCAAACACGGTCAGGGAAGGATAGACTATCGGTTGTTATCAAAGACACAAACAAAGATCGACAAAATTCTCTGAATGCCCAAGCATGTGTCTCTTTAATAGATGCAACATATTCCCGATCATCGTCTTAAAGTCCCAGGGCGTAGCATGCCACCTTAAAAGTATCGTATAGTATGCCGTTGACTGTCCTAATATCCTCAAAGCAAGTGGGTCCCTTGACTTTATTCAGAAGTATCCTCAGATAATACGTTTCACCAGACTTCGGAGGAACGAAGTGTATTCTACCAACAACCAGCTGTGATTTACGTCTTGTCCACTGTCTCGGACCCGAATTCCAGACATAATATCTTGGAAATTCCACGTATGTATACTGTCGAGAATGCTGATCTGTTTTATTACAGTTCATCCATTCAATAAATTGAGAAGCTCCAACCGTAGGCTTTGAAAGTACAGATTCAAAATCTTCGTCGCCGTCATAATAAATGGGCTCATGATTAGGTAAGTGAAAGGAAAGTCGATAGACTGCAGGTGTTCGGTATATAGTTGGAAAATTGAATAATCGCCAGGCCTCCTCACAAGCTGAAATGTAACGACAACTGTAATAGTCTGCAATCTCATCTTTTCCTTGCTTTTTCTTTTGGTTTGATTTTCCGCCATCTGAATTTTCTATTCGCACAGATATTCTGTCGGGCCCTTTATTTATGTATTTAAAAAGGTATTTAATCGAACCAATTTGGTTGCACCATTCAACATTGACGTGTGATTGAAACTGTTTTGATAGTTGCTTGTTGTAGGCAACGACGTTCTTGTTTTGATAGTTGCTTGTTAATACCTCCTCAAAACCAAGTTTGAGGGCTGTTTTGAAGGCTTAAGATGATGATGAAGATGATAGAACAATACACCAAACCACCCTTGAGTTGGTTAAACCTTTATCACCTTGAAACCTAGCTTGAAACCCACTTTTCTGCCCTTGAGAAAACCGAACAGCAGCAGCAGTATTTGAGCTGAAATGTGTGATGAAAATGATGACTTAAAAGCTTCTAACTTGAAGCCTCAAGTGTAGTATACCCCAAGCTCTTGATGCACCAACACAACCTTTGTTTATGTTAGGATTTTAGACACTTAATTACCTAGATAACCAAGCAAAAAACTCTCTTCCTCTCCTCTACAAGTTCACGGCAGCAGCAGCACACAAGCATGAGAGAAAATCATTCAACATCTTATTCAAAAAGGGGAGTCAATGCTTGGTTATTAGAGGAAGGCATGCACTTGAGAAATGTGACATTAAAAGTCACAAAAGACTAGCATGGGGTGTCTCCTTGGAGACCCAAAACCGTCCCATATAGATGTGGTATATCAAGATTCACATTTTTTATAAAACTTGTTATTTTAAGTCTTGTGAAAAATATAAACTTGATACATATATATATATATATATGTATATATATGACACCATGCATTTAAGTTACTTACATTTTATAAACCAATTTATAAAATATAACATAACATAATTATTTAAACCTATAAATAATTAAAGTTAAATTATCCAAATA
The DNA here is from genome assembly GCF_046630445.1 of Rutidosis leptorrhynchoides. Lineage (NCBI taxonomy): Eukaryota > Viridiplantae > Streptophyta > Magnoliopsida > Asterales > Asteraceae > Rutidosis > Rutidosis leptorrhynchoides. The sequence continues at coordinate 149,953,035 of NC_092336.1, forward strand.
ATCTATCTCAAGTGATAATATTTTAGAAAACCGATTTTCTAAAGTTCAAGTGTCGCGTATTTATTTAACGATCCAACCGTTAAGATTAAATACTTATAAAGTGTTGGTAAGCTTGTTATTGGGTATGACCCGACTTGGATCATAACACATTAGCCACATTAATTTAATATGTCTCTCGGGCATATGAAATACCTTCATTTTTGTCACCGCACATATGGTTGCTTGCACCCGTGTCGAGATACCACAAATTTGATTCGTCGTTATCTTCACCTTTGCATGCTAGTAACAAAGTGTTTTCCACGGCTTCGGTATCTTCTTGCATTAAATTTGCTCTTTCTTGCACGTAATCGTTTGACTTCTCGCATTCTGAAGCATAGTGGCCAAATTTATAACAATTATAGCATTTGGTTTGAGAATTGTCATACCTTGGCCTTCTACTTGTGTAGCCTCTCCCGCGACCTCTTGTCGGGTGAAAATTTTGACTTCTTTCTTCATTTTTATAAGAACTATAACCTCCACGTTTGATATATCCTTGCCCTCGTCCTCGGCCACGTACTTGACCACGACCTCGTTGACTCGTTTGATGAGTCTTTTCACTGTTCTCTTCCTTGAAAGAGAGTTTTGCTTGTAAAGCTTGCTCCAAAGGCTCCTTATTTTTCTTATTGAACCTCTCTTTATGGGCTTGTAGTGAACCCATGAGTTCATCGATAGTCATTGATTCTAGATCTTTAGATTCTTCGATGGCTACGACTATATAGTCGAATTTTGAATCGAATGATCTAAGAATCTTCTCAATGACTCTTACATCACTTAGAGTTTCACCATTCCTCTTTAATTGATTGACAACTGCCAAGACTCTTGTAAAATAATCAGAAATTGATTCTTAGTCTTTCTTAAATAAGGATTCGAACTCACCTCGTAGTGTTTGTAGTCGAACCTTTTTCACCTTATCAACTCCCTTATAAGAATTCTCCAAGATCTCCCATGCTTTCTTGGTGGTGGTTGCACTTGCAATTTTCTCAAAAGCTCCATCATCTACACTTTGTTGGATGATGGAAAGAGCCTTTTGATTGTTGGTCTTCAATAGTTTTTTCTCCTTGCTGAGAGGACCTTTTTCTGCAGGTTCCTCATAGCCTTCCTCCACAATCTCCCATAAGTCTTGTCCACCTAGGGTGGTCTTCATTTGGATGCTCCATCGATCATAATTATCCTTTATGAGGCAAGGAAACGTGATGACATTGTTGGCCATCATCTTATCGAACCAAGCTCTTGATACCAATTTGTTAGAAATAGGAGGTTATGTATATTATTTGTGAAAGAGAGGATTGATGATTTAGATGTTTGATTGATCTTGAAAGCTTTGTTTATTGCTTAATTATATGATTACAAATGAGGGGTGAAGCCCTCTATTTATACTACACAATGGAGTAGTCTAGAATGCTTCACAATCTACTAGTATCTAGATATTTCTTAGTATTATGATACTTCTAGACCTAGATATTTTATAAGATCATTCTACACACTGTCTCTACTACATTTTACAAGTAGTTTCTACATAATGGATTATGATCTTGATTCAAAATACTTGATACTTGCAAGCCCAAATTCAAAACACATAGCCCAAATCAAGTTTAGTTTCGAACACATTTGTGGTTTGAATATGTGTATTCGGTAGGCAACACTTAACCGATGTTGGGTTTAAGGTAAAAAATTATTCATTCTCGACAAGCTGATTTCATTTTTAAATACAAAAAGATTTTATATAATTATCTTCAAGTGTATTCTCAAATTTAATGGTCTACTTAATTTTTTAAGTCATTTTATCCAGGGTTTGTTGGAGCATGCATGTGGTCAGAAAACTATACATTAGTTGATGCAACAAGTGACAAGTCTTTGCCACCCGTATGTTACTGAACAATATTATTCCTTTTCCTTCGTTGAGATTCTGCCTCCTTCATCTATTATATAAAGTTCGCATATGAGCCCCATCCCGATAGATCACAAACAAGAATCGGGTACAGCAAAGGAACGCCTAAACACAACGTTCAGCCAAAAGAATGTTCTTCAAACACCTTACAAAGGTCCATCCTGCTTCTGTACATGGAAGAAGTGCCGTCTTTCTTACGACTGATAATACATAAAAGTTTTCCTCGAAAAGAGATGCATATTTATATTTATATTTATATTTATATTATTACAGAACACCTTAAATGCTAAATGAGCTTACATTAAATTTAGAATTCTATGAGATTCAATTCATAAAATATACTAAATAAAAGACTGAAAGACTCAACACCATTTAAATTAAAGACCGAAAGACTTTTGTTCTAATTATCAATTCTTTATTATCTTTATATATAAAATATACTAAATAAAAGACTACATGACTATTGTTCCAATTATTTATTCTTTATTTTTGTATATACTAGAAGACTAAAAGACTTTAAAATAATTATTTATTGTTTATAACGATATATATTAGTATTAATATTATTTATCTTTTATCTTTATATATACTAAAAGGCAAAATTACCATTACTCTAACTATTTAGGTGTTATTTATAATTTAAAATGTTTTATTCAAAAGGTCTGTGACCAGTTGACCACAACTACAGTAGCAGATGTACCAGTATTTGTATGTTTTTGAATTAGCAAGGAAACCCCTTATTAACGAGCACATTGTATCTTTATGGGGTAAACCTCGGGTAATCAAGCCTTTGAGCGCGAGACCTTGTACCCGGTGAATTGCATATTATGCGCATCTCGATGGCCACTCAGGCAAGTCTGTATGTTGAACATTAAAAATATTTTTGTATGATGTATTGATATTGCTTCAACTATACATATTTATATCGCAATATAGGTTCCATTTTGGTTTTATCTTCTCGCTCATTCGAAGTATATTTATCAACATTTTGTGAAGATAACGCCTTTTTAGTCCATAAGGTGTTTTGGCGGTATTAATGGTGATTTATGAGAGTTTTGAAGCTAAAAAGTCAAGAAAACCAGCTTCGGTTCGTTTTGGTTTAAAGTATAAAGGTTACAACATCGAGGGGTCATTCTAGTCGCGAGATCTCAAGTCGCGGACAACTTTGACCAGTTTCATATAGCTCGTGTTCGCGGGTCCTAGTGAAGAAGCCCACTCGCGATCGCGAGTGGGGTGTCGGGCAGGTCCAATTATTTAAGTGTTGCACGATTTGTATTTAGGTCATTTGTGTTTTCACTCGTTTGGAGCCAATTTTGGGGCTATTTGGTGATTCAAACACCGTTCTTTATTAAATCTAAAGGAGTTATCATCAAGACTTGAAGATTAGGTCTTAGATCATCATTGGTACTCGAAATTTTCTAAATTTTAGTGATATTATTATGGATTCCATTGTTTATGAGTGTTTCTATGATTTTTCACGAACAAGTGTTGCTAAACTACTAATGTTTGCTTGGTTGTGAAACTTTCATGGTTTGGATTGTCTTATTATATGGATTATTATTATTATGTTTGATTCGTTAAATTGTTATTACGTTTTTTTATGGAACCATTTTTATGCATGTTTATTACTTGAATTCAATTATATATATTACTGACTAGTTAAGAAACTTTGTCCCGAACCCGGACTCATACCCGTCGGGTCCTCATTTACTTACTAACCATCGGGTTATCGGGTTTCCCTACGGGTAAACGGGGATCCCCATTTACTTACTAACACTCGGGTTTTCGGGTTTTCTCGCGAGTATCGAATATCTACGTTGTTACGCATTCGCATTCTCCATTCAACTATTTTAATTTTTGTTTTAATAATGTTATTAAAATGAGTATTAAATTTAAATGACTATATATAAATATCGAATAATATTACAATACCACATTGTAACGTATATTAGTATTATTATTAATAAAATTGAAATTCCCTTCGGGTCGGGTATACAGGTCGGGTATAATAAAATTGAAATTACCCCGAGCCCTGCTCAGGGTTTCGGGTTTACCCAACGGGTGCAGGTCTTTTTGCTATCCCTAGTTTTACGTGAGTTTAATTTAGATACAATCTTAATAGCTTAATCATTATATAGTTGGTCTTTTGAGCAAGATTAATGTGAGTTAGTCAAGATTGAGGGATTGCATTATATGTTCTTAGACATATAATTGGCTTTAACTATTAAGGACAATCCACCATAATTGTGAATCAACCAAGTGAACATTGCTCTTTAACATCTGAATATCGTTTAGCCAATGTCAGTAAAAGCATATGTGAAATCTGCATTGCTAAAGCCGGTCAACGGCAGATCTAGCCACATACAAGATTTTACTTTTGATACAAAACCTGGATACCACGCTGGCAAAATCGGCATTGCTAAAACCGGTTTTGGTGAACATGTGTAAAACTGGAATTACTAAAGCCGGTTATACTGGCTTTGGGAAGAAAAAAAATTCTTTGAACGTACTTCTATTACAAGCTTGACATGTTTTGATATCCTTTAGCCAAAAAAAAAAAAAAACACTCTTGTTTTGAGTAATTGTACTCTTCCATAGGTATGATTATTTAACATTTCTTACTAGACTCTTTAAAAGAAAATATATGGTGTCATAGCATTGTCATATTTACACCTCATTGCATACAAAACTGTATGTCAATTACTAATAATTTATAATCCGTATATAGAACCCCCCCCCCCCCCCAACCCCAACAACTCACACACACACACGTAGCATTTCAATAGGTTTTTTTAAATTCAACATTTGTTTGCATATCAAGTTAACAATGTAAAAACTAGCATTCTATAAATGTGTTGACCTTTAATACTTTAAAATGTTAGTGAGTTTTGCTCTACTTTTCTTGTGATTAAAGAGATTTTGTAGTGGTGACCCGGCATGTTCACCTCTTGTGTGATTTGCGTTGACAAAAATGATCTCAAACAGAGTTTCGACACTTGAATTAACTCACAACACGAAAACCTAAACTTTTTGACCTGGAACAGTCACGATAAAAGTAAATTACTTGACATTTTAATCTTTTCTTTTAAAACTTGAAAGACCCAACTATGAAAAAGTAAAACCAAAAGGTATAACATGAAGGAACTAAAATGTTTTTTTGGGTGCTAAAAATAAAGTGCATGGTTACACCCTGTTCTGGGATGTTAATTGGTTATGATTTCTAACCAATGTGAGGGATTGTATTCACTCCGATACATAACATTGATAACAGGTATCTCGAACCCCTTAGAGCTCACTCATTAGAGCTTCGATTTTTTGGTCATTCAAAAGTCTAAACGCTCATATCTCGAGCCCGAATTAGTGAGAGAAAATGAAAATGTTGAAAAGATGGGAATGCGCTGCTTGCAGTGGCAGATACCGAACACGTTCATTTACATCTTGATTTTTCACGGACTCACGACTTTTCCCCTAGTCACGTCCAAAGTCATCCCGATTTGAACCGCCGATGCCGCAATGATTACACATGTCCCACTTGTAGGATTGCTTTTAGCCCAAATGGTGATAGAGTGAGGTTCCCCGAAGCTTATATGCATACATCTATTTCTTCTCAGATATGATGTGGGATACACACAAACCAATTAGCTCCAACAATCACCCTCTTAATTGGTTTGTTCATGCACTTGTTGTAGTGACCCGAACTTTTCCATGTTTATATATATTAATTGAGATTGATATTTACATGATTAAATGTTTCCAACATGTTAAGTAATCAAACTTGTTAAGACTTGATTAATTGAAATATGTTTCATATAGACAATTGACCACCCAAGTTGACCGGTGATTCACGAACGTTAAAACTTGTAAAAAAAACACTATATGATGACATATATATGGTTATATATATAGTTAACATGATATTATGATAAGTAAACATATCATTAATTATATTAACAATGAACTACATATGTAAAAACAAGACTACTAACTTAATGATTTTGAAACGAGACATATATGTAACGTTTATCGTTGTAACGACATTTAATGTATATATATCATATTAAGAGATATTCGTACATCATAATATCATGATAATATAATAATTTAAAATCTCTTTTGATATTATAAACATTGGGTTAACAACATTTAACAAGCTCGTTAATCTAAAGGTTTCAAAACAACACTTACATGTAACGACTAACGATGACTTAACGACTCAGTTAAAATGTATATACATGTAGTGTTTTAATATGTATTTATACACTTTTGAAAGACTTCAATACACTTATCAAAATACTTCTACTTAACAAAAATTCTTACAATTACATTCTCGTTCAGTTTCATCAACAATTCTACTCGTATGCACCCGTATTCGTACTCGTACAATACACAGCTTTTAGATGTATGTACTATTGGTATATACACTCCAATTATCAGCTCTTAGCAGCCCATGTGAGTCACCTAACACATGTGGGAACCAACATTTGGCAACTAGCATGAAATATCTCATAAGATTACAAAAATATGAGTAATCATTCATGACTTATTTACATGAAAACAAAATTACATATCCTTTATATCTAATCCATACACCAACGACCAAAAACACCTACAAACACTTTCATTCTTCAATTTTCTTCATCTAATTGAACTCTCTCAAGTTCTACCTTCAAGTTCTAAGTGTTCTTCATAAATTCCAAAAGTTCTAGTTTCATAAAATCAAGAATACTTTCAAGTTTGCTAGCTCACTTCCAATCTTGTAAGGTGATCATCCAACCTCAAGAAATCTTTGTTTCTTACAGTAGGTTATCATTCTAATACAAGGTAATAATCATATTCAAACTTTGGTTCAATTTCTATAACTATAACAATCTTATTTCAAGTGATGATCTTACTTGAACTTGTTTTCGTGTCATGATTTTGCTTCAAGAACTTTGAGCCATCCAAGGATCCATTGAAGCTAGATCCATTTTTCTCTTTTCCAGTAGGTTCATCCAAGGAACTTAAGGTAGTAATGATGTTCATAACATCATTCGATTCATACATATAAAGCTATCTTATTCGAAGGGTTAAACTTGTAATCACTAGAACATAGTTTAGTTAATTCTAAACTTGTTCGCAAACAAAAGTTAATCCTTCTAACTTGACTTTTAAAATCAACTAAACACATGTTCTATATCTATATGATATGCTAACTTAATGATTTAAAACCTGGAAACACGAAAAACACCGTAAAACCGGATTTACGCCGTCGTAGTAACACCGCGGGCTGTTTTGGGTTAGTTAATTAAAAACTATGATAAACTTTGATTTAAAAGTTGTTATTCTGAGAAAATGATTTTTATTATGAACATGAAACTATATCCAAAAATTATGGTTAAACTCAAAGTGGAAGTATGTTTTCTAAAATGGTCATCTAGACGTCGTTCTTTCGACTGAAATGACTACCTTTACAAAAACGACTTGTAACTTATTTTTCCGACTATAAACCTATACTTTTTCTGTTTAGATTCATAAAATATAGTTCAATATGAAACCATAGCAATTTGATTCACTCAAAACGGATTTAAAATGAAGAAGTTATGGGTAAAACAAGATTGGATAATTTTTCTCATTTTAGCTACGTGAAAATTGGTAACAAATCTATTCCAACCATAACTTAATCAACTTGTATTATATATTATGTAATCTTGAGATACCATAGACACGTATACAATGTTTCGACCTATCATGTCGACACATCTATATATATTTCGGAACAACCATAGACACTCGATATGTGAATGTTGGAGTTAGCTATACAGGGTTGAGGGTGATTCCAAAATATATATAGTTTGAGTTGTGATCAATACTGAGATACGTATACACTGGGTCGTGGATTGATTCAAGATAATATTTATCGATTTATTTCTGTACATCTAACTGTGGACAACTAGTTGTAGGTTACTAACGAGGACAGCTGACTTAATAAACTTAAAACATCAAAATATATTAAAAGTGTTGTAAATATATTTTGAACATACTTTGATATATATGTATATATTGTTATAGGTTCGTGAATCAACCAGTGGCCAAGTCTTACTTCCCGACGAAGTAAAAATCTGTGAAAGTGAGTTATAGTCCCACTTTTAAAATCTAATATTTTGGGATGAGAATACATGAAGGTTTTATAAATGATTTACAAAATAGACACAAGTACGTGAAACTACATTCTATGGTTGAATTATCGAAATCGAATATGCCCCTTTTTATTAAGTCTGGTAATCTAAGAATTAGGGAACAGACACCCTAATTGACGCGAATCCTAAAGATAGATCTATTGGGCCTAACAAACCCCATCCAAAGTACCGGATGCTTTAGTACTTCGAAATTTATATCATATCCGAAGGGTGTCCCGGAATGATGGGGATATTCTTATATATGCATCTTGTTATTGTCGGTTACCAGGTGTTCACCATATGAATGATTTTTATCTCTATGTATGGGATGTGTATTGAAATATGAAATCTTGTGGTCTATTGTTACGATTTGATATATATAGGTTAAACCTATAACTCACCAACATTTTTGTTGACGTTTTAAGCATGTTTATTCTCAGGTGATTATTAAGAGCTTCCGCTGTCGCATACTTAAATAAGGACAAGATTTGGAGTCCATGCTTGTATGATATTGTGTAAAAACTGCATTCAAGAAACTTATTTTGTTGTAACATATTTGTATTGTAAACCATTATGTAATGGTCGTGTGTAAACATGATATTTTAGATTATCATTATTTGATAATCTACGTAAAGCTTTTTAAACCTTTATTGATGAAATAAAGGTTATGGTTTGTTTAAAAATGAATGCAGTCTTTGAAAAACGTCTCATATAGAGGTCAAAACCTCGCAACGAAATCAATTAATATGGAACGTTTTTAATCAATAAGAACGGGACATTTCAGTTGGTATCCGAGCGTTGGTCTTAGAGAACCAGAAAATTTGCATTAGTGTGTCTTATCGAGTTTGTTAGGATGCATTAGTGAGTCTGGACTTCGACCGTGTTTTCTTTAAAAATGATTGCTTAACATTTTTGTTGGAAACTATATATTTTTAACATATGTATATTATGTGATATATTAATCTCTTAACGTGTTTGATATTATGTGATAGATGTCTACCTCTAGAACAAGTCCCATTGACTCACCTAATAATAATGAAGAGTCAAATGTAAATTGGAATGATTTGTGGACTGATTCACAAGTTCCCGAAGAGGAACCGGAAGAAGAGTCGGAACCGGAAGAAGAATCGGAACCGGAAGAAGAATCGGAACCGGATGAAGAAATAGAACCGGTGGGGGAAATAATAAAACGGTTAAGTAAAAGAAAATCCTCAACCAACCGACCAAAGTTAATTATGGTCAATGGTGTTTCCGCCAAGGAAGCAAAATATTGGGAGGATTACCAATTCTCCGATGAATCGGATTCCGACGAGAATTCCGATGATGTTATAGAAATTACCCCAACTGAATTTAAAAAGGCAAAAGAAAATAATAAGGGAAAGAGAATAAAAATAGAGAAATCTAATTCCAACCCCGATGAACTTTATATGTATCGTCAACCCCCGAAGTCCTTAAGTTGTAACAATGACCCGGGAACCTCTAAACCACCAGGTTTTTCTAAACCAATGTGGACAACGACGGCTCGTATTAGGGGAACATCATATATCCCTAGAAACTTGGCAAAACGAACCAAAACCGAAGAAGAAGAAACGAGCGAGTCGGAATAAGATAGTTGTATTCGTGTGGTGTAATATATGGAATATAGTGTTCTTATGCTTTATGATATATGTAAAAATTGCTTGTATTAATAAGTATTTTTTTTATGAATCTAACTCTTGTCTATTTTACAGTTTAAAAACACAAAATGGATAGACAACCCAATATTTTAAGAGACCTACCCGGAGACATGATTGATGAAATCTTGTCTAGAGTCGGCCAGAATTCTTCGGCACAACTATTTAAGGCGAGATCAGTTTGTAAGACATTCGAAGAACGTTCCAAGAATGTCTTGGTTTATAAGAGACTTTCGTTTGAAAGATGGGGGATATCACATTGGGAAACCCATAAGTTACGATGTGTTTACTTTGACGCATATATTGCGGGGAACCCAAATGCTATTTTACGCAACGGGTTAAGAAATTATTTTGACTCAATATATCCGAATATTGGACTTTATGATTTAGAAAAAGCGGCTAACATGCAACATAAAGAAGCATGTTATGCTTACGGATTAGTAATGTTCGCTTCTCACCAAAGTGAGAACAAGAACATCGGGCTACAACTATTAAACAAAACGTTTCCACAAGTGACGGAGTCGGTAATTGGGGTAAGAAATGAGTTTTTTAGATTATTACGGGACTGTTGGACATTACGTAACCCTCGTCCCTTTGATGACGTTACAACACGCTGTCTTATCAACGGCCATAACGGTTATGTTGCACAAGACCAAGGATGGGAAGTAGTCCTAGTAAAACCAGAATGCATGACTTGTTTCTGGACGTATGAATTACGTGTCTTTATTGCCTTTGCTGAACGACTTGTGTACTAGCTAGAATTGTCTTCACAACTATCTTGTATCAAAGTTATTGTGTGCTATATTTCATGTTTTATGTAAAATAAGCGGTATTGTAAGTTTGTAAAATATTGTATAAAAGTTTGAACGCGAAATATTATTATAATTAGTTTTTCATATAGAATTGTAGTAGTTGAATTGTATATTAGCTACTAAGTATGAACTTAACGGGTAGGTACTACCCGAATTTAAACTTATAAAACGCTAATATGAAGAAAAAGCTTTTATAAATGAGTTCATATTATGCTACGAAATACTATTAACTACTCTTAATATTCTGTATGATTAACTTGTTCCATTTAACTATTTTGAAGGAAATGGCACCGACTACTCGACACACCGTGAATATGAATGAAGAGGAATTCCGTACTTTTCTAGCTTCAAACATAGCCGCAGTACAGGCTGCGCTACATACCAACAATAACCTTGGATCTAGCAGTACAGGAAATCGTGTAGGATGCACCTACAAAGAATTCACTGCCTGCAAACCTTTGGAATTTGATGGAACCGAAGGACCGATCGGATTGAAACGGTGGACCGAGAAGGTTGAATCGGTGTTTGCCATAAGTAAGTGTACTGAAGAGGACAAAGTGAAGTACGCTACGCATACCTTCACAGGTTCTGCGTTAACATGGTGGAATACCTATCTAGAGCAAGTGGGACAAGATGATGCGTACGCACTACCGTGGTCAGCATTCAAGCACTTGATGAACGAGAAGTACCGTCCCAGAACCGAGGTCAATAAACTCAAGACAGAACTTAGAGGGTTACGAACCCAAGGATTTGATATTACCACGTACGAAAGACGATTCACAGAATTGTGCCTATTGTGTCCGGGAGCATTCGAAGATGAGGAAGAGAAGATCGACGCGTTTGTGAAAGGATTACCGGAAAGAATCCAAGAAGATATAAGTTCACACGAGCCCGCCTCCATACAACAGGCATGTAGAATGGCTCACAAACTAGTGAACCAGATTGAAGAAAGAATTAAAGAACAGACTGCTGAAGAGGCCAATGTGAAGCAAGTCAAAAGAAAGTGGGAGGAAAACGGTGATAAGAATCACCAATACAACAACAACAGCAATTACAACAATAATCGCAACAGTTATCCCAACAATCGCAACATCAATCGCAACTACAACAAACGGCCCAACAACAACAACAACAACAACAACAACAACAGCAACTACAACAATCATCCCAACAACAATAATAACCGCAACAACAACAACAATCAGAAGCAACTATGCCAAAGGTGTGAAAAGAATCACTCGGGGTTCTGCACCAAATTTTGCAACAAGTGTAAAAGAAATGGTCATAGCGCGGCGAAGTGTGAGGTCTACGGACCAGGGGTTAATAGAACGAAAGGAACAAATGGTGTCGGAACGAGTAATGGTGGAGCAAGTAGTGTCGGAGCAAGTTATGCCAATGTAGTTTGTTATAAATGTGGAAAACCAGGCCACATTATTAGAAATTGCCCAAACCAGGAGAACACGAATGGACAAGGCCGTGGAAGAGTTTTCAATATAAATGCGGTAGAGGCACAGGAAGACCCGGAGCTTGTTACGGGTACGTTTCTTATTGACAATAAATCTGCTTACGTTTTATTTGATTCGGGTGCGGATAGAAGCTATATGAGTAGAGATTTTTGTGCTAAATTAAGTTGTCCATTGACGCCTTTGGATAGTAAATTTTTACTCGAATTAGCAAATGGTAAATTAATTTCAGCAGATAATATATGTCGGAATCGAGAAATTAAACTGGTTAGCGAAACATTTAAGATTGATTTGATACCAGTAGAGTTAGGGAGTTTTGATGTGATAATCGGTATGGACTGGTTGAAAGAAGTGAAAGCGGAGATCGTTTGTTACAAAAATGCAATTCGCATTATACGAGAAAAAGGAAAACCCTTAATGGTGTACGGAGAAAAGGGCAACACGAAGCTACATCTTATTAGTAATTTGAAGGCACAAAAACTAATAAGAAAAGGTTGCTATGCTGTTCTAGCACACGTCGAGAAAGTATAAACTGAAGAAAAGAGCATCAATGATGTTCCCATTGCAAAAGAATTTCCCGATGTATTTCTGAAAGAATTACCGGGATTACCCCCACATCGATCCGTTGAATTTCAAATAGATCTTGTACCAGGAGCTGCACCAATAGCTCGTGCTCCTTACAGACTCGCACCCAGCGAGATGAAAGAACTGCAAAGCCAATTACAAGAACTTTTAGAGCGTGGTTTCATTCGACCAAGCACATCACCGTGGGGAGCTCCTGTTTTGTTTGTCAAGAAGAAAGATGGTACATTCAGGTTGTGTATCGACTACCGAGAGTTGAACAAACTTACCATCAAGAACCGCTACCCACTACCGAGAATCGACGACTTATTTGATCAACTACAAGGCTCGTCTGTTTATTCAAAGATTGACTTACGTTCCGGGTATCATCAAATGCGGGTGAAAGAAGATGATATTCCAAAGACTGCTTTCAGAACACGTTACGGTCATTACGAGTTTATGGTCATGCCGTTTGGTTTAACTAATGCACCAGCTGTGTTCATGGACCTTATGAACCGAGTGTGTGGACCATACCTTGACAAGTTTGTCATTATTTTCATTGATGACATACTTATTTACTCAAAGAATGACCAAGAACACGGTGAACATTTGAGAAAGGTGTTAGAAGTATTGAGGAAGGAAGAATTGTACGCTAAGTTTTCAAAGTGTGCATTTTGGTTGGAAGAAGTTCAATTCCTCGGTCACATAGTGAACAAAGAAGGTATTAAGGTGGATCCGGCAAAGATAGAAACTGTTGAAAAGTGGGAAACCCCGAAAACTCCGAAACACATACGCCAGTTTTTAGGACTAGCTGGTTACTACAGAAGGTTCATCCAAGACTTTTCCAGAATAGCAAAACCCTTGACTGCATTAACGCATAAAGGGAAGAAATTTGAATGGAATGATGAACAAGAGAAAGCGTTTCAGTTATTGAAGAAAAAGCTAACTACGGCACCTATATTGTCATTGCCTGAAGGGAATGATGATTTTGTGATTTATTGTGACGCATCAAAGCAAGGTCTCGGTTGTGTATTAATGCAACGAACGAAGGTGATTGCTTATGCGTCTAGACAATTGAAGATTCACGAACAAAATTATACGACGCATGATTTGGAATTAGGCGCGGTTGTTTTTGCATTAAAGACTTGGAGGCACTACTTATATGGGGTCAAAAGTATTATATATACCGACCACAAAAGTCTTCAACACATATTTAATCAGAAACAACTGAATATGAGGCAGCGTAGGTGGATTGAATTATTGAATGATTACGATTTTGAGATTCGTTACCACCCGGGGAAGGCAAATGTGGTAGCCGATGCCTTGAGCAGGAAGGATAGAGAACCCATTCGAGTAAAATCTATGAATATAATGATTCATAATAACATTACTACTCAAATAAAGGAGGCGCAACAAGGAGTTTTAAAAGAGGGAAATTTAAAGGATGAAATACCCAAAGGATCGGAGAAGCATCTTAATATTCGGAAAGACGGAACCCGGTATAGGGCTGAAAGGATTTGGGTACCAAAATTTGGAGATATGAGAGAAATGGTACTTAGAGAAGCTCATAAAACCAGATACTCAATACATCCTGGAACGGGGAAGATGTACAAGGATCTCAAGAAACATTTTTGGTGGCCGGGTATGAAAGCCGATGTTGCTAAATACGTAGGAGAATGTTTGACGTGTTCTAAGGTCAAAGCTGAGCATCAGAAACCATCAGGTCTACTTCAACAACCCGAAATCCCGGAATGGAAATGGGAAAACATTACCATGGATTTCATCACTAAATTGCCAAGGACTGCAAGTGGTTTTGATACTATTTGGGTAATAGTTGATCGTCTCACCAAATCAGCACACTTCCTACCAATAAGAGAAGATGACAAGATGGAGAAGTTAGCACGACTGTATTTGAAGGAAGTCGTCTCCAGACATGGAATACCAATCTCTATTATCTCTGATAGGGATGGCAGATTTATTTCAAGATTCTGGCAGACATTACAGCAAGCATTAGGAACTCGTCTAGACATGAGTACTGCCTATCATCCACAAACTGATGGGCAGAGCGAAAGGACGATACAAACGCTTGAAGACATGCTACGAGCATGTGTTATTGATTTCGGAAACAGTTGGGATCGACATCTACCGTTAGCAGAATTTTCCTACAACAACAGCTACCATTCAAGCATTGAGATGGCGCCGTTTGAAGCACTTTATGGTAGAAAGTGCAGGTCTCCGATTTGTTGGAGTGAGGTGGGGGATAGACAGATTACGGGTCCGGAGATTATACAAGAAACTACCGAGAAGATCATCCAAATTCAACAACGGTTGAAAACCGCCCAAAGTCGACAAAAGAGCTACGCTGACATTAAAAGAAAAGATATAGAATTTGAAATTGGAGAGATGGTCATGCTTAAAGTTTCACCTTGGAAAGGCGTTGTTCGATTTGGTAAACGAGGGAAATTAAATCCAAGGTATATTGGACCATTCAAGATTATAGATCGTGTCGGACTAGTAGCTTACCGACTTGAGTTACCTCAACAACTCGCGGCTGTACATAACACTTTCCACGTCTCGAATTTGAAGAAATGTTTTGCTAAAGAAGATCTCACTATTCCGTTAGATGAAATCCAAATCAACGAAAAACTCCAATTCATCGAAGAACCCGTCGAAATAATGGATCGTGAGGTTAAAAGACTTAAGCAAAACAAGATACCAATTGTTAAGGTTCGATGGAATGCTCGTAGAGGACCCGAGTTCACCTGGGAGCGTGAAGATCAGATGAAGAAGAAATACCCACATCTATTTCCAGAAGATTCATCAACACCTTCAACAGCTTAAAATTTCGGGACGAAATTTATTTAACGGGTAGGTACTGTAGTGACCCGAACTTTTCCATGTTTATATATATTAATTGAGATTGATATTTACATGATTAAATGTTTCCAACATGTTAAGTAATCAAACTTGTTAAGACTTGATTAATTGAAATATGTTTCATATAGACAATTGACCACCCAAGTTGACCGGTGATTCACGAACGTTAAAACTTGTAAAAAAAACACTATATGATGACATATATATGGTTATATATATAGTTAACATGATATTATGATAAGTAAACATATCATTAATTATATTAACAATGAACTACATATGTAAAAACAAGACTACTAACTTAATGATTTTGAAACGAGACATATATGTAACGTTTATCGTTGTAACGACATTTAATGTATATATATCATATTAAGAGATATTCGTACATCATAATATCATGATAATATAATAATTTAAAATCTCTTTTGATATTATAAACATTGGGTTAACAACATTTAACAAGATCGTTAACCTAAAGGTTTCAAAACAACACTTACATGTAACGACTAACGATGACTTAACGACTCAGTTAAAATGTATATACATGTAGTGTTTTAATATGTATTTATACACTTTTGAAAGACTTCAATACACTTATCAAAATACTTCTACTTAACAAAAATTCTTACAATTACATTCTCGTTCAGTTTCATCAACAATTCTACTCGTATGCACCCGTATTCGTACTCGTACAATACACAGCTTTTAGATGTATGTACTATTGGTATATACACTCCAATTATCAGCTCTTAGCAGCCCATGTGAGTCACCTAACACATGTGGGAACCATCATTTGGCAACTAGCATGAAATATCTCATAAGATTACAAAAATATGAGTAATCATTCATGACTTATTTACATGAAAACAAAATTACATATCCTTTATATCTAATCCATACACCAACGACCAAAAACACCTACAAACACTTTCATTCTTCAATTTTCTTCATCTAATTGAACTCTCTCAAGTTCTATCTTCAAGTTCTAAGTGTTCTTCATAAATTCCAAAAGTTCTAGTTTCATAAAATCAAGAATACTTTCAAGTTTGCTAGCTCACTTCCAATCTTGTAAGGTGATCATCCAACCTCAAGAAATCTTTGTTTCTTACAGTAGGTTATCATTCTAATACAAGGTAATAATCATATTCAAACTTTGGTTCAATTTCTATAACTATAACAATCTTATTTCAAGTGATGATCTTACTTGAACTTGTTTTCGTGTCATGATTTTGCTTCAAGAACTTTGAGCCATCCAAGGATCCATTGAAGCTAGATCCATTTTTCTCTTTTCCAGTAGGTTCATCCAAGGAACTTAAGGTAGTAATGATGTTCATAACATCATTCGATTCATACATATAAAGCTATCTTATTCGAAGGGTTAAACTTGTAATCACTAGAACATAGTTTAGTTAATTCTAAACTTGTTCGCAAACAAAAGTTAATCCTTCTAACTTGACTTTTAAAATCAACTAAACACATGTTCTATATCTATATGATATGCTAACTTAATGATTTAAAACCTGGAAACACGAAAAACACCGTAAAACCGGATTTACGCCGTCGTAGTAACACCGCGGGCTGTTTTGGGTTAGTTAATTAAAAACTATGATAAACTTTGATTTAAAAGTTGTTATTCTGAGAAAATGATTTTTATTATGAACATGAAACTATATCCAAAAATTATGGTTAAACTCAAAGTGGAAGTATGTTTTCTAAAATGGTCATCTAGACGTCGTTCTTTCGACTGAAATGACTACCTTTACAAAAACGACTTGTAACTTATTTTTCCGACTATAAACCTATACTTTTTCTGTTTAGATTCATAAAATATAGTTCAATATGAAACCATAGCAATTTGATTCACTCAAAACGGATTTAAAATGAAGAAGTTATGGGTAAAACAAGATTGGATAATTTTTCTCATTTTAGCTACGTGAAAATTGGTAACAAATCTATTCCAACCATAACTTAATCAACTTGTATTATATATTATGTAATCTTGAGATACCATAGACACGTATACAATGTTTCGACCTATCATGTCGACACATCTATATATATTTCGGAACAACCATAGACACTCGATATGTGAATGTTGGAGTTAGCTATACAGGGTTGAGGTTGATTCCAAAATATATATAGTTTGAGTTGTGATCAATACTGAGATACGTATACACTGGGTCGTGGATTGATTCAAGATAATATTTATCGATTTATTTCTGTACATCTAACTGTGGACAACTAGTTGTAGGTTACTAACGAGGACAGCTGACTTAATAAACTTAAAACATCAAAATATATTAAAAGTGTTGTAAATATATTTTGAACATACTTTGATATATATGTATATATTGTTATAGGTTCGTGAATCAACCAGTGGCCAAGTCTTACTTCCCGACGAAGTAAAAATCTGTGAAAGTGAGTTATAGTCCCACTTTTAAAATCTAATATTTTGGGATGAGAATACATGCAGGTTTTATAAATGATTTACAAAATAGACACAAGTACGTGAAACTACATTCTATGGTTGAATTATCGAAATCGAATATGCCCCTTTTTATTAAGTCTGGTAATCTAAGAATTAGGGAACAGACACCCTAATTGACGCGAATCCTAAAGATAGATCTATTGGGCCTAACAAACCCCATCCAAAGTACCGGATGCTTTAGTACTTCGAAATTTATATCATATCCGAAGGGTGTCCCGGAATGATGGGGATATTCTTATATATGCATCTTGTTATTGTCGGTTACCAGGTGTTCACCATATGAATGATTTTTATCTCTATGTATGGGATGTGTATTGAAATATGAAATCTTGTGGTCTATTGTTACGATTTGATATATATAGGTTAAACCTATAACTCACCAACATTTTTGTTGACGTTTTAAGCATGTTTATTCTCAGGTGATTATTAAGAGCTTCCGCTGTCGCATACTTAAATAAGGACAAGATTTGGAGTCCATGCTTGTATGATATTGTGTAAAAACTGCATTCAAGAAACTTATTTTGTTGTAACATATTTGTATTGTAAACCATTATGTAATGGTCGTGTGTAAACATGATATTTTAGATTATCATTATTTGATAATCTACGTAAAGCTTTTTAAACCTTTATTGATGAAATAAAGGTTATGGTTTGTTTAAAAATGAATGCAGTCTTTGAAAAACGTCTCATATAGAGGTCAAAACCTCGCAACGAAATCAAT
This sequence comes from Rutidosis leptorrhynchoides, assembly GCF_046630445.1. Classification (NCBI taxonomy): domain Eukaryota; kingdom Viridiplantae; phylum Streptophyta; class Magnoliopsida; order Asterales; family Asteraceae; genus Rutidosis; species Rutidosis leptorrhynchoides. Next base: position 149,971,715 of record NC_092336.1, read on the forward strand.
TAATATGGAACGTTTTTAATCAATAAGAACGGGACATTTCACTTGTATCAAGTAACGTGACTAATCCCGGACACGTTCATTTACATCTCAAATTTTCACGGAACCACGACCTCTCTCCCGATCACGTCCAAAGTCAGCCGGATTTAAACGTCACAGCCGCAATGGTTACAAACGTACCACATCGCTCTCTGATCCCACTTGTAGGATCATTTTTAGCACAACAACATGTCATACATATAAGTTCATGAGTTTCATAGTATTTTAAAATCAATTGGTGATATACGGAGATTCCCTAAACTTATATGCATAAGTTTGTTTCTTCTCATATCATATCCGATGTTAGACACACACAAACCAATTAGCTCCAACTATGATATCCGAAATTAATTCATATTATATATTCTATTTTTTATTTACTATTATTATAAAGGCAATATTCTTAATTAGAAGTAACACTAGCTTAATGTGAACGAAGTTGTTAGCATTACCATTGATATACCTAACATATATGGAGTACTATAATATAGTAAACAAGTTAAAAATTAAAAGAAATACACGATAAAAGACAACAATAGATCAAATAATTAAAGAATAAATATCATGCATAACAAATCTATGCATGTGTTGGAAAACATAGGCTATAAATAGAGACCCCAAGGAGCTAGAATGATCAATGCAAGCTAGCATCTCTAACTAAAATAAGCAATAAACATATATCACTGTTTTTGTACGTATCAGCAAGTAGCTAGATCGAAGATGGGTTCAAACAACGTGTTCGGTATACCTGTGACGGAAGGATCTCGGGAGGAGAGGGCACGCAAGGCTTTAAACAATCCAAACGAAGGTGGAAAGCGTGACGCAGCGCTTGCTTATATCAGGACTGCAAAAGCAAACTGGGGTACTGGTGTTTCGACTCTATGTTTGTTTTATAATGCAACTGGTGAGTCCTTGCTTTTTGCTCAAGAAGATTCTTCGTATGGGAAATTCGAAGGTTCGGTTCCGGATAGAGTCCAGAATGGGCAGTGGGGTGCGTTTTTGCATGTCAAAAACACTGCTGTTCCTTCTGGCTCTGTTGGGTTACTAGTATATCGTGTTAAGTCCAACGATACTAATTTCCTCAAACAGGTCATTAGTTGGCAGACCCCTTGGGGCCCGTATAACAACCAAGTAAGCGTATATATATTATATATTTACCTCTCTATTATAGTACTATATATCTAAGTTAATTTATTAATAGTTTCATCAGTAACTTAAAGTTGAATTGAATTGAATATTTATAGGCCTACTGTAATGTGTTTGATGATAATGAGACTATTAACAATGAGGATATCTATAACAAAATGGGGGCAGCAGATACTCGATATTATTCTATTATGAGGAGAGGAATCTTTACGGCTACAACCATTGAGACTGGCACTTCGCCTCTGTATGAAGCACAATTCACTATTGATGCCATCGCCCGATCAATATCTTTTGACGAAGTTGAAGCCACGACATCAGCTTAGCTTAATTAATTAAAGAATTGATTCTTAATTAATTAAGTTTCCAAGTGAAATCCAATAATATAAATAATTATTATAATTATGAATAATAATACCACAGGATTGTGGTATGGAGATGGTACGAATAATATGCTGCTTATATATAGCAAATGCATAATTTCCTTTATTTGCCTATGTTTGTAATTTGCGTTGTATGTGTGGTTCCTTTTTCGGTAATAATTAAGAAACTCAATTAAATATATGTTGTCTTATTTTAAGTTTTGTATTTCAAGAAAGTTTGTGTTCCATCCGTTCTCCATATTTGATTGCTTCCCGAAAGAAAGGGAATGAAATGAAGATTGAGTGAAAGTGAACGGAGTGGAATCATTTCAAAATGAAAGGAGAAATGAAAGGAGAGCGAGGACAGAAAAAATTAGACCAAATTCTTCATCCTCTACTTTTTCTTTTTTCCAAAAAAACTTTAGAACACCTTTTCTTTTAAGTTTTCTTCGGTTACTATCTTTTCTTCTCAAATTATAACTCAAGAACTAAACCTTATGTTTTTGTTGACTAATAATTTCATCTTGATGATTTGAATTGACATCTTCATTGCAGTTCAAGGTTTCATCCCAGCTCATAAATTCATCAATGTTTTGTTTATGGTTGTTTTGTCTTCTTTTACGATTTATGAGCAATTTTTAGGTAACCTAATAAAAAAGCGTAAATGACCACAATAGCCCTCCCTCAATTGACTTTTAACCCAGATCGAAAAAATTTAACCGATGATCCATATAACTTCCCAATCCCCTCACTTTCACTTCCCTCTTGATAGGCCTCATATATATATATATATATATATATATATATATATATATATATATATATATATATATATATATATATATATATATATATATATATATATATATATATATATATATATATATATATATTGATGAGAGCACTTTTAGACCACTAATTAATTATGATATTAACTATTAATAAGATTAATTAATTATCAAACTGATGGGGATGGAGGTGCTAAAAGGAAAGTCACTACCCACTATATTCGGCCCACTAAATTCGGTACCACTAACAAACTGTAAAAGTTAAGATTTTAATTACACCACCATTTTGATTTCAACGTTATTCACCTTTTAAATACTTCAACGTAAGCATTCAGATGCAACCGTGTATCTTGGCAACAAGCATGACATGTCAGGTACCGAGTGGGTTAACGCGAAATGGTTGGGGTAGATTTGGGGACACTTTAGGAATCAGGTAATGGTTCCTAAGTTGTAGTGGTCTCGGGTGATGTGATGGTTGTCACATTGGATGCGTTATGGGTCGACAAGAATTGCGGTGAATATAGACTCCAAGGGTAGGTAGGTGGACTCTCGTGATTGGTGTGTTCGTAGCCACCCTAAGTAGTGGGTGCACTATTGTGATTGTCCTTGGTATGGTTATCTACCGTAACCAGGATGATCGACATAGGTATGTGGCGAGGACTTAAATCCCGTAACAGGATGTAACAAGCCTTGTGATAGTGTTAAGTGTTACGACTCGGTAGAGTGTGTGGTACGAGAATCATGTCATGATTCTAGTTGTATATCGTTTTTGAAGATGGTGTGTCGGTGAGTCTTAGGGTCGTTAAACTCATGGGAGTTGGAACCTTAAGACAATGTCATGTAAGTGTGTTTGTGGAATTATAGGGTAAGTTCCTTATGGAATTCCCCTGTAGTGATAGTTGTATCGGTGTGCGGAGGAGTGTAAGCCTTGGTGTATCCAAGCAATTCCTTAGAGTGTTGTAAAGGGTTTAGCTAGGCTATATTACTTAGCTTAGGCGAATTCATATGTGGCGTACGTCCACTAGGAATATTGGTGGGCTAATGAACCGTAAGGTTCGTCAGGTAGGTATGACCTCGGGTCATTTAGTTGCGTATTAGATGATATCGGATGTATGGAACCCTAAGGAGCGAGATTCTAAACCTCGGTAGAGGGTAGTGGGAGTCTGTTTGAAACTACGACAGGTGACCCTTTTATACCTGCTAGTGTAATGATCGACTTTGATAAGGCTGTAGTCATGTGGTGTATAGGGTACCGATGAGAGACCCTTGGGTGCAATGGGGATGGCAATGGATAATGTCGGGCGAACGCGATTCAACGATGCGAAAGTTGAGTTGAGAGGGTTGTCGTGCATACTTCACGTGAATTGAAGTAGGGTAATGAACTTTATTGTCAATTGTTATGTGCAACCCAAGGGAGGTGACAAGTTGTGTGTGTTTGAAGAGCTCACGAGACGGGTGAATCTTTTTCCTCTTAACAGCTCGATGGGTTGGGATGATTGGTGAGAGGACTATGGACATAATTTTCTGTTAGGTTGCGGTTGATGATGACGTGTTTCTAATGCGGACGACTAATTCGTTGAGTCAGATTGGTCACTCTTCTCCATGAGAGTGAGCAAAGTCCTGATAGCGATTTACTGTTAATTGAGTATAAGGTCGAGTGGGCTCGACTGACAGGTAGGACGGATGGAGCACAATGGCGTATGCCTAGGCTCAGAAGTGTACATAGGAATTTTGTGAGAGTCTACCTTGTGAGTGATGGGTGCGACTCATGTTAATGAAGGTGTGATGTCATTGTAAGTATGACTTCTAGGGTAATAGTGTATGACGGATTCAAGAGCTTGAATTTAATTCTCGAAAATTTGGCATTTGTATGACAGCGATGGTGATAGTCATGTCTGTTGGTAAATGATAAGTCTGCAAGATGTTACCATCTTAGTGACTTGAGTGTGGAGCTAAATCATAAGTGGGGGAGTTTTATTGTTCCTCGAGAAAGATTTGGTAGTGTTTTACAGTAAGAAGTGTCGGAGAGCAACGTTATAGAACTCAATAATGATGTTAATTCCAAACGAGGTAGAGTGACAAGCTAATGACGTGGGACTCGAGATCAGGCGTTACGATTGTCGAGTTATGATTCGAAGATGCTGCGTGTGGGATCTTTTGTGATGAAGTTGAGTGGGGCTTAGGTCCTCATGACAAGTGGATCGGGAATCACAGAAGTTTGGTATCAGGCCCAATGTGATCCCTTAGAATCCCAAAGTAGAGGTGCGGGTATACCCTAAAGGGTGCATCCGTAACGTAAATCTGGGAAGTTGTGAATCTCGGATGGCGTTAGTGAGTGATTCGGAGCTTTGTGACAAGGGGATTGCTTCGTTTTCCCTATTTGGGAAGCGTGCTTGTGGGAAATCACCAGTGTATTATTCCACTTTGCGGGCGATTGTGAGACGTGAAGTGCCAGTTCCGAATGCTTTATTTAGAGGCACACGGTTGCGACCTGTTTTCGAGGGTGCGTTACCTTGTATTGTGAGAAATCGAATGTGTTGCAATCACGAAGCCTTCCTTAATAGACGATCAAGGTGAGAGGCTCATTCGACACTAGTGAGTGTATCATGGGTGGTGTGACGAATTGTGGAGTTTAGTTAAGATTAAAACTTGTTGTTGACTGAATTCTAGTACATTGATAGCTTCCATGCTACTACTGGGAGCCGCCATGAGTAATGTGCGGTAAGGTTTGATGTGAAACCTAGTGTTGTCGTGTTACGCGGGTTGATTGTAGGGACTGTTAATGTTCCTGGAGTTGGTATGACTTGTTGCCATTAGTGGATTTTAATTACGACGATAGCCTTGTGCTAGTATTGGAGCACCACTGTCAGAACTACTAAATAGAGGAATGTGTTGGTTGTCTTGCTGGCATCAATTTGTCAAATTGAGAATTTCTTATTATAGTTTGTGGAAGACAAACTCTTGCGCTTAAGCGGATTTGCGACCAGTTGATTTGTGCAAGTATAAGCCGTTGAACTATGGAGTATTATTGCAGCATGAATCCGGAACAAAACGTGAAATGGTCCGTTCAGTTCTCTGCCACAAGTTCAGTTAGTTGTAAAGTGATGGCCTAGGTGACCTATTTATAGGCATGAATGCTCCATGATATTTAGAGACATGTGTCATTCTGCTATTGATTGATTTATGCGAGATTTACGTAACTGATTTTATGCAAACGGTGATGTGGCATGTGTGCTACTCACGTGCCTACTTAAGGGCTTAAGCATAGAAAGCTGCCTTCAGGGCTTACGCAAAACCCTGGGCGATCTGCTATGCAATATATTTACTATTCTTGATGGAGCACGCTGAACGGATTAATAATAAAAAATGCGTTTAACACTGTTTTTGTGTGTTCCGAATGTTTTATCCGTACTGGAATGATGTTTTTATGCGTGTAAATCATATGATACACCATTAAGTCCCCTTAGTTTCATGTCTTCATTTTGTAAAAATGGAGATATCAAACTATAAATAAGTTATAAAATACCTTTTTTACCTTGGGAACATGTCTCTGCTTCTTTTGTCTGAGATGATTAGACTTCTAATGATTACCTTTGTTATATTGTTAAATAAAGTAATTTGAAAATCAATTTTAACTAAAAAAGGCGGCTATGCTTATAAATTTTTTTTTATTTACTTGAATCACAACCATCCACGTGTTTGGTGGATTGTGTATTCTCTAAATTAACCGCCTCTTCGGTATTTTATTTTCTTATTTATTTTTTTAAGCCCCAAATTCGATTTTTTTACCTTTTTGATCTGTCATATTTTGATTGTCTTCTTCATAACTTATTTCATTATTTCTTTCTCAATGGCTATTCTTGACCTTTCTCAAGTTCATAGCTCTATTACTCCAGCTTATATGGAAAATCTCAGTAAATTGTATTCTCATTTGTTTAATAAATGTGGACACAATTATGCCACATCCAAGTCATCGTGCATCTCGAACACCTCCAAATAAAGTGGCAATCTATGCTCGTGCATTTTTGTCTCTAACTTGCGCCTTCCTTTCAGTGACTTCATTTTATCAATTTGCAATTTTTATGGCATAAGTGTTGGTCAATTCCACCCTCCATCTATTCGAAAGATATTAATATTCGAGATGTATTTTCGAGCTCGAAATAATACTCCTTCTGTTCGTATTTTTTCTCATCTTGTACATGTTGATTCTTGTGATAAAGGATGGTTTCATATCGATAAATGTCATGGACTATATCGATCATCTTCAGATGTTGCCAATGACTGGCAATACTCCTTTTTCTTTATTAATAGTGTTGTAATTCCGCAATCTTTTATCAATTCACGTTTCTGGCATGGTAATAGTATGCCTCGCAGTATTGTTCATGAAAGGCTGTCTCCAGAAGAGCGAAAATTATTGAATACTATCAAGAAAGACCAAATTTCTGATCGAAGTTATGCTAAACACTTGATATCCCTTACATCCTTGAATGCTGAGTGGGATATAAGCCGTGGCCTACCTGTTATTCTTTCTCGTAATAAAGGTATGATTTGAAGAACTGTATATATATTTTACTTATATTTATCATAATATTTGTACTCAATTGATTGTTTTATGTTTATAGAAATTTCCCCGCTTTCTGCCTTGCGTTGTAAAGATTATAATGCGCTTTAATTTTCTTCTGCGCCATCACCGATGACGAAGAAGAAGAAAGTGTGCCAGAAGTAGATATGACTCGGGCGGATTCTTGCAAAAGCCAAGCCTATAGTAATTCACATTTTTATCGTATTTCCGATCAAAATTTACTTTATTTTGATAAAATACCTAGTGCCGGGGGGTTTTTATAATCCAAGTCCTTTCAAATACCCTAATTTGAAGGTTCAATCTACCCCATTAGGTTGGACAAAAAATCTATCTGTAATAACTATCCTTTTGATTCAGCTGCGGCTTCCTCTCACCAAGATGTGACGAAAAACTTTGTAACGATCCAAAATTTTTAAGGTTGTATTTATCCTATTTCTATATATTAATTTAATAATAATGGGCATGATCGAGACGTTTCAGGATGTTAGAAGTGACTTGAAATATATAGTTATTTTTAATAATATTGTGTTTTAGTGGTCTCAGGCTAAGATTGCTAAGTCGAAATACTTAACCGTTAAATTCTCAATAAGAAGTCATTTTGAAGCTATTTTGGTATTTTAACCATAACTTTCTCGTTCCGACTCGAAATGAGGCGATTCGAAAGTCCACACGTTCGCAATGAATAGAGCTACAACTTTCGTATTTTAAGTTTCTGAGATTCGTCCTAGATTGTTGTCAAATAGGCCAAATATGAGTTAAAAGTAGGTTTGATAGCTTTTGCAAATTTGAGGGACTAAATGCGTAATTATGAAAAACGAATTTTAAGCCCTAAAATCAGTTTGTTGAGCTCATTTGGCTCTCCAATTTTCTAGAATAATACTCTCATTTTAGAGAGAGGAGCTACTGAGAGAAAGTGCAAGAAATTGGAGAAAAGAAGTGTGATCTTGACCCATTTGTGCTTTCCTTTGTTGCTCCTACTTGCTAGGCTTAGCTTTGGTGTTAAAGGTAAACAATAATTCGGAATTTTATGTTTGATTCTTCAATTGGGATGGCCTAGGGTTGTTAATGTTTGTAAACCATAAAATTTGATGATTATGGGTTTAATTTGTCAAAGAATGGGGCATGCATGCAAGATTTTTGATAGAATGCTCCAATAGGTGTTGATGATGTTGATGGTGGTCGTTATTGATAAAAATCAGTCCTTAATGATGTAGTTTAGAAAAGATGTATAATTTGGTGTTTTTAGTATGTTCATAAGTTGAATTTTGGTCAACATTGGTCAAACCCGTCACTATAAAAACTACAAGAAACATGATTTTGTGAAGGTCATATCTTGTAAACGGTGACTTCGTTTGGGGCGTGTTAGCACTTTTCCGAAAGGTCTTTGAGTTTACTTTCCTATTAATACGTTTATTTTGACTGAACAAGACTTTAACTGGGTCGAAGTTATCCGTGAAAACAGGGCTGTCCGAATGTTAAAATGTGAAAATTTGGTATAAAGTGTTCTTGCATGGGACTTTGGGCATGGTGCAAGTGTCAAAACTTTTAAGGTGTTTTTGGGCTTGAATTACCACATTAGTGGTGATGGAACGAGTCCTTTTTGGGTCAAGTTCAAATTGGTTATTTGTACTTGCTTGTGTTTGTGTTAGAATTACCACCCGTAGTGGTAATTTGATGATGTCCATTTAGGTGTCTAAATGGGCGGGTTTCTAGTGAGCAAGGTAAAAACCATTGGCTAACAGTGTTGGTGTTGGATTCTATTACAGAGAATGGGTATTTATGTGTTATATGCCTATGTGTTATATAGGTGATTACTTGTTCGGGTGCGATGATGGTCAATTGTGCATACATGACTTGTGCGTGCGTTCCAAGGTGAGTGGAATAATTATATGTGTATGTGTATTATTTATTTGTTTGTTTGTGGAATGTGGTTTAGTGAATTTCGGGCGTGAGAATTCACTAGAGTGTTTTCCATGTACGGGATACATTCAAGTTCATGTGTTCGATACCACATCACGTGTTATGGTGAAAATCAGGTGCGTGTGGCTAATTTCATTGGTCACTTTGGTTCGTGTGTTCGACACCACCTATGGGGATAGTGTTACATCATGCGTTCATGTACACTAGTGATCGTTGCGAGTACCGATGGTCGTTGCGAGTACCATTCCCGTGTTTGTATGAATATGGATCCATATTTCTATGTGTTGTTATTGTGTAGCATAATATTATCATTTTAGTGATTATATGCTAGTGTGAAGCTTATATGCTTGATATTCGGTTTGTGATGTGGTGAAAGTAGGTGAGTTGTATGCATATATGTATGATTATTGCATTCACTAAGTTTTATGCTTACCCCTCGCGTTGATTACCTTTTTATAGGTGCTCCTTGGACGATTTTAGAGATTTCTAATAGCTTGACTAAAATCTTAAGAGTTTGCTTATGACGGGGTAGCATTGGATGTTGGATGTGGAATGGGGAATTCATAAAGTCCCCGGGATCATGCTCTTGGTAATGATTTGGCTGGTTGAGTCCTAACCCGTTAATTTTATAATTGTGTCAAAATTACATCATTTAGTTATGTAATGGGTCATGATGTTCCAATGGTTGTTTTGGTACATTTATTCATTAAACATTTTGTAAACATATTGTGGTTGCGTATGACAGGTTTTATGTGTTGGAATATGTAAAACCTGGATTTGATGAAACTTGTATGAGTGCAGAACTTAGTTTCAGGGCTTCACCTGAATTCCAGCTTTGCAGCGCGTCGTGCATGGTATTTGCGCGTCGAGCAAATGCCTGGGTCTGATGGTGAGACCTGGTTAAAAGCTTCGGCATTCAAAGACCTATATATATATATGTATATATATGTATATATATATATGTATATATATATGTATATATGTATATATATATGTATGTATATATATATGTATGTATATATACGTATATATATATATATATATATATATATGTGTATGTATATATACATATATATATATATACATACATATATATATATATATACATATATATATACATATATACATATATACATATCCCTAACATATATAAATCAAGGGATGGATCGCCTACGTGGCGCCACCTCCTTGACTCCAAGAATTTTGGTCCACATGTCATGCTCACAAAAATCGATTTTTTTTAACCTAAAGTTTTTATAACGCTCTCTATTATTGCCACATGTCAATGGAGATGGAGATGGGTCGATCAGTTTAAAAAAAAAACACACACAGATGTGCCGACGGTTACATTGAACATACTATGTTCTATCAAAACATATGTTTTGCATATGATTCGAATTTTTTGCATCTGATTCGTTTGTTTTCATCTGCAGATTTGTGTCATGCCATACAAAATCGGTTTATTCAATCCATCATCTAAGTCCACAAAAATCAATGTAAGCAACGATTGTATTGTTGTTCATGAACACCATTATAACGATATGTTGTCATTCATTCATGTTACAATGTTTTCTTAATGCCTTAAATTATTATCCATTGATAATCCACAATAATATGTTATAAAAGAGTTAAGTTTTGCAATTGATGTTGATAGACCAGATTTTTAATGATTTTGATGGTAATCTTATAAAGAAAATATAAATCATGTTTGTAGTTCCAATAAACTTTTATGTATTACTGATATGAAGAAGAATCATATGCGTTTTGTTTATTTTTGTTAAACTGATATAATGACCAACGCTATTACATAGATATTTCATGTTTTGATTCATCATCATCTACTAATCCAACGTAATTTGAAGTATGTTGCTATAATGTTTCCATTACTCTATAGTCTTTTGCGAATTATACGTTATTGAAAAAATAAAAACAATGACGGTATGTTGTATGACATATTGTATAGCCTGATTGTTCTAATCTTTGATCATTGAAGGCAACAAATTTGAAAACAACATGAACAATTTTAAGGTCTATTGTACTGATTTTTGTTGTTTATTTATTATTTGATTTGATGTATGTCATCTTTCATAATATAGATCATCGTCATGGTTTTAATCGTTGCTCATTATATCCTATGTGTTTAACTTCTATTCATTCAGATTTTATAACGTGTTCTTATGAATGTTTTTTTTTCCAGAATAACAATCCATTATTTTAGGTTATATACAATCATTTGATCTATTTTTTACTCATAAACATGATGATTTTTTTGTTATTGACAGACATGTTTTCTTGCCAGTAATTTTGCCTACAAATCAGGAGTGTATGTTATCAATGTTCAATCACATTTACTACTACTATCTCTTTTGGTCAAACGGTTTTTGAAAACTTTTAAACGTGATATTCAGTTACCAAAGTTTTCGGAGATGTGACAATCTTATCCTAAAATAACTGTTCTCCTAAATCAACTAATTATATTGCGTAGTAGACGTGTATATATAGACTGTAAAACTCATTTACATTTTAAACCAATCCTCATTCATATTCATATATCTAATATTTAACAAAAATCAATATGGCAGGAAATTTCACTATGATTCAACGAATCACACTAAGAAACTCATTTGTCAACATTCGATTTAAGATTTTGAGTTTTGAAGTTATGTCCAAGAAGAACTTTGATTCTGATTTGCCATTTCTTGATTTGATCGTATGTGATGAAAATGTATTACTTTAATTTTTCTTCATTCTAATGTTATTATTCCATTAGATATGAAAAAATTAACATCTTTTTTTTTATCGTAATATTCTACATTGATGTTGACATATATTTGATGATTATTGCTAAAAATTCTGTTAACTATAAATATGCAGGGCTCGGGGATTGGAATTACTATTAAAATTGTTTTGATGTCAAAATATGAACCTCTTTTGAAAGTTCAGAATAATTATTTGTTTAAGAGTGAGTGCCTCTATAATAAGCAATCCTTTCAAAGGCAAGTTGATGCATTGGGAACATCTGTGCAAATTGATGCTAACCTATAGGTCAACTATGGTTGATATTCCTGCTTCTGAATGGCGTGGCAGTTCTGGTTTTAACTTCATACCATTCAATGATCTTATTACTTGCAAACTTGCAGAAGGTGTAACTGCAGGTATTAACTCTTTATTAATCAATTTTGACGTTTACTGATTACTATCAAATCATTACTTTTATTTTTATGTCATAAGTTTGTAATATCATGTTTTTGAATTCAGATATAATTGGTAGAGTTACATACATAAGTCCAGAAAAGGCCTATGGTGATTCTGGAGAGGAATCATCCAAGTATATTACTCTTGAGTTGAAAGACTTGGAGTAAGTTTATCAAAATCAATGTTTAGTGAATTTAATTACTTTTTTATTTTCAATTTTTAAAATATTGATGTTTAACATCTAAATGCATATCCTGTTCCACTAAATAGGGGTGCTAATCTAAGCTGTACTTTGTGGTCCAAGTATAAAGATGATTTTTTTAGCAAAGAGAGTAAAAGTTGGTGATAATGAATGTGTTATTTTGCTTATTCAATTTGGAAGGACAAAGAAGTTTGATGGTATCCATTTTTTATTTGTATTTACATCGTCCATAGCCTATATATTAGTATCACTTAATAATTTCATTATTCTATTTTAATAATACTCTGTAACATGTTTTAATGTTTTGTGTTAGAACAACTAACTGTTCGTTTAGATTGGACATTCACACGAATTCTCATTAACCCAAACTGTGTAGAAGCCAATGACTTTATAAAGAGGTAAAATGTTAGTTTACAAACAATTGGACATTCAAATTATATATTGTATTTACACTTACCTAGACAATCTTTAAATTTGTTAATCTTTAATACATATGATAGTTATTTTGTTTTTTTATTCAGCATTTTGGAGACTCATGCAAACTCTGAAGCAACGGAATCTTTGGCACCGTCCTCTGAACCAGCTGAGGATCCGGTTGAAGCTTGGTTTAAGCACACTAAATCTATAGAATGTGTTGATTTACCTTTTTGTGATGTAAACCTTATGAATCATGATTCATACTTTCTATAGTTTGCTTTATCAATTATGAATAAATTATTATGTACTTATATATATTTCTAACATATAATCTATCCTATCATATTTTCAACCACAGCCTGGTGTATATGTCGTGCACGTAAAAATCATTTCTGTGCTCCCAGATGATCCATGGTGGTACATTGGTTGCAAGAAACATCACAAGAAGGCCAGCCCTGAAGTTGAAAATATCGACTTAACTTTGGATGTCGATGCACAGTTAGCTCTACCTAGAAAGTGTGTTTCAAATCCAAGTGTGGCACTTAGGTACAAAATACATCCAATAATCTGCTCACCTTTTATAATTGGTTTCGTTTATTTGAAAACAAAATATCGTTCGGATAATGTTTATTTACCATCATGTAGGTACAAAGTGAGTGTTCGTATTGAAGACTTGACCGACACAGCCACCGTTACTTTGTTTGAGACTCAAGTTTGTAAATTTGTTACTAAGTCAGCATATGAGCTACAAATATCTTTACCGAATGGCCACGATTTTCCAGATGATTTGGATGTTCTTATTCGTAACAAGCTTTTGTTCAAGTTGGATGTGTCCAACTACAACGTAACTAGCGTAAATCCAAACTACACTGTGAAGGATGCAATGTCAGAAGCTGAGTTTGTGGATAAATATAAGACTAAACTTGAAGCTCATAAGGTCTTTTGTTAATAATACTTATGGTTTCATTAACATCATGTGCTTAATTTCTGTTTTAGTCTTCCCATTCTACTAATTGTTGAACATTTGTTATATCACTTTTAGGCTATGAATGATGACAGGACGGAAAATAGTCATGATGCAAAACCTACTCCTTCTGTATGCACTAATTCTCAAAAGGTTGTGTTTCATATTCTTAGTAAATTAATTTAGTTGCACAATTAGTAAAATATTTATTTTTTTGTTGATCATTATCTGTTCATTGTGCATATTGTACAGTGTGGTTCCACTCAAACATCTGCTTCGCTTGAGGTTGGATCTAACACAAGCTACACCCCACCTAAGAAGATTATCAAACAAGAACCAAGTGGTAGCCCTGTTTCTGCGAAGTCTACAACAAGCAAGGCAAAGAGGAATCTCAATGCTAATGCAGTTCCGTTGAACATTTAGTGTTTGTTTTATTTTATTCTTGATGTTTTGAAATGTTATTGGGATTTTGTTGCCTTTTTTTGATTGTTATTGATTTCCTGGATTGTTTGATTATATGTGAAGATCGTTTACTTCATATATTGTGAATAAGTTTGTTAGCTATGTTAAAGATATTTTGTCAAACTATATATAAATTTTTGTTAATGTCATATATTTTACATTGTCGTCCACTTTTGAAATCAAATAGTCTTTAAACGTTTGTTTAAATGTGGTCTTTTAATTTTAAAAACTATTGTGTATACTAAAGTTTTGGAACTAAACTTTGATATACTTTTTATGTTTACTCTCAAAAGAATTACTTTATTAATGATATTACCAACTTTGATTTCAAAAGTTCAATATTGAAACAGCAAGTATCACTAAACTAAACATTCATAACAAAACACATTAGATAAGATTATCAAAAGAAACACATACACATTATATTATATTTCATAGACAACAATACTACTACCTTCATCATTAATGTTTTCACTAACTATCACACAGAAATTAGACACAAAAGTTCACCAACAAAAGAAATTCAAAATGATCAAGTCTTCAACCTAAGAATTCAAACAGGGTGAGTTTCATCAACCACCATATAGAACCTGCGTTTATCAGGTACAAAAGAAATCAAACATCTATTACCTTCACGATAACCATTGACCCTCTTAAAATGTAGCCATCCACCAGAAACATACAAGTCTTTGTACTTGCGTCTTTTATCTTGCTTCAAACCAAACACATGAGTCCTGTCTTCAACATCCACACACTCATAATAACAATTTCTTTGTAACTCAGGCAGTGCTACCAGCTCCTTTGGCAAATGCTGAATTAGAGACCAAATCAAAATTGAAAAATATCAGTCATCTTTTTCATTTCAATATATACCCAAACACCAAAACAGATCAAAAAAAATATTATAGAGAGTTAATTGTCACATCCAATTTTTAAAGTTGAACAACCTAATAGATGATCAAAAAATTAAATTAATTAAAAGCTCACCCAAACATTCGCTCCTTTCATTTTGAAGTAGAAGTAAACACAATTCCCTGTTTTCCAGAATCCCTCTTCTTCAACCATATCAAGTTGTTCCTTAGCCAAATTCATGTTCGCTTAAAATTTTGACCTCTGATTCCTCATCAGATTCAACATTTTCTGCCAATTTTCTTTTTCTACTTTCGGTAGTGGCACCAGATGATGACCCGGCTTCGTGCCTGTTACCGATATGATTTTGCGATTCTTTGTCTGCAATAAGTAATTACATTATTATTCCAACTCATTATTTGTATTAACAAATGTGTAGTTGAATGCAACCAAAATATGTATTTAACAATTTACACATTTAATCTCATTATTCCATCTAAATTACCATCCATTTAAACATTTAAAGCACACACATTATCCAAACATTAAGTCTTTTACCTTATAAACTCAACTAATCTACTTTTACATTCATTTGTGTTTAGATCAAATAACACATAAAACACACAACTTATCTCATGGACCTTTTAAACTCAAACTAACATCCTTTTAGACTCATTTGTTTTTATATTAAAACTCACACAAAAAATACACACATAATCTATTTTCTCTTTTAAACTTGAACTAACATCCTTCTAATGGTGTATATTCATATTTTCAACATACTCTCATATACTAAACGGAATCAATAAACCTACACATCTTTATTTAATTTTTACACAAACTAATTAACACGGAGCCCTATACTTACTAATTTTCGTTCACATGCATTTTGTAGTTTGATTATAATCGGATATAAATTGATATTTAAGCATACTCATTTACATATACAGTGCATGTGTTACACTCTGAGTATAAAAAATCATATTAAAAATAACTTACAAACATCTGATTAGTAAACTATAACAATTAGTATGCTGACAAGATTACATTTATATTTAAGTCAACAATTTTATGCACAAACTTCTTTTATATCTATGATCACTTGCAAAACCCTAAAACAATTCCTTATTTTTTAACATCGATAGTCTTATTATCAAGTACACAATCAAAGTATTATACAATAAAGTAAACTATACAGTTTGATATAATCGAAATACCTGTGATCTTTTCTTTAGTTTGATGGTAGTTGAGAGGATTTTTTATAAAAAAAAAAATTTACTGAATGATGAACTAAATCTTTAGCGTATGTTTTGCAACGCACGGGCTCATAGATCTAGTATATGTATATATATACACATATATGTATATATATATATGTATATACATATATACATTATACATATATATGTATATATATATACATATATATGTATATACATATATTCATATACACACACACACACACACACACACATATATATATATATATATATATATATATATATATATATATATATATATATATATATATATATATATATATATATATATATATATATATATATATATATATATATATGAGAATTACAAAAAAATTCTAAGATTTATCAAATGAAATCATTCATGAATCACAAGACCACATAGAGTTTGACACTTTTGAAAAAAAAAAAAAAAAAAAAAAAGTATACAACTCAAAAAGGATGTCTAAAATTTAATATACATCTACAAAAATTACAAAAAGTACCTTAAAATTTTGAGAGATGGTGATATTGTTTATTGTCTTTACTATCCGTTTCAAATTGCAGGTCAAATATGTTGATAATAATTGTAATTAAATTGAGATAATTAAATTATATTAATAATTGTAATTAAAATGAGATAAATTGTACTAATTACGTTTATTGCATATTTAAATATTGAGTATTGAGCCCGTGGGTTGTACGACTGTTAATGAACGAAAAATATATGTGTAACAGTATCGTGTGAATATGGTATTCAAAAATTGTTGACTGAATTTCAAAAAATCATCAAACATTGTCAAAATTTGATGTAGCTAATTTGTTTTATAATAATAATAATAATGATTATAAATTATAATAATTATAATATATGATTGTAATTATATATATATATATATATATATATATATATATATATATATATATATATATATATATATATATAATATTCATTATTTAAATAACTAAATGGTAATTATTCAATTTCATCCGTATAATATCTTACACCAATGACAAAGGTACATACGGATCTATATGTTTAGTCACTTGATTTTAGTCAATTTATTTGAAAATTTGTAATCATCATCGAACTTAATTGTTATTATTAATTATATATATATATATATATATATATATATATATATACTAGTGAAATACCCGCGGCTTCGCGGGTTTTTTATAAGATTTTTAACTTTAATAATATTTTTAATAATAGATGTGTATGTAGTTATATACTTTTTTGTTTGGTATGATTTCGTCGATACTTTGTATTTTGGACAACATTTCCATTGTATATAAATCAATGAATATATAAAACAATGTAAATCACTCCCAAAAAAAAAAAGAAAAAAACAATCCTCAATGCGTCATATATAATATTAATAATATAGTAATTAAACTCTTGGGCGACTTATCTACAAAATTGATAATGCAGTAGTCCGTTGTAGGTATTGATTAATTGCCAAATATGTTGATGCCAAATTTTTGGATGTTAAAAAGGTATGTAATTTATCTATTGTGCTTGCACGTAATTGATCTGCCTAAAAAAAATTAAGTAATTGAAGGTAAGTCACATCGAAAAACTTATACAACAAAATGAATATTAAATCAAACAATGAAAAATATTTAAATGTTATTAGCACTAAATACTTTAATAAAAACATTACCTGATGCAACACATCTTCCATAACACGTAATTTTCCGATAGACATTAACATGTTGCTCATATAGTTTTGATAATAATAATCATCTCCAGTTGGACAGAACGATTTACCTGTTAAAAGTTTGGCTATGCTTGTTTGCACTTCCATAATACGATTTGACAATTCAGTTTCTTGACCGATACAATATTTTTCCCAATGTTTAATGTTATTGGTCTGTGAAGTTGTTAAATAAACTTGAACCAAAATTAACTGAAACAATTGATAATTTGTTGTTATTTTATTTAGTATGCATTATGTTGTTATAAGGAAAATCACTTGCTTACAGTGACAATATCTGAAGGATGAAAGCCGCCAATCCACATAATACACCTTTCAACCGGTGTCATCCAATTCCCATATATAATATTTAACACGTCATCTTTGTTGCTGATTTCTTCAGTATGAATAATTCTTTAAATTGTTGTTCAACAATTTGTAGAATAGGATTTATATTTGTGTCTGTATATTCTTTAGTCATTACTTTACGTAATCGAGATATTAAATTTCCATGCTCAACAAACCAAGCCTTGTTTAATTCAGCATAATTTGTGATGTTTGTTAAAAAAAATAAGAAGACAGTAAATGATTGTGTATAAATTAAAATGTTGTACTAAATTTTCGTAAGCATTTTCGATTTAAAAAGCAAGTTACCTGATTCATTTGATGGAGGATAAATTATAGTCTTATCATCCAACATCATATACTACAATAAAAAAGGTAAATATATATGATTATCAGAACACTGTTATATTAACCTTTGGTATGTTTTTTTATTTTCTCATTAATAGTTAATAAGAAAATATCCAGTGAGCATATGAAAATATACAAAACCTGGTTATGAAGTGTCTTTGCTTCATGTAGTTCTTGTGTTAATTTTTTGTTTAGCTCTTCTAAATCCTCAACATATTTCTACATAATATATCTACTAAGTTAATATTTTGTATATAATAACGTCTCATTAATTGTATGTAACGGAAATAACATTAACAGTACTATTCTAGGAATTAAGTAGATATATTTCACATATGTAGATTACCTTTTTGCGATAGTAGTACCGTTGAACATTATAACAATTCCGAGCTTTTTCCTTCAATCTCTAAGTCCATGTTTTTTTACATTGAGTAAAATATTCATTTACCACAATGAGTGAAACGACCCCGTCCTAATCCACCTAGACGAAGTCATCAACATTTGGTCCCATTGCGATGATCAACTCCAAGTAATGTCCTTAAATTGAGCAAATGCACAGCGGAAGACTTAATTCGTACCTGAGAATAAACATGCTTTAAAGTGTCAACCAAAAGGTTGTTGAGTTCATAGGTTTATCATAACAATCATTTCAATATATTAATAGACCACAAGATTTCTTAATCATAAACATAATACACTCGCAAGTGTATGTAAAGCATTCTAAGTGGTTGAGCACTTGGTAACCATACTTAACATTTAATCAACGTCGCATATTCCCTTTATTATGAAATCTCACTACACCGTACCAAGTGTAGTCTACAAAACGAAGTACTGTGCAATCGTTGAGTACTGGTCGTCCAGTCCGGTTGGGGTTGTCAGGCCCGATAGATCTATCAACAGGATTCGCGTTTACAATACCCATGTAAATAGTAGTTACCAAGCTACAGGGAAGTATGCCAGTGGTACAACTCTACGTAGAATATATTTTTAAGTATTGTGTCTATTTCGTAAACATTTATAAAAGCAGCGCATGTATTCTCAGCCCAAAAATATATATTTCAAAAGCAATTAAAAAGGGAGCAAATGAAACTCACCATAATGTATTTTGTAGTAAAAATACATATGACGTCATTGAACAAGTATAGGGTTGGCCTCAGATTCACGAACTTATATCATTTATATATATATTAACACATATAGTCGTAATTGAACAAATTCATATATTATATCTTTAGTTAATATATTTTCTATATTTAATTTGTGTATATATTTAAAATGATTAATATTTATATAGTTATATTAATATCTATATATAATTAGTTTTATATTAAAAATACCTAATTTGTTATATATAAATATTTATACAAAAAAATGTTAATATGTTTGTTATATAATTATATGAAATATTAATATAATTATAGTATATGTAATAATTATATTTTATGTATAAACAAAAACTTTATTTGTTGTAATATGATAATAATGATAATAATAATAATAATGATAATAATGATAATGAATAAAAATAATGATAATAATAATAATAATAATAATAATAATAATAATAATAATAATAATAATAATAATAATAATAATAATAATAATAATAATAATAATAATAGTAATAATAGTAATAATAATAATTAAAATGAGTAAACTACCTTAAGCCCTTTTCTAAAAATAAATGCCTCAAACTGGGATCGAACCCGAGACCTCTTGGTTTAACACAAACTCCCTAACCAACTGTTCTGCTATGCTTTTGTGATTTGATTCCTAACCTAAATCTATATATTCCTAAACTAATTCGGTTATTATCATCCATCATATCATATATCACGTATGATCATCATCATAATTCTATCCCTTCATCCTCTTATATCACGACATCATTATCATCATCGACATACTCATCATCATCAAATTATCATTATTACTAAGGATCATTACCATCTTTATTTTATTATCACTCATATTATTGTAATCCATAACATGAGCCTAATTTAAGTGGCCAACATAATAGCATCCAAGTTTAGTTGGTCACTTTTTCTTCTTTTTTTTTTATTCGTAAGTGGAACCATCTCACTTTGTCCTTTTGATCTATAATAATAATAATAATAATAATAATAATAATAATAATAATAATAATAATAATAATAATAATAATAATAATAATAATAATAATAATAATAATACTACAATATGTTAAAGTAATATCAATAATAGAATTTAAGAAATCAATCCCACATGCTTTGATAAAAATAGTCAGGGTAATATCTATATGTGTCGATATGTGTACAATTTTTATTTTATTTCAAGTCATGCTCAAATGTGTCTATAAAATCCTTGGCCTATTTCATAGTTACATGAGTTAATAAAAGGCTCATTTAAGACTTCAATTTTTCAAAGCTTAATTTGTTTAAGACAACAGTTAAGGCCCATGTCAAATTAATATTAGTCAAGACTATATCTTTTACTATGTAATTAAATATATTAAATATATGTATTGAAACAAATAAATTTCTAAAGTATAACCTTATACATTTAATATTTAGTTAACGTTTTCAGGTAATATTCTTATATATAAAATAATATATTTTATTAGTTCATAAATTATAACAACTAAATCATATAATAGTTTATTAACATATTTTAGGTCATTATTTATATACATATATTTATATATACATATCTATTTACAATTAGTTGTTCGTGAATCGTCGAGAACAATCGAAGGTCAATTGAAAATATGTATCAGTTCAAAATTTTTGAGACTCAACCTAACAAAGTTTGTTTATCGTGTCAAAAATATTAAATCGTATCGAGAGTTTGGTTCAAAATTAGTCGAAATTTTCCGGCTCGTGACAGTGAGTAAGTAAATGAAAATCGCAAAAATAAATCAAAAACAATGTTTTTTGTATAATGTTTTTGTAGATTTATATTTTCATCCAATTCAATATATATCTAAAAATACAGTATCTTATATTATGCAGAGCTTGTTTTTATTGTTTTTCATGAATATTAATACAAGTCCACCCTAAAATGTCAATGAAGGCTTGCTGTTAATATCTAAAGTGTGGTAAAAATTTTGTAAGACAAAATGTTCAATTAGATAAAGTGATTAATTATCAAAAAGCTAATACATACTGTGATTCAAAGAATACTAACCTTTTCTTCTTCTACATCCACAATATGTTTTGTAACTTGATCATCTTTATTGTTTTGTAGACTACTTGAAGCAGCTTCATTGGTTTGAGATTTCTTCATGAAGATGACAGTAGGGTGGTTAATTCTAATTTTTTTTTCAATCGGCAGATGATAATATGATATTACTTTATGAATAACGTAGTTTGTGTTTTAAAGAACATCGTGGCACATATTTTTGTATCAATATACTGAGTGCTATTGATAGAGCATCTCTTGTAGTTTTAAAAAGATCACATACAATCATTCCTACAAATAGATATATTGTGCCAGAATAGATATACATATATCGTTATAATAATTGAGAATTTTAATCTGGTGACATCTGCCGATATATAAAGTCAATATTTACATTTGTTACTTCACTGATCGTTAATTTTTTCCAAACGATGGTCCTCTATATCATTACTTTAAATCGTATATCATCAAAATCCTTTGGTTATTAATATATATGTTCATAGAGTGATGATAAGGAATGTGCAGAATCACAAAATAATCATACGGTCGTTGTGCACATCATAATTTTAAAATCAAACTCGTTTTTCTGATAAATAAGCATTCTACAGAATATACTCTTGATTTTAGTAAAAACAAATGCTTCGTGACTCCCCTAATGAGCTTGTTCTGCTGATCCCATGCATGATCTTGTTACGAAACAAACATACAATCAACAATCACATCTTGAGCAGCTGATTTCGCGCATTGTATTACCAAACATCTGGCAGCATTCACATCAAATAGTAAAAGACAGATTCATAAGAAATCGAATATAAATATACTTGAAGACAGTGAATCATCGTAAAGCTACATGTTGATATATGTATTAAGATTTCGTAAAACAAAAGTTAGTGGTATTGGTAACACTAATATTTAACAACTATGTGTTTTTTACAATGGCAGCGGTAAATTAACAAACGACTGGACTGGTATACTAAAGTTATTATTCAGATACATCATATCAGACAATGTGAAACAATATATGATTGGAGGATTTGATGTATTTACTTGTAAAGGCAAAAGCTTTGTTATTTAACGAAAATTAAAACATTATTGAAGTAACTGAAAATTAGTAGTAGTCAAATTAACCTGGGCAGTTGTAGAAAAATTATACTATTTGATAGACTGTAACACTTCTTTGTATACCACATTCCTTGTCGTGTGTGAAACGTTTCCATCCTCATCCAATATAAGCACCTTCAGTCCTTTCTTGCTTATAACACGAGACACTGCAACATAAAGTTGACCGTGAGTGAAGACCGGTTTTCGTAGATATAAGCCAACATTTGAGAGTGATTGTCCTTGACTTTTGTTTATCGTCATCGCAAAGCAAACATTATCTGGAAACTGACGCCTACGGAATTTGATTGCAATATTCTTGTCTGTAGGTTCTACAATCATTCTTGGAATGTAGGTTAATTAGCCAAAACAGTGACCAGTTATTATTCTTGCTTCAATATTATTATCTGCAAGCCTTTCAACTATTAACCTTGTACCATTACACAAGCCCTTTGACTGGTCAACGTTACGTAGCAACATTATAGGCACTCCCTTCTTCAAAACAAGCCTGTGATTGGGAACACCTGGTACTTTCAAACCATTTAAAATTTCTGGTGAATACAATGATTGTACAAATAAATCATCAACTTCGTCTGGACTTAGGCTGTCTAAACTGTAGTAGACTCTTTCTTCTTCATCAATGGAGGCCAACACATCATCATTAATAGAATCAACTTCCTCATTTGTTGGAGCAAGTATGGCTTTGTTTTGAAAAAAATGGGGATCACCAAGATCGCTGTGAAGGCTAGGATAAATAGAATCCACAATGTTCTGTATATGATTATCATGTGATGGAATTAATATCTCATCGGGAAAAATAATGTCAGCTTCTCCATCATTTGAAAGATTAATCCTTCCTTCACCAATTTTCAAAATCCAATCTGCAAAGTCACTAATATCTTTTTTTCCCAATCCATTCTCGCCACCATTCAAGCGCATATTTTTAGTTAGTGTAAGTACCTTACAATGATGCCACAAGTCAGATGAATGCAGCGAAGCATTTACTATTTCTGCTCTGTTTCCTTTATGTATAACTGGAAGGATCTGCCTGAAATCTCCACCGAACACCACGACTTTACCACCAAACGGCAATTTCTTATTCGCTGACTTGATTATGTCCCGCATAGTGCGATCAAAAGCTTCAAAACAGTGTATGTGCATCATGGGAGCTTCATCCCATATGATTAATTTTTCCTTGTTCAATAATGCAGCTAATTCACTATCCGGTTGTATATTACAAAAAGAATCTTCCAGAACATTAATAGGTATAGCAAACCTAGAATGTGCAGTCCTACCGCCAGTTAACAATAAAGCAGCTATACCGCTTGATACGACGTTAATAACTATATCACCACGAGCACGAACGGCGGCTGCAAGTGTTTTCCAAACATAAGTCTTTCCAGTTCCTCCATAACCGTACAGGAAGAATAGGCCACCCGCATCAACTGAAACAGCATCAATAATCTGATCGTATACTGACCTTTGCTCAACCGTCATTGTAGACAGATATCTTTCTAGATCTTGTTCAAGTGTTTCCCTATCATAAGCCATCTCATCATGAATAAGCATATTGCACGTATAATTTATGAACTCGTAATTAGGAAAAGGCATATTAGGGATATTCTTTAGAGTACTCCCTGAACTATTAACATTCTTTCAATCTTCGATAGCGCGAGGTTGTACAAAACCTTCTTTAGTTTAGCTTCATCTACATGACATAACAAATTATTAGAATTATAATGAAGTACATATACCACAAATAAGATGTAAATTAAATAATAAGCAAATGTCTTGATGTTAGACTTTTTACTGGTAGTTGATACATGAGGAGGACATTCATGATGTAGGTCGTCAGACATTAGATCACGAGTTTCATTCCAAACACGGTCAGGGAAGGATAGACTATCGGTTGTTATCAAAGACACAAACAAAGATCGACAAAATTCTCCGAATGCCCAAGCATGTGTCTCTTTAATAGATGCAACATATTCCCGATCATCGTCTTAAAGTCCCAGGGCGTAGCATGCCACCTTAAAAGTATCGTATAGTATGCCGTTGACTGTCCTAATATCCTCAAAGCAAGTGGGTCCCTTGACTTTATTCAGAAGTATCCTCAGATAATACGTTTCACCAGACTTCGGAGGAACGAAGTGTATTCTACCAACAACCAGCTGTGATTTACGTCTTGTCCACTGTCTCGGACCCGAATTCCAGACATAATATCTTGGAAATTCCACGTATGTATACTGTCGAGCGTGCTGATCTGTTTTATTACAGTTCATCCATTCAATAAATTGAGAAGCTCCAACCGTAGGCTTTGAAAGTACAGATTCAAAATCTTCGTCGCCGTCATAATAAATGGGCTCATGATTAGGTAAGTGAAAGGAAAGTCGATAGACTGCAGGTGTTCAGTATATAGTTGGAAAATTGAATAATCGCCAGGCCTCCTCACAAGCTGAAATGTAACGACAACTGTAATAGTCTTCAATCTCATCTTTTCCTTGCTTTTTCTTTTGGTTTGATTTTCCGCCATCTGAATTTTCTATTCGCACAGATATTCTGTCGGGCCCTTTATTTATGTATTTAAAAAGGTATTTAATCGAACCAATTTGGTTGCACCATTCAACATTGACGTGTGATTGAAATTGTTTTGATAGTTGCTTGTTGTAGGCAACGACGTTCTTGTTGATATGTGTAAGTAATTAGTATGTAATAAATTAACAATTTTACGCTACAAAATTTTGTAAATACTTCAAATGAACTAACCTGTTGTCGAGTGGAGTATCTCCTTTCATAATAAAATGACCATCATCACGCCGTTTATACATTGGGAAACCTTGACCATCAAAGTGAGTTTCGTTGGAAAACTCCTTTGGAAAATGCTTAGAACACTTATCTTTTATCATACATGGACATGTAGGGTGATCTGTTCCACATGGACCATGCATCATGAAATCTGCCACAATTGAATATAAATCTGGATCTTCTTCTTTGTCCGGAATTTCAACACAAATAATCTTGTCTATATCTGCAGAAGTTGGAACCCGACCTTCTTTATCCATAAAAAAACACAGATGGCAATGAGGAAGTCCACGCTTCTGAAATTCTATGACAGCCACAACTGCATTTTTTTGTTAAATATAAGTAACAGTATTATGTTTACCATATATATATATATATATATATATATATATATATATATATATATATATATATATATATATATACATTTTAATTTTTTGTTTTTATTTTATATATATTTAGTAATATATCGGTATAACTATATTTCTCATCCTATTAATAAATATATACAATAAATAAAAAAAACTATATAAGGATTTGTATATATGTAAGTATGGCGATTGAAAAAGAGAAAACGATTAAGGACTTAACAATTACCTCCCAAGGATTTACCAAAAAGGTATTCATCCTTCAAAAGAGCTATTAGTTGATCTAACTTAATCTTATACACCCCGGTAATTATGTCAGGCTTATCCTCAGGTTTTAGATCATCTTCGGTTAAAAATCTGAGAATTTCGGGCCATTTTGGATTGCACATGAATGTTATAAATAAATCGGGGTGTCCAAATGCTCGCACAATAGCCATTTCGTCCAAATAATTTTCCCGCATATATCTGGCTCCTCCAGTGAAGGAAGATGGTAATACAATACGATTACCAATGTCAGAAACCTCGCTACTACCAGAATCTTGAGCATCATAAAGGTGTGTGAGAGATGAGACACGTAGAATTTTTTGATTATTACATAGGTAGTTCAATCTAGTGTTCTCCACCATAGTGTAGGCATCCACTATAAATTGTTGCAACAATTTCCGAGACAACAGAATCAGAGAAACTTCACCGACCCTTAATTGTAAGCGATATGCAAAAAATTCCCTAATTGTTAGACGAATATGTCTAGGATCATCGGGACTTTCAACACCTTTATGGTAGACATCTGTCCTGTATCCATCTTCAGCATATGGAAACAATAAGGGGTATTGCAGTGCTAGATATCGCACGTGTAGTTCACTAATACGTTGTAACTGCTTCGACTTTGTTTCCAATATAATGTCTCTCTTGTCAGTAGTTCCATCTAAATCGCCGACTATAAGAGCTGCAACTTCATCGGCAGTCGGAAGATTATACGTTCTACCATCTTTATCCGTCCGTCCAATTAGTTTGATGCGTATGGGTTCTGCTTGGTTAAATTCATACCTATCTCTAGCCATACGGAACATTTGAACTAAAGGATTTACAGAATCTAATAACCCTTGTAGTTCATGGACAGTACCAAATTCAATAGAATGTGGGTTTGAACTGCTATTCCTCGAACTGTAAAGACAAAAAATCAAACAATCAATAAAAGTGTTTGAATACCTACCACATTGTTTTATGATTGATTTTTAATGAAGGGATGGCACATTTAAGTTGTTTAAATGTTAACATTTGATAAAAAAAAATGTACAGATTGAAAACATATTTTTTTTATAATTTTAGTAAAAGCAATAATAAAGATAGTCATTGAAAAGATTCGACGTACCCGTATGCAGTTATTCTGTTTTCAGATTCATTGGCAGTAAAGTTGAAGAAATTTTGCATTCTGTCCGTCTTCTGGTAGTTATTCTGTTTTCAGATTCATAAGGAATGTTAGAATGAATAACTTAAATATATATTACGGCTTTATATATGTTAAAATCTTCCAAAATGTAGAAAGCAACGTGGTCTGTAATAAATAATTACCAGGCGAAATCCCAGTAAACTTATCCTTTTCATCTGATTGTGTGTCTACAGATGTTAATCTTAGAAGTAGGATGTCATTTTCAGAAAATCTATATTTAACGGGCCTTCCTCTTGTTTTGCGGTTACCGATGTTGTTGGAAGTTGAAGAAGAAGCTGCAAGACTTAAAAAAAGTATATGACTTTTGATATAACCATACACATAGGTGTATTTTTTCAATATGAATATGATGAAAATCGATAAGCAGCAAGAATTATCATCAAATCAAACCTCCATTATTTATTAATTGGTTTTTGCCACGGTATGAGTTCACTCTCGTAGGGGGTGGTTCATTACTTGGATGTACTGTACTATGATCTCCAGTTCGTGATACATTCCGAATGTCTACAATATATTAGACATTATGTAATAAATAAGATAATTAAATCATTGTACAAGGTCAAAATATTATTTAAGTTGTGTTCATACCCACTGGAAACGTGGTGTTCGATGATGAAACCGAAGTATGTAGTATGTATTTTGGCTTTCTCCCTCGCTGTTTAGGTTCCGAGCTTTCTGCAACATCACCCACTGTAGTCGCTTGCACTGGTCAATTTTGTCAAAAATTTCAATAAGGAATTAATGGTTCAAAAAAACCTCAAAATATTGGACAATAGCTTAGTTACATGTGATTATAATAGATTATTATATTATTTAGAGTAGTAATAATGAAAAATAATGCAATCGAAACAGTGCAAACTTGTAGGTGTAGAACAGTTTGCATTAACGTTTGGAAGGTTGAGGGGAACACTATTGACTCCAGTTAGCGATAGTCGGGACAGTGTACATTTAGGTAACTGGGTACCGGACATGTTGTTGAAGTATCTTTGTTCTAAAAAGATCAGAACAAAAAAACAAAATTAGTTCTATGGCATATTAATGAAATGCCTTGTAAACACTGTACAATAATTGCAATTTATCAAAAATCTGGAAGTGAAAATTGTATATGTAAGGTATACCTTGAGATATATCAGATAGTGGAGTACGTATCATTGAACCGACCGATTGAATGTTGACATTAGATGATTCTGTGGTTGGAGAGTTGTAGGTTGACTTTCTTCTACGATTGTTCTGTTGTGGTGTTCCAAAAGTAGGCAAAAATGAAGTAGTTGCTCCTGTTTGAGTTTGATCTGTAATTCAATTTTCACAATGATCAGTTCAGATATTAAAAGCACTTCATCATAACACCTGAATGACTGGGTTTTAAGATTGAAATAAACATATCATAATGTATAATGTATGAGTTGTACCACAAGTTACGTGATTATTGCGAGGTGTATACGAAATAGTTATATTTTTATTGCGAAATACTATTAAATACGATACAATTTTACACAAGTTATTTAATTATTTATAAAGTGGATATACCTAAACCTTGCTACAACTCTTATAGGCAGTGTACCTAATCGTACAGTAGTGTAGTTTTTAGTAAGTCCGGTTCGTTCCGCAGGGAGCTAGCCAAGTTTAACGCTATATTTTTAAAACTATATTTGAATATATATATATATATATATATATATATATATATATATATATATATATATATATATACAAGTAATATTATTATTATTATAAAAAGAGGGTTTTACCGTTTAATGACCGGTTTGTCGATTTTAAAACTTTAGTCGCAATTAAAACCTAATGTAAAATATTAAATATACAAATAACTTAATTTAAAGAGTAAAGTAAATGACGATAAATAAAAGTACGATAATTAAATGTGCGATAAATAAAATGACGATAAATAAAATTGCGATAATTAAAAAGTACGATAATTAAAAGTGCGATAAGATATAAAATAAAGGAATTGTGCTTATTTAAACTTCCGTAATCATGATGTTCGACGTGTTGATTTTAGTTTATTACCATGGGTTAATTGTCCTTTGTCCTGGATTATTCGATATGTCCATACGGTTTTGTCCATAATAGTCCATCAGTCATAAATATAAAGTGCGAGAGTCTTCGTCAAATTATCCTTATGTCCGAAGTCAAATATTCCAACTAATTGGGGATTCAAACTGTAACAAGGTTTTACTACTTTGTTAACAATTACACCAATTACCCTTGAATGTAATCCACCCCTGTTTTAATGAGTCCATTAACTATTAATCCATTCCCGTGTCCGGTAAAATGAACGATAATTAGTATTTATAGATATCCCGCCCACCGTACCCGATTAAGCGTATGTGGTTATATATAGATACGTCAAATTGTAATCTTTATATTAAATTAACGAGATATCATTTAGTTAATATAAAGCCCATTAATAGCTCATAGTCCAATTTCCACAAGTGTCGTTCTTTTGTCCAAACCCCAATTATGGTACAAAGCCTAATTACCCCGTCTTTAATATTTAGCCCAACATCACGATTACTTCGATTTAAATAAGTATAATAATAACTTAGCTACGAGACATTAATTTAAAAAGGTTGAACATAAGTTACAATGATTAATAATAGCGTAGCGTTACACGGACAGAATTTTGACTTACACACTTACAACATTCGCTAATATAACCTTATTATTATTAATCTTAAATTAAAATTAAAATTATAAAATATATATATATATATATATATATATATATATATATATATATATATATATATATATATATATATATATATATATATATATATCGTAGAGAGTGAGAGAGATTGAATAATGTGTAAATAAATCGGCAAGAAACTGCGAAATTTATTGGACCTGACACGCTACAGTGTGCCATGCGACCGCATGGATTTAACACTACCTGGCCATGCGATCGCATGGCCACCTTTTCCTGGTCACAAAGCTTCCAAAACGTGGGCTGCTATGATTAATTTAATATATAATATAATATATATAATTTTATATAATTTTATATATATTATATTATATTCTTGTGCATCGTTGACTTGTAATTTTAGGTCAGTTGCGTCGCGCATTGATAGTTGGTTCATGTCCCGGTTCCGGATTTTCGAACGTCCTTTCGTACTATTTAATATCTTGTACTTTGCGTTTCGCGGCTCGTACTCTTGTAACTTTTAGGCGTTTCTCATCAATAATTTGAACCACTTTGATTGTACTTTGTACTTTTTAGCTTTTTGACCGTTTGCGTCTTCAAATCGTCGAATCTGTCTTTTGTCTTTACCCATTAATATTTAAACGAATATCACTTGTAAATAGAACAATTGGAACTAAAAGCTTGTCTTTCTTGAGGGATAATGCTATGAAATATATGTTTGTTTTTAACATTATCAAATATTCCCACACTTTAGCGTTGCTTGTCCTCAAGCAATATAGAACTTGAATATAGCTTTACAAGAATCACTTCTTTATTCTTCACACTTTGTACATCAGTGATTTCTATACGGCGGTATGAACAATGATAGTAACGATGTGGTTTACAGTCCCACATGACTATAAAAATTTAGATCCTTTAGGAAATTGGATCTTTATGAAAACATTTTATCTTTTGAAAATTTCAATCTAGCTTTTACTCTAGATTAGTTTTCCGGAATAACCCTTCACCGGTGTTTTGCAAATTGTTTTTGTGGGTTTTGTGGGTTTCAGATTTGAAAATTTTTAGCTCAAAACTTATGGTTTTGTGTCACCCACTTGCTAACCTTGTATTAGGAAAGCAACACATCTAGTTTACTTGCTCCGTATATTACCTTTTGGTAAACTACCGTCCAGTTGTAAAGGAAAGCGTTGAACAAGCAACTGTTAAGGCAATGTCCCGTGACATGCTTTTAATTATGGTCTATATCGTGTCGGATGCAATTACTATCCTTTGTAGGAGCAATAGTAAAGATCACCCTATAGTTTTTCGGTCTGGCACAAGGTCCTGTCTTCGACCATGCTCTGCAACCACCGTTCTTACGGTTGACACCCGATTTGATTCAGGTGATCTAATGAATTCCGGTGAATTCCTAGGATTTTACATTCAATGGTAATGAACGCATTGAAAATGGGTTTTCAGAAAACAAATCGATTTGTAATTTGATCAAAATATTTTCTCGTTCAAGCTCGAGTTTAGATATCATTGAATTCCATGATTTTAAATTCTCAATCTTTAAGGTCAATCTCAAGGATTGAGTAATATCAGTCTTAAAAGCTGATTTTTGATCTTTAAGGAGATTATCCTTTCTGGGGATCTGATTCATTAGTCTTATAAGCTAATTTGCACGGTGCCCCCCATTGTACGAGACAGATCCTCTCATGGATAGAATAAGTCTGACCACTTGGCGACCCTGTTTGACGCTGAGGTCCGTGGATTTTCAGCTGATTTTTGAGAAAACTTTTCAAGGTTTTTCGCAGACTCTACAACTGGTCTGGACGACAACTTCCTGACCTAAATCAAGAAGCGCGTGTCTTTTTCTCTCGGAAGACTTTACTTCCTTATAAATTCTATTTATATTACAATAAACTGGGTAAAACTGATTAATATCGTCCAAAACAAAAGTATCTTCAATTATTTGTACAAAAATATGTGACATATGTTCTAAATAACTTGGTAAATTTTTCCCACACTTGGCTTTTATTTTCCTTTCTTTGCCTTTTTATTTTCTTCTATTCCATTTTAAATGAATTCAAGCGTTTTGAGTTGTTTCTCAATTTATGTCCTTTCCGAGGTAACAATAATTTTGGTGTTAACACCTAGTTTTATCGTTCATAAATATGTATAAACATAATTTTGAGTTCATTTAGTTGAAAATTTTGAAAATTTTTACTAGAATTGGGTAGTCAGTATATAAGACTAGGGCTGTTCTTTATTATCAGAGAGCACTAGATTCTAATACAACTACTGCGTTACTAGTATTTTTAATGGTAACCAAGTGTAATTTTAAAATTTTAAAAATCCGAAAGAATTTAACCCCTTCCCACACTTAAGATCATGCAATGCCCTCATTTGCAAGAAATCAGTACAATTTAAATTATTGAGGGTGATTAGCATAGAAAAATGATTAAATTTTACCAAAGTTTTCAAACATATTGGCGTTTGTTTGTTGAATGATAAATGATGCACATCATTTGTTCATTCCGTCTTGTTGTTACATCACATTTGTTTTTCGTTTTGTCTTCAAAATTAGTAGCTTTTGCTGAACTTAATGGCAGTATTTGAAAGTTTGCTGTTTTACCCTATTGTGTACAATTGACAATATACATACATACAAATAATAACATGCATGGTAATTTGAAATGGGACTTAACATCCCACTTTCAAATTATAAATACGAAATATTAGTAACAAAATAAAAACATGTTAAAAATTACATAAAAGTATCACAATATTATATGTTTTAAACATAAGTAAATAAAAAAATAAAAGATAAAAATCACCAACGGGAACTGTATCAATCTGGATAGGGTTTCTAGTTCATGTCGTCGGTCGGGTTCCACGGTTGGTTATAGGTGTGCTGATAGGTTTGGTTGGGGTCGTAGAGAGTAAATGGTGGTCGCATATCGGGCTGGTGTGGCGGATAGTAAGCAGGTCGGGTCGGTACTTAGTTATTTGGTACCCGAGGTGATAGCTGGCTCATGATCTGATACTGATGATAGTGCCATCTATCATGCTGTCATTGCCTGGAATGCACATACACATTCTCGGCGTGCCACTGCTCGTACTGACTATGCCTAGCCCCGTTTGTCCTTTCTACCTCATATATACGCTGGTAAACGTCAGTAATAGCCTCCCTAATGACATCCCTAATGTCATTCGCTTCCTCCATTTCCTCATCTGAACCTCTCTCTACCTGTGGATGAGAGCCCTGATATGGTACTGCCTGATTGCGTCTGCTATTTAATACCTTTGCACCTTGATAGACCCGCAATCCTAAAGTCTCATCCTGTTCCCTACATACCATCAGTGGACCCCCTTGATCCCTATCTATGCCTAAATACTCTCCAATGAGAGTAACAAAAATACCTCCTCCTATTATTCCCCCTTCCTGTATTCCTTCCACCATTTTGGACAGATTAAAACCAACACAGTAGGGGATATTAACAAAGATTCTAGTGTTTCAAATACACTTAAGGTAAAATAAATCGTGTAAGGTCATTTTCTTCTTGTTGTTACCTCTTTGTGTAATCGAATTAGCTAAAAATCTATGTATAATACGAAGCTCTGCTTTGTTAATATCTAAATAGGAGTGTCTTCCTCCCGGCAAAAAAACATTATAATTTGACATACGCCTCTAGACGACGTGCGCGTCAAAATTCCTATCTACCCTCTCACCATGATAAATCAAATTTGTACAATCAGGTAGTAGTACTTCGGCGGGAGTGTAAATCTGTAAAGCCCTGGCCATGTCCAGCATGGACATCCTGTACATCCTACGGCTAAGTAAAAATCTAAGAAAACTCTTATCATCTATCCTATCTACATCCTTATTAAAATTGATAGTACTCATAAGCTCAACGCACCACTCTTTATATACAGGCTTACGAGTGGTAAATAAACGTTCCCAATCGGGAAAAGAATAGATACCAGACCTTTGGATTAGATGCTGCCTAACTGGGTTAGCTAGGTGGACCCTTTCCAAAGGATCCCAATCGATTACCCTCGGAACTTCTACATTTTTCGTTACCAGTTTAAATTTGTTACTTTGGTACGTCGGGTAATCTCTCCAACTTCTATCAATCCTTAAATTGGGATGCAACTGTTCTTCATGAATTGTTGGGTGTTCTACTATATGATGAGCGGAAAATACTAAATAGGTAATAAAAAATTGCGGATCCGGCTCATAATATGGTACATGTTGATCATCATGTTGTTGTTCTTGTTGTTGTTCCTGTTCAGGTTCTGGTTCATATTGTGGCTCATATTGCATTTCTGGCTGTGGTTCGTTTTTAGGTTGTCTGGATGTTGATGCACCGCCAGATTCGGTATATTTCTGCAAAACACATTAAACACAAAATTTGTGCATCCAAATATGCATTAGTGTTAGCAAAATAACAACTTGAAACAATTACGATAACATGTTTAATCCATATTAAACTCATGCTCATTTTCATATTTTTATCAATTCTACAATTTTTCAAATAAGCACATATGAAAATGTTTACAAAGTTTATAAGCATTCTACTCAAATAACATGTCAAAATAATCATTACTAGCAATTTAACAAGTTTCAAATGGCATTTATATCAAATTAATCAAGTTCATGAATTTTAGACTTAAAAAGTCCACTTTAATTCTCAAAATTCATGTTTAGGATTAATGTTTGGATCATTTAGCAACCTAAACATGTTACACTACTTAATTTAGCAATAATTCATGACAAAATCGGTCATAACCTGTTTATATCAAAAAGCCCCAAATTGCTCAAGAACACAAACCCTAGATTTCTAATTTTTTTTTTAAGTTTTTATCTTCCAATCATGTTAAATATCATCAATCTAGGTTATACATGCATAATATATTAACAATTTAACTCTAATTACACTAAAAATTAACAAAATCAAATTAGGTAAAATTTAGCTCGAGAACACTAAAATTCAAATTTTAAGAGTTTTAGGTGTGAAATCTTTACCTTTTTGCTTCCCCATCTGAAGAAAGGCATGATTATAGCGGATTATTGTGAGAAATTTGGTTGATTTTGGTTGAAAATTGGTGATTTTTGGTGATTATGTGTGTGTTTGTTCGTGTATGTGTGTGTTGAAAGTGAGAAGGCAGAAGCAGCTCGTCTGCTTTTATGTTTCTGACCAGATTTTTAAGGCCATGCGATCTGCTTTTATGTTTCTAACCATATTTTTAAGGCCATGCGATCGCATGGCTTGAAAGTTCAAACCCCATGCGATCGCATGGTCCCAGGTATTTTTTTTTTAAATTCACACCAAACTTAAATTTAAAATGCATAATATTAAAAATTCATATTAATATTATTAATATTTTTATACATTAATTTTACAAACTTATATTGAAAATATTAATTTTTAAAATATTTAAAAACTTAAATATATTGATTTTAAAAATTTACAATATTAATTTAATATTAGTATAAAAACAAGGTAAAAATTAAAATTAAAAATCTTTTTGGTCTTTTATCCCACTTTAATCAATCAAATATTATCATAAATATACGCCCCTCTTTTGGGTAAAGTAATTTCGGCTATTTTACCTAGTTTTACTCCTGACAAATTTCTGAAATATTTTGGATTGATTGATTAAAGATATTTATACCTTAAGAATAAACGGTAAATTTCGCAGTGATGTAATAAATTTTTGTATGATATCAATAATTTCGGTTTCGCATACCTAATTTTATTGAATATCAATTTAATACTTTATAGCGAACGATTCAGCATTTATTATTAAAAGGTTAAAAGCAATAAATAAAAACAAATAAAAACTGTACATACTTACCTGTGAGATAGAATTCTCAGAGACCTGCTTTAGCCGACTCATAGGAGAGTTGTGTGATTTGGTTTTCCATAGCTACGTAGGCGTAACCTCGATTCTTCAATAACTTTTCTTCTAAACATATGAACGGTCCTTCTCTGCATAGAGTAACAAATTCGGTATTTGAATATGTTTGATTGTTCGAACATTTACCTTCGTGTGACCATTTTCCGTATTTATGACATCTTTCAAGGTGTCGTGCTCTTCTTTTTGTTGCGGATTTTGATTTTCCTTTACCAAAATGTGTCTTATGATGATCTTTTCTGAGTTCTTTCCTCACTTCATCATTTTTTCCTCTTATGAATGATACCAGTTCACTCGGGAAGATGTTATTATTACGTTTAGTAATCATAGCGTGTAGTAGTAGACCATGGTTCAGATCAAAGGAATTCTTCATCTCGTAAAACCTAAAAGAAATAAAAATTCAGAATGGAGGGAGAAGACTAGTTCTTTAGGGTCTGCTAGGGAAAGACCATTCGGATTCCATTTTCGGAAACTACACGAAAACAGAAAATCTAACTCTAACATAAATATATATTATCCTTAAAAAGACTTGATTCTCCCCACACTTAGTTAGCTGTGGTGTCGAAATTGTGATTAACTTCGTTTTCAATCGGACTATCAACAACTTGTATATCTCTGACTTTTGCTTCAAGCCAATTGTTGATTTCCTCTGTAACTTTCACAAATTCAACTAACATTGCCTTTTCTTTAGGCTACAAATTAGATACTAATCGGTTACATAACTTAAAGTTCCCCTTAATCCTAGCATCTTGAATCCGTTTATAAAGTTTCTTCGTTGAACTGTTAAAAACGGGTTCATCTAATTTCGTATCAACAATGGGGTTCTTTCTTATCAGGTCATCATTGGTTGTTGCTTCATCTTCCCCACACTTAGGCATTTTTATTGGTTTAACAGTTTTGGTTGGTGGAGATCTAAACTTTCGGTTCACAAAGGTGACCAATTTGTCACCATCCCTTAGTGTCATTCTACCTTCTCTTACATCAATGAACGCCTCGGTGATTGCTAAAAATGGGCGACCTAAAATTAGAGGAATATCAAGGTCTTCCTCCATATTAATAACTATGAAGTTTGCAACAAAGGTCAAACTTCCCACTTTAACAAGTAAATTGTTTGCTATTCCAATCGGGTGTTTAATGGTTTGATCAAATAATTGAACACCTATTCTGGTTAGTCTTAATTTACCCACACCTAATCTTTTGTATAAGGAAAGAGGCATAACGTTTGCACTTGCTCCTAAATTTGCGAGTCCATTATACATAGCACCATCATTAAGCAAGCAAGAAATGATAAATTCACCTGGGTCTCCTACTTTAGTAAGTAGAGTTGGTTTGTTAACCTTTTCCGAGTGATGTTTTCTTGGTTCTTTCATTTCTACTTGAACTTCTTGTTCACATTTTTCTTCGTTTCTTGGAATGGGAGGTTTGTATAGGAATTCTTCTTCATCACTCCAATTTGAAGCTTCCCCGTCTTCCAATTTTGGTTTTCCATATGTTGTTGATAACATATTTATGTTTTCATTCTGAGGGTTTTCTTGGGTGGTGAAATTATGATTGACTTCATTGTCAACTTCCATTGGACCATGTATGTAATGTTTAACTCTGTGACCATTAACTTTAAATTCAATCCTATTTGAATTTATTAACTTTATTGTTCCATATGGGAAAACTCTTTTGACTATGAATGGTCCAAACCATCTTGATTTCAATTTTCCAGGAAATAGCTTGAATCGTGAATTGAAAAGAAGAACTCTGTCTCCTTCTTTAAATTCTTTTGAACTTCTGATTCTTTTATCATGCCATTTCTTCGTTCTTTATTTATAAATTAACGAATTTTCGCATGCTTCATGTCTTAATTCTTCTAATTCGTTTAGTTGACTTAACCGTAGACGTCCGGCTTCATGTAAATCAAGATTGCATGTCTTCAAAGCCCAAAATGCTTTGTGCTCAATTTCTACTGGAAGGTGACATGCTTTTCCGTAAATGAGTTTAAAAGGTGTGGTACCAATTGGAGTTTTGTAGGCTGTTCTAAAAGCCCAAAGTGCATCCTCCAATTTCATGGACCATTCCTTCGGATTTGATCCTACGGTTTTCTCTAGAATACGTTTTAATGCTCGGTTGGTATTTTCAACTTGTCCAGTTGTTTGTGGATGATAAGCGGTTGAGATTTTATGAGTTACTCCATATCTTTTGAGAACATTCTCAAGTTGATTATTACAAAAATGGGTACCCCGATCACTTATTAAAGCTTTCGGTGTTCCGAACCTAGCAAAAAGACATTTAAAGAAGTTGACTACAACTCGTGCATCGTTAGTTGGGAGAGCTTGTGCTTCCGCCCATTTAGATACATAATCAATGGCAACGAGAATGTAGAGATTATTATGAGATTTTGAAAATGGACCCATAAAGTCAATACCCCAAACGTCAAATACTTCACATACTTGAATGACATTTTGTGGCATTTCATCACGTTGACTTATTTTTCCGGCCCTTTGACAAGCATCACAGGATTTACAAAGAAGGTGTGCGTGTTTGAAAATTGTAGGCCAATAGAATCCAGCGTCGTAAACTTTTCTTGCTGTGAGTTGAGGCCCATAATGCCCTCCAGTTGGTCCTGTGTGACAGTGGTTTAAGATTTGACTAGCTTCATCTCCGAATACACATCGGCGTATTATTCCATCGGGACAACTTTTAAACAAATGTAGATCTTCCCAAAAATAGTGTTTTATATCACTAAAGAATTTCTTTCATTTTTGGTACAACAACCCTTTTTCAAGGAATCCACATACTAAATAGTTTGCATAGTCTGCAAACCATGGAATTTCATTATAATCTATCTTCAATAGATATTCATCAGGAAAGTTATCTTATATGGCCGATTTATTTAGAACTTCTAGTTCGGGATTTTCAAGACGAGAAAGATGATCAGCGGCGAGATTTTGTGCACTCTTTTTGTCTCGGATCTCAATATCGAACTCTTTTAAGAGTAAGATCCAACGAATTAATCGTGGTTTAGCATCTTGTTTAGAAAATAGGTATCTAAGAGCAGAATGGTCCGTATAGACCACCGTTTTTGCTAGAACGAGATATGAACGAAATTTGTCAAAAGTAAAGACAATAGCAAGGAGTTCTTTTTCAGTAGTTGTGTAATTCGTTTGTGCTCCTTGTAACGTCTTACTAGCGTAATAAATAGGTTGAAATCGTTTTTCAATCCTTTGTCCTAAAACGGATCCCATTGCAAAATCACTTGCATCGCACATGAGTTCAAATGGTAAATTCCAATTTGGAGTTATCATGATCGGCGCATTAGTGAGTTTTTCTTTAAGAATATTAAAAGATTTGATGCATTCATCCGAAAAGATGAATGGAGCATCCTTTTCTAGGAGTTTATTCATAGGAGTGGCAATTTTAGAAAAATCTTTTATGAAACGTCGGTAAAAACCGGCATGCCCTAGAAAACTCCTAACTCCTCTAACATTGGTGGGATGTGAAAGTTTAGCAATTACATCTACTTTAGCTCTATCCACTTCAATTCCTTCCTTTGAAATTTTGTGACCAAGAACGATGCCTTCTCTAACCATGAAATGGCATTTCTCCCACTTAAGAACTAGATTTGATTGCTCACATCTAATAAGCATTCGTTCAGGATTACCTAGACATGATTCAAATGTATCACCGAAGACTGAAAAGTCATCCATGAAAACTTCCATGTATTCTTCTATCATGTCATGAAAAATCGCCATCATGCACCTTTAAAAGGTTGCAGGGGCGTTGCAAAGTCCAAATGGCATGCGTTTGTATGCAAAAGTACCATAAGGGCACGTGAACGTGGTTTTTTTCTTGGTCCTCGGGTGCTATTGGAATTTGAAAGTATCCGGAAAAACCGTCAAGAAAACAATAGTAACTATTCCCGGCTAATCTTTCCAACATTTGATCAATGAAAGGTAAGGGAA
The DNA here is from genome assembly GCF_046630445.1 of Rutidosis leptorrhynchoides. Lineage (NCBI taxonomy): Eukaryota > Viridiplantae > Streptophyta > Magnoliopsida > Asterales > Asteraceae > Rutidosis > Rutidosis leptorrhynchoides. The sequence continues at coordinate 150,011,662 of NC_092336.1, forward strand.
AGTGATCTTTTCTGGTGGCGTCATTTAATTTTCTATAATCAATACAAACACGCCATCTCGTTACAGTCCTAGTAGGAATAAGCTCATTTTTTTCATTTGTGATGACAGTCATGCCACCCTTCTTAGGCACGCATTGAACTGGGCTTACCCATGGACTATCAGAGATTGGATAAATTAAACCTGCATCTAGCAGTTTAATAATTTCTTTCTTAACAACATCTTGCATATTAGGATTTAGTCTTCGTTGGCGTTGCACATACGTTTTATGACCTTCTTCCATAAGGACTTATGCCTTTAATGTCATGAATTTTCCATGCAATAGCTGGTTTATGAGCTTTTAGCACAGAAATGAGTTGAGATTTTTCATTTTCTGTAAGAGAAGACGATATTATTACAGGTAATTCTGATTCACCATGTAAATAAGCGTATTCCAAATGGGTTGGAAGTGGCTTTAACTCTAATGTCGGTGGTTCTTCTATCGATGATTTGTATCGATATCTGTCTTCTTCTTTTAGCATTTGAAGTTCTTCTGTTAGCCATAAGTGTAGCTAACATTTCAGCTTCATCAATTGGTTTAGTTCCTTCTCCTAAAGAACATTCTCCTGTTCCTTGTAATTCTGGAAATTCTTCTAAAAATTCTGCATGTGAATCTATAGTTTGAATATAATAACATGTATCATCTGCAGATTGCGGTTGTTGCATGGATTTATCAACAGAAAAGGTAACACTCTCGTCCTCTATACTTAGGAACTCGAGAATCTTCTTCCATATCCAGAATAACAAAATCTACTGGAAATACTAAAGTACCAACTTTAACAAGCATGTTTTCCATTATCCCTCTAGGATATTTTACTGATCGATCGGCTAGTTGTATGCTTATTCCTGTTAGTTTCAATTCTCCAAGGTCTAGTTTAGCGTATAATGAATATGGTATTAAATTTATACTAGCACCTAAATCTGCCAATGCTTCTATTGAACTAAGAATACCCAGAAAACATGGAATTGTGAAACTTCCTGGATCTGATAATTTTTCTGGTATCTTATTCAACAGCACTGCTGAACAATTAGCATTCATAATAACAGCCGAGAGTTCTTCCATTTTATTTCTATTTGTGATTAGATCTTTCAAGAATTTAGCATATCTTGGCATTCCTGAAATTTCTTCAACGAAAGGAAGATTGACATTTATTTGTTTAAACATATCCAAGAATTTGGATTGCTCGGCTTCAAGTCTTTCTTTTCTCATTTTACTCGGGTAAGGAAGTGGTGGTTGGTATGGTTTAACATAAGGTTTAGCTTTAACTGTGTTATCTTTATTAACCTTTTCAACTATCGGTTCTGTTTCCTTCTCTTGCTCAGGCTGTGGTGCATGTGTAGTGGGAATAGAGTCATCAGAAATTACAGGTATTTCAGATGGTTTAAGTGTAATACCACTTCTTGTGGTAATGACTTTAGCTGTTTCATTCTGGGGGTTAGCATTTGTGTCGCTAGGTAGACTTCTCGGTTTTCTTTCACCTATCAACCTTGCTAGGTTGCTTACTTCTTGTTCTAGATTTTGAATCGAAGCTTGTTGATCTCTAAATGCTTGAGCATTTTGTTCATTCGTTTGTTTCTGAGATGTGAAAAACTGAGTTTGAGATTCAACTAGTTTTGACATCATATCTTCTAAATTTGGCTTTTTATCATCGGTTTGTGGTGGTTTAATGAAAAAAATAGGTCTTTGCTGATTGTAAGTATTATTAGATACTTGTTGATTGCTAGGACCTTGTTAGTTGTTGTATGAAACATTTAGGTTATAATTCTGATTTTGATTGTAGTTTGGTCTTGGCGGTTGATAATTATTCTGATAATTATTTCCAGGCCTTTAGTTCATGTATGAAACATTCTATCTTTGTTCCATTGTTTGTTCAATACTGAGACAATCTTTTGTCAAATGTGGTCCTCCACACTGCTCACAACAAATTCGTATTGAGTGAATATCCTTAGTCATCTTTTCCATTTGTCTTTCGACAGTATCTATCTTTGCGGAAATGGAATCAAAATCATGGCTAGAATCGGCTCTAGCCGCTTTAGATGATCTAACGATATCTTTTCTTGATGCCACTCATGTGAGTGGGAAGCAGTGTTATCAATAATTTTGTAAGCTTCAGTTGCGGTTTTCTTCATAATGGAACCACCAGCTCCTATATCGATGTCTTTTCTTGTAGTGATGTCGCATCCTTGGTAGAATATTTGTACTATTTGATAAGTGTCAAAACCATGTTGCGGACATCCTCTTAACAATTTTTCAAATCTTGTCCACGCCTCATATAGAGTTTCATTTAGCTTTTGCGTGAACGTAACAATTTCTCCTTGAAGTCTCACGGCTTTAGATGCCGGAAAGAATTGTTTAAGAAATTTTTCAACTAAGACATCCCATGTATCAATCTCCCCTTCAGGTAACGATTCTAACCAATCTTTGGCTTCTCCCTTTAAAGTCCAGGGAAATAACATGAGATAGATCTGTTCATCCTCTACTTCTCGGATTTTAAATAGAGTACAAATCCTATTAAAGGTACGCAGATGTTCGTTTGGATCTTCCTTCGGCGCACCACTAAATTGGCATTGATTAGTTACCATGTGTAGGATTTGTCCTTTGATTTCATAATCTGGCGCATTAATGTCTGGTTGAGTAATTGCGTGACCTTGGCCAGTGCGTTTAGCCCTCATTCGGTCTTCCATACTTAGAGGTTCCAGATTTTCCATGATTGAATTTGTTGAATCTGAATCACTAGAGGATTCTGATTTAATGGTTTCTTCCTCAACAATCTCTGGATGAGTAATTTGTGGTTAAGGAGGAATGATTAGTGGTTCAGGATCTCTGAATTGTCCCTGAATATCCTCCGGATTCTCAATTGTGAGGTCGGGTTCAAAAAATGGATTATCAGAAATTTGAATTGGAGTACTTGGTCGACTAGATGATGATTCTAAAGAAAAATCAACGGCGACAATATTGGCTAGATGTCTTGATCGAGTTATAGGTGGTGAACGTATAAAAGGTGGTGAACGTTTTGCTCGGTGCATTCACTGAATATCCTGTTAGTTATAAAAGATAAAAATTATATAAGCTATCAAATTAATAGACTTTTCTGATTTTGCCCACGTTTCGAATAGCCAATAGATGCAGCAGGTAGCCAGGACCCTTTAAATCGGAAGCCCACAACTCGCCACTAACAAATCCAACTATTACTACGAACCAGAAAATTTTGGATGTCTATCAATTTAACCGCTTAAAATAATTTTTCGTTTTGAAATTTTAGAGAAGAAATAGAAAATTCTATGTCCTAAAAACTAGAGCGTCGAGAAATAAGAAAGAAAAAGAGCGCGTCGAAAAACGTCGAAAAATAAAAATAAGAAAATAAGCGTCGAAACTTAAAAGTTTAAAAACTAAAAATTAAAACTTACGTCTAAAAGTATTAAAGCTTAAAGGAATTCTAAATCCAAAACGGCAATAACTTAAAAAGTACTAAAATTTTAAAACAGCGTCGCAAAATCTTAAAGCACCTAAATCTTAGTCTAAAGAAAAAGCACTTAAGGGATTTTACGGCAAAGTCTAAAAATCTAGAGATAAAAATAACTACGGCAAAATACTACACTTAAAACTAATTACGAACGAAAAACATATAAATTACGAATTAACGATAAAAATATACAAAATGTAAAAATAAGCTTAAAGTTATAAAAATACAATTTTTATAAAAATATTATTTTTATATTATTTACATAAAAGTATTAGTTTTATATATTTAATTAAACTTAATAAAACTAATTAAAACTAAAAATAAAACTAATTATTATTTTATTTAACCCTAATTCTAATTAATGAATAATAATAAATAATTTTAATGCTAACCCTAATCGTACCAGTTTAAGGATCAGGCCTGTCAAGTCACTCCATGCGATTCATGGAGTGTTAGTTAAAATTTCATGCGGTCGCATGACCCTCGGATCCAGTTCAGATGTTGTGCTGCTACAGTGCCAGGCCCGAATACTTTTTATATTTTTTTTTCTGTTTTATATTTTTGTAAAATATTTAAATAAAACTTATAAATAGGAAAAATTTACTTATTAGTTTTTATAACTTTTCACAATAAAAATAAATATAAACTTTTTAAATTTAACTAAACTTAAAAACATAGATATATATTTTTCTTTTTCTTGATTTTATATTTTTGAATGTATTATATAAACCGTATTTTTATAAAAATGAATTAAACCTTAATAAAAATCTTTTTTTTATAGCGTTTCGCTTCAGCGTTTAAGAGTTCCCCGACAGCGGCGCCAAAAATACTTGATTTTATGTGAGGTGTATACGAAATAGTTATATTTTTATTGCGAAATACTATTAAATACGATACAATTTTACACAAGTTATTTATTTATTTATAAAGTAGATATACCTAAACCTTGCTACAACACTTATAGGCAGTGTACCTAATCGTACAGTAGTGTAGTTTTTAGTAAGTCTGGTTCGTTCCACAGGGACCTAGCCAAGTTTAACGCTATATTTTTAAAACTATATTTGGATAAATATATATATATATATATATATATATATATATATATATATATATATATATATATATATATATATATATAAGTAATATTATTATTATTATAAAAGGGGGTTTTACCGTTTAATGACCGGTTTGTCGATTTTAAAACTTTAGTCGCAATTAAAACCTAATTTAAAATATTAAATATACAAATAATTTAATTTAAAGCGCAAAGTAAATGACGATAAATAAAAGTACGATAATTAAAAGTGTGATAAATAAAATGACGATAAATAAAATTGCGATAATTAAAAAGTACGATAATTAAAAGTGCGATAAGATATAAAATAAAGGAATTATGCTTATTTAAACTTCCGTAATCATGATGTTCGACGTGTTGATTTTAGTTTATTACCATGGGTTAATTGTCCTTTGTCCTGGATTATTCGATATGTCCATACGGTTTTGTCCATAATAGTCCATCAGTCATAAATATAAAGTGCGAGAGTCTTCGTCAAATTATCCTTATGTCCGAAGTCAAATATTCCAACTAATTGGGGATTCGAACTGTAACAAGGTCTTAATACTTTGTTTAATGAATACACCAGGTTATCGACTGCGTGTAATCAAAGGTTTTACTACTTTGTTAACAATTACACCAATTACCCTTGAATGTAATCCACCCCTGTTTTAATGAGTCCATTAACTATTAATCCATTCCCGTGTCCGGTAAAATGAACGATAATTAGTATTTATAGATATCCCGCCCATCGTTTTCGTTGCGGAAGCGCTCTCAAGTGACTGTACTTGATGTTGAATATTTTGTTTAGTCCGCGTTCCTCTTCGATTGGTTGCAGGTGTGGTTACACTAACGGACATTGTAGAATTATTGCAGTCTTGAGTTTGGGCTGTAATAAAGATCGATAAAAATGATGCGAGTATAAGTGATTTTGCCTATGTAATTTTTTAATTTTTTTTTTACTTTTATTTATGAACGATCCAGGGACATTTGATCAAACACTATGTGTGCGAATAGATAATGAAATTAGGATACATATCAGTATCTTTTAATAAATTTCATTGACTTTAAATTAGTGGGACTTTTAACAGAATCGTAAATACCCCAAAGTTAATAAATTTAATATCAACAATTAAATTCCATAAGAAAAAAAGGGACAGGAATAATTATTTCATATGAATTATAATCTAAACATCAATGAATTGAGAAAACATAACCTTTTTTTCGCGATTGAACCGTCATAGGTTCCGAAAGGTTCGGATTAATATTTTCACACGATTGTTCAGTTAAAGCTTGTTGGATGTTCTTCCTCTTCTTCTTCGAATAAGTTTTTCCTGTTGAAGTTCCTTCCATGATATCTTGGTAAAGCAGCGATTGTTGTTGCAGTTATGCTTTAAAATAATACCAAAGAGTGAAAGAAAAAAAAGGAGAATTTCAATCGGATATTTTGTATTGATTTGTTTGTGATAATTTTGGAAAGTCTACAATCAATAATAACCATATGAGCGGGAACATAAAGTGGTGTTTGTGTTAGATTAAATTTCATTTTTTTTAAAATTAAACACAGACATTCAAAAATACTAATTGTGTTTGTGGGCTGTTAAATCAAAAGCCCAAGTTTTTGGACTATCTTAAAAGTATAATATTCATAATATGAAATTAAGTTTTAACTTATAGTTTAAAAGAGATGATCCAATATGATTAGCAATTATTCAATTGAAATAGAGTTTTTAGTAACTTTAGGTACACATAATCTAAATTAAATGGACCCCCGACTAATTTTCATATGAAATCTCGAGAATGGCTGGCGATTGAATTTGAAATTGATTAATGATTAAATTTACAACCGATATAGCGTAATTGGATAGTATGCTATTCTGGTAAAGGATGACTATTATATGAGTGAGTACACACATATATCATGCCCTTTTGTTATAGATCAGAGGTTCGATGTTAAAAAGTGAAATCTACATCAAATAGTCAGAATAGTTTGATTGTGTATATTGTACAACAAATAATGCAAAAGTATAAACATACATAAAGTTTAATAATATTAGAGAGTAACAGAACATTCATTAACATTACAGATTAATATTGTTAATGCGGAATACAAAGTACTATGAAACATGCTTCCACAGTTGCTAGATTAACGGTTCAATAGACATGTACGGCAGTTGGTTACATTAAGTCCGTGAATACGATGCATTCTACTAAATTAGTGTGATATCCATATAAACATACAAAAAGTAGGATATCACAATTGATACATGTAGTAACATGTTAGCATGACGTTAATATTCGAAATTTACAAAATAACACCTGCTATTAGATGGAAAATTGCAGATTAACATTATGGTAAATAGCTGCAACAACTTCATGTCAGGTGATTGGGAATGTTGCCGATAGCAAACATGTGAAAAATTCGATGGTAGGCGAGGAAATACAGTTGACCAGGTTTCAAGCGATTTTCCCGGACAAATTGACGCCACCCACCTGACACGTATAAATTTGGCCTTTTCTTATTAGGATCCACCATCAAGCCCTAGTTCATTATCTCATCTCGCAAATCAAGGATCTCAACTGTCATACGATCCCTTAGTTCCGGTAGTTTAGCGAATTCTTTCGAAAGACGCTATATGTAAACATAATACATTTTTTAGCAGTCGATCAACTTAGAATATAGTCACAGACAAGCATAAAACATATGCAGAAGGATAGGTATTTTTTTGCATTATGATTTGATATTCCATATATTATAGAATATAAGCCAAAATATTGAAATTAAAAGTATTGAATAATAGGTGCTTACATATGTTTTTCCTTTGGGAACTTTGAAATCGGCAATAATAAGCCTATCATGCATATCTCCAGATATTGCAGGAAGTTGAGTATTTGATATTTCGGATCCGCTTATAGGAATGCCTTTGTTATCTTCGGTGCCACTGTCATCTGAGATTTCGACTTGCAGTATATTGTTGTTGGAGACGTTCGTATCTGGTTAAACTTTATGTTAACCCTAATTTCTGCACAACGGGGTAATTGATTCGTGAAGGTTTGTGATGTTGATTTGGGGGTATTTTAAGACAGGCATTTTTTTTATCCGATTATTTAAATGTTGTGTTGGGCTCGTCTTACATGGATTACCAGTTCATTGTTGGGATTATCACCAAAATGCCCAAATATTTTGGTCCCCTTGCACCAGAGCCCAAAAAAAAAATTGACAAAATGCCCTGGCAAGGCGCAAGGTACCTTGCGACCTTGCGTATTTGCGTCTTTTCTAAAAAAATTACGGTTAAATGACATTTTTCAACCTGTCACTCGACACTTTCATCCGACTTCGTAAACACGTAAATAAAGTCACACAGGCGATTCGCAACAACGCAAGCACAAACGCAAACCCTCTTCCATTGCTACTACCAGATTCTCCTCCTTCATCATCTCCACCACCACCTAACCCCTCTTGCTACCACCGTGACTTCTTATACTAGCCTGCAAGGGTTTTCACGAAGTATTAGGGTTTTCACGCAAAAGAAATCGGGTTTTCATGAAGTAATCAAGCAAATAATCAAGGAATAAACCTTGCAACGATGGCGAGCACCCAGGTTAGTGATTACTTTGTTGTTTATGTGTGTGTTATCTGTTTATTTTGGCTTCGATGCGAATTGTATAAATGTGCACACCAACTGCTCGATGAAATGTCTGTTCGAGGTGTATTTGTGTTTAACGAAGTACAACCGTTGTTTTATGACATGCAACTGTATTTTGGGTTATATGTTCGAGTGAAACATACAATAACTGCTCGTAAAATTATGGAGATTGACCGGACGCAAGATTATGGAAATCGATACTTACAACTATGCCAAGGGAATAGTAACACATTAAAAATCTATCTTCTTTGTCGATGACCAAATTACTTACGCTTCCCGGGTTGTGGATCCTAATATTATATAGGTAAAGGGGAAGCATTCGGAACGAGTCTTCAGCACTGCCACGCATCATCTGTAATGTATGACATTTTGCCCTCCATGCTTGATTGTAAGATATGCTGACACCGAACCGGTGTCCTATATCCGCACGTATATCATTTGCTTTGTATTCCCGGTTTGCAGACTTGAAAGAATCCACAAGCATACTACCCAACACCTTTTTGGTAGCATGTTTATTGTTTCCCATAATTAGTGTGCGTGAGCATGTGTGTACGTCATGCAATTTCTTTACCATAAAGTTTTCAGTGTTCCGTATTTTGTAAGCACTAATTTTCCATTCACAGTTTGACAACAAACAATTAGCGGTGTATCGAGATTTATCCATCTTTACAAGCTTAATTTGGAAGTTTTCTTCAAGACATTTTGTAAATAGAGTGTTTATGAACTCGGCCTTGTTCAAAAAAGTTTGACGAACATTAATTAAATCTGATACCCTATACGTGGTAGGTGTTTGAGTCATAAATTCAGGCTCTTGCTCTTGCTGACTCAATAGAGGTGGCATATTCCAGAATAAATCTTGCTTTTCTTCTTCATATTGATCTTCTTCGTCTTCGTCTCCATCTTTTTCTCCATCTGAATCACTAGATGCGACAAAAGATATCTCAAACGGGTGGTCTCCTTTTTTAATTTTACATACGTTTTCAACACCATAGTTACACATATCAAACTCTTCAGTGTTTGGAGGTGGCATTTCAGGCTCTTCCGCTTCTAAATTAAGAAGGTTTGGTTCAGTGACTTGTGTTGAGTGTGTTTCTGGGTCTGGTTATGGTTGGAGTGTTTCTGGGTTTCGTTTTGATTGGTGTGTTTCTTGGTTTCGTTGTGGTACGTGTGTTTCTGGGTTTCGTTGTGGTAGATTCATTCGTACTTTTTCAACAACATAAATATCAATCGGAGCATTTACAATTGCATATTGTAAGAACTCTTGAAAGTCTTCATAATCATCCGTAATATCAAAAACACGGTTATTATAAATGTATCTCATTGAAACAGGTGAATTGGGTGGCATTTGTATTTTTTTAAGAACATTTTTTAATAATATTCTCTGATTCATTGGTTTTATAGGTGCAACAGGTAGTTTTAGCAGAATTCTAAAACAATCTAGGGGTAAATACATGGGAATGTTGTTAATAAACTCAAAAGAACCCCCACAACATATATGAACAACAAATTTATCTTCATTAACACAATTCATAAATACTTAGGTAGTGCAAAAAAATGCTTGAAAATGTACCTTGTGTAGCCAATAATCACTGAAATTCTTTGGGAATGAGTTGTGAGGAAATGATAAATTACAAGTTCCAGGGACATTCTTTATATAGAATCGAAATTCTATCCATGAAAATCTAGAAAATCTAATGAAATCTTATCCTGAAAATCCTATCCTGATAAGATAAAGGCGCAAGGATGCAAGGAAGCTTGCGTACTTGCGCCTGTCTGTACGCAAGGTACCTTGCGCCTTGCGAGGGCATTTTGTCAAAAAAATTTTTTTTTTTTGGGCTCTGGTGGAAGGGGACCAAAATATTTGGGCATTTTGGTGATAATCCCTTCAGTGTTTGCTTAATGGGCCCAGTTTAAAAGCTTATAACACGCTTGATATCCTTGTCTAAGTAACATATGGAATTTACTAATATTTTTTTTTTAAATGATCTGTATTAAATTTATTTTGTTGCGTTAAAACTATGTTCCATCTCTGATTTATTCATTTTGTTTGTTTCATATAACTTAGAAAAACAAATATAGTAACGATCATAAACACTTAAAGTAAAGTAAGTTGTGTTGGGCCAAATCGTCCAAAAGGATTTTAGAAGCAATTGGACTTTGATTTGTTGTAAAATAACTTTAGTATGCAGTTTGTGCTCAAAAGATGGAAAGTTGTCTTTAATGTACATGCGTGTCAGGTTTTTGGTAAAGATATTCTTTAAAAAACTTGCATATTCAAAGACATCCAGAACACGCTTGAATTCATGTTCAACAACAACACTGATCTTTAAGTACTTCAATAAGTGTTATGTTTATTTTATTTGACATTGATAAATCTTAAGATATCAGACATATAAAGAACAACTGCACAATTGGAAATCAATCAAAGTAAAAGCCAGGAATTAAAACAATCAACTTTATTATTTAAAATATTAAAAAGTGCCTTGACCCCTCAAGGAAATATATAGTATAAGTAAATAAACGAAATTGTATCGAAACTTATTCAAACAAATAAAAGCATACGCAAACGACCTTGAAATAAAATAAACATATGGATTAACATAAAACTTGAGGGGCATTGAAATTGCATTCAAAGATCATCCATGCGTGGTATTTTTAAGGCTGCAATTCCTGCACCAGTGCCACCAGTTAGGGTATCACCTTCATCATCATCAGGTCCATGGTCAGTCTTCCGTTTGGTTGAACTACTTGTGCTTGGAGTTTTCAATGCAATTTCCTGTTGCATAATTAAGTTAATGGTTAAATATTTTGCCATTGCACACATTAAAGTCTATCAGTTAAGGTGATACAGACCTGCTGTGTCGGTGAACTGTTTGCTGAATCAGATAGTTCCCATTTTTCCTTGAATTTTTGTTCAACTGCCTTCCAAACCTCTTCAGATTCTGATAAGTTTAACACAGTATAACCACGATAGTTCAATTGAATGTTGCAGTCAGTAACACGGACCGAAAAGACATACTGCTTCCCCAAAACTGCATTAAGCTCATTTGGTACAGTGGTAGGATTCACTGCCTGAAAAACATACAATAAATATATAAAGATGTATGTATTTGGATTTGGGGTATTTCGAAAAAACTCATTTAATAGATTTGAGTGACATTAAGGCATACGTATGCTTACATTTTCAGCCAAATCTTGTAGTTGTTCAACAGTTAGTTTCAGCAAGGTTGCTAGTGAATCATCAAATAGCACTAAGTTACAGCGACCAGTCTCATCCTCAATTTCAAGAGCCGTGCGTATTCTTTTTTTTTTTTTATGATAAAAAATGGATTTTAGTAATCAATAATGTTACCGCAATTTGTGCTTAAAATTATTGTCTCATAACATTTAGTAATCAGTCAACAAATATATATAATTTAACTTAAAAAATAGACAATGCCTTACTTTCGAACAACGTCCGTAATAACACCACATGTGCTACATTCAAATCCAGCAGCCACGGACATATGACCGTACTTTGGTCCAGCCATTGTCTTGCACTTTCGGCAAGTGAAGGAAATCCACCCATCCTCAGTTGCAACCCAACTAATTTTACCTCTCAAAACATATTTGTTTACCTAATTGAAAGGTAAAATTTACATTACACAATTTGTACAGAATGTTTAAACAACTATATTTTTTTTTGTAACACAATTAATCTCATTTATACCTCATCCATCTCGTTCAATTCTTTGCAAGTTATTGGTTTACGCTTGGTAAACTGATTGACGTCCAATTCAGCATATTGTGTAATGTTGACATTTAAATGTCCCGTTCATATTAATTATAAACGTTCCATATTAATTGATTTCGTTGCGAGGTTTTGACCTCTATATGAGACGTTTTTCAAAGACTGCATTAGTTTTTAAAACAAACCATAACCTTTAATTTATCGACAAGGTTAAAAAGACACCACCTAGATTATCCAGAAATGATAATCTAAAAATATCACACTTACACACTACCAATACATATTGGTTTACAATATTAATATGTTACAACAAAATAAATCTCGAATGCAGTTTTAAACAATATTATACAATCATGCTGACACCAAATCTTGTCCATATTTTAGTATGCAACAGCGGAAGCTCTTAATAATCACCTGAGAATAAACATGCTTTAAACGTCAACAAAAATGTTGGTGAGTTATAGGTTTAACCAATATATTTATCAAATTGTAATAATATACCACAAGATTTTATATTTCCATTTCTTGTAAACAGCATGCATAAAAAAATCATTCATATGGTGAACACCTGGTAACCGACATTAACAAGATGCATATAAGAATATCCCCTATCATTCCGGGACATCCATCGGACATGATAAAACAACATCGAAGTACTAAAGCATCCGCAACCATGGATGGGGTTCGTTAGGCCTAATAGATCTATCTTTAGGATTCGCGTCAATTAGTAGATCGGTTTACTAATTCTTCGGTTACTAAGCAAAAGGGGCATATTCGGCTTCGATCATTCACCCATATAATGTAGTTTCATTTACTTGTGTCTATTTCGTAAAACATTTATAAAACTGCATGTATTCTCATCTCAAAATATTAGATTTTTAAAAGTAGGACTATAACTCATTTTCACAGAATTTTACTTCGTCGGGAAGTAAGACTTGGCCACTGGTCGATTCACGAGCCTATAACAAATATGTACATATATATCAAAGTATGTTCAAAATATATTTACAACATTTTTAATACGTTTTACTGTTTTAAGTTTATTAAGTCAGCTGTCCTCGTTAGTAACCTATAACTAGTTGTCCACAGTTAGATGTACAGAAATAAATCGATATATATTATCTTGAATCAATCCACGACCCAGTGTATACACGTCTCAGGCTAGATCACAAATCAAAGTATATACATTTTTGGAATCAACCTCAACCCCGTATAGCTAACTCCAACATTACGGCATATAGAGTGTCTATGGTTGTTCCGAATAATATATATACATGGGTCGATATGATATGTCAAAACATTTGTATACGTGTCTATCGTATCCCAAGATTACATAATATATTAGAATACATGTATAATACAATATAAGTTAGCTAGGATATGATTTGTATAGATTTGTTACAAATTTCACGTAGCTACAACAAGCAAAATTATCCAATCTTATTTTATCCATAACTTCTTCGTTTTAAATCCATTTTGAGTGATTCAAGTTGCTATGGTTTCATATTGAACTTAAGTTTATGAATCTAAACAGAAAAAGTATATGTTTATTGTCAGAAATACAGGTTACAAGTTGTTTTTGTAAAGGTAGTCATTTCAGTCGAAAGAATCTAGATGACCATTTTAGAAAACATACTTCCACTTTGAGTTTAACCATGATTTTTGGATATAGTTACATGTTCATAAGAAAAATAATTTTCCCAGAAGAACAACTTTTAAATCAAAGTTTATCATAGTTTTTAATTAACTAACCCAAAACAGCCCGCGGTATTACTACAACGGCGTATATCCGGTTTTACGGTGTTTTTCATGTTTTCAGGTTTAAAATCATTATGTTAGCATATCATATAGTTATAGAACATGTGTTTAGTTAATTTTAAAATTCAAGTTAGAAGGATTAACTTTTGTTTGCGAACAAGTTTAGAATTAACTAAACTATGTTCTAGTGATTACAAGTTTAAACCTTCGAATAAGGTAGTTTTATATATATGAATTGAATGATGTTATGAACATCATTACTACCTCAAGTTTTGTGGATAAATCTACTGGAATTGAGAAAAATTGATCTAGCTTCAAAGGATCCTTGGATGGCTTGAAAGTTCTTGATGCAAAATCATGACACGAAAACAAGTTCAAGTAAGATTTCCACTCGAAATAAGATTGTTAAAGTTATAGAAATTGAATCAAAGTTTGAATATTAGTATTACCTTATATTTGAAAGATATATTACTATAAATAAGAAAGATTTCTTGAGGTTGGATGATCACTCAAAGGGGATTTGAAAGATTGGAAGTAAGTTAGCAAACTTGGAAGTGTTGTTGGTGTGTTCTTGAGTAGTTGTTTTATAACTTGGTTTATGTATGGATTTATGAACTAGATTGAGCTAGATTTTGTTGAAGATGATGAAGAACACTTAGAACAAAGGAAGAACACTTGTGAGAGAGTAGTTTGATGCATGTAAGTTGCAAAATGAATGTGTTTGTGAGGTACCTCATTCACGTGAATATGGAGTCTCCATATAGGCTCCATTAGTTTGTATTTTTGTTAGATATTTCATGCTAGATGTTAAATGATGGTTCCCACATGGTTAGGTGACTCACATGGGCTGCTAAGAGCTGATCATTGGAGTGTATATACCAATAGTAAATACATTTAGAAGCTGTGTATTGTACAAGTACAAATACGAGTGCATACGAGTAGAATTGTTGATGAAAATGAAGAGGATGTAATCATAAGCATTTCTGTTAAGTAGAAGTACTTGGACAAGTGTCTTGAAGTCTTTCAAAAGTGTATGAATACATATTAAAACACTACATGTATATACATTTTAACTGAGTCGTTAAGTCGTCGTTAAGTCGTTACATGTAAATGTTGTTTTGAAACCTTTAAGTTAACGATCTTGTTAAATGTTGTTAACCCATTGTTTATTATATCTAATGAGATATTAAATCATTACATTATCATGATATTATGATGTATTAATATATCTTAATATGACATATATACATTTAAATGTTGTTACAACGATAATCGTTACATGTACGTCTCGTTTCGAATTCCTTAAGTTAGTAGTCTTGTTTTTACATATGTAGTTCATTGTTAATATACTTAATGAGATACATACTTATCATAATATCATGTTAACTATATATATATATATATATATATATATATATATATATATATATATATATATATATATATATATATATATATATATATATATATATATATATATATATATATATATATATATATATCCATATATATGCCATCATATAGTTTTTACAAGTTTTAACGTTCGTGAATCGTCGGTCAACTTGGGTGGTCAATTGTCTATAAGAAACCTATTTCAATTAATCAAGTCTTAACAAGTTTGATTGCTTAACATATTGGAAACACTTAATCATGTAAATATCAATTTCATTTAATATATATAAACATGGAAAAGTTCGGGTCACTACAGTACCTACCCGTTAAATAAATTTCGTCCCGAAATTTTAAGCAGTTGGAGGTGTTGACGTATCTTCTGGAAACAAGTGCGGGTATTTCTTCTTCATCTGATCTTCTCGTTCCCAGGTGAACTCAGGTCCTCTACGAGCATTCCATCAAACCTTAACAATTGGTATCTTGTTTTGCTTAAGTCTTTTAACCTCACGATCCATTATTCCGACGGGTTCTTCGATGAATTGAAGTTTTTCTTTGATTTGGATTTCGTCTAACGGAATAGTGAGATCTTCTTTAGCAAAACATTTCTTTAAATTCGAGACGTGGAAAGTGTTATGTACAGCCGCGAGTTGTTGAGGTAACTCAAGTCGGTAAGCTACTGGTCCGACACGATCAATAATCTTGAATGGTCCAATATACATTGGATTTAATTTCTCTCGTTTACCAAATCGAACAACGCCTTTCCAAGGTGCAACTTTAAGCATGACCATCTCTCCAATTTCAAATTCTATATCTTTTCTTTTAATGTCAGCGTAGCTCTTTTGTCGACTTTAGGCAGTTTTCAACCGTTGTTGAATTTGGATGATCTTCTCGGTAGTTTCTTGTATTATCTCCGGGCCCATAATCTGTCTATCCCCCAATTCACTCCAGAAAATCGGAGACCTACACTTTCTACCATAAAGTGCTTCAAACGGCGCCATCTCATTCCTTGAATGATAGCTGTTATTGTAGGAAAATTCTGCTAACGGTAGGTGTCGATCCCAACTGTTTCCGAAATCAATATCACATGCTCGTAGCATGTCTTCAAGCGTTTGTATCGTCCTTTCGCTCTGCCCATCAGTTTGTGAATGATAGGCAGTACTCATGTCTAGACGAGTTCCTAATGCTTGATGTAATGTCTGCCAGAATCTTGAAATAAATCTGCCATCCCTATCAGAGATAATAGAGATTGGTATTCCATGTATGGAGACGACTTCCTTCAAATACAGTCGTGCTAACTTCTCCATCTTGTCATCTTCTCTTATTGGCAGGAAGTGTGCTGATTTGGTGAGACGATCAACTATTACCCAAATAGTATCAAAACCACTTGCAGTCCTTGGCAATTTAGTGATGAAATCCATGGTAATGTTTTCCCATTTCCATTCTGGGATTTCGGGTTGTTGAAGTAGACCTGATAGTTTCTGATGCTCAGCTTTGACCTTAGAACACGTCAAACATTCTCCTACGTATTTAGCAACATCGGCTTTCATACCCGGCCACCAAAAATGTTTCTTGAGATCTTTGTACATCTTCTCCGTTCAAGGATGTATTGAGTATCTGGTTTTATGAGCATCTCTAAGTACCATTTCTCTCATATCTCCAAATTTTGGTAGCCAAATTCCTTCAGCCCTATACCGGGTTCCGTCTTCCCGAATATTAAGATGCTTCTCCGATCCTTTGGGTATTTCATCCTTTAATTTTCCCTCTTTTAAAACTCCTTGTTGCACCTCCTTTATTTGAGTAGTAAGGTTAGTATGAATCATTATATTCATAGCTTTTACTCGAATGGGTTCTCTGTCGTTTCTGCTCAAGGCATCGGCTACCACATTTGCCTTCCCCGGATGGTAACGAATCTCAAAGTCGTAATCATTCAACAATTCAATCCATCTGCGCTGCCTCATATTCAGTTGTTTCTGATTAAATATGTGTTGAAGACTTTTGTGGTCGGTATATATTATACTTTTAACCCCATATAAGTAGTTCCTCTAAGTCTTTAATGCAAAAACAACCGCGCCTAATTCCAAATCATTCGTCGTATAATTCTGCTCGTGAATCTTCAATTGTCTAGACGCATAAGCAATTACTTTCGTTCGTTATATTAATACACAACCGAGACCTTGCTTTGAGGCGTCACAATATATCACAAAATCATCATTCCCTTTAGGTAATGACAATATAGGTGTCGTAGTTAACTTTTTCTTCAACAATTGAAACGCTTTCTCTTGTTCATCCTTCCATTCAAATTTCTTCCCTTTATGCGTTAATGCAGTCAAGGGTTTTGCTATTTTGGAAAAATCTTGGATGAATCTCCTGTAATAACCAGCTAGCCCTAAAAATTGGCGTATGTGTTTCGGAGTTTTTGGGGTTTCCCACTTTTCAGCGGTTTCAATCTTTGCTGGATCCACCTGAATACCTTCTTTGTTCACTAAATGACCGAGGAATTGAACTTCTTCCAACCAAAATGCACACTATGAAAACTTAGCGTACAGTTTTTCTTTCCTTAACAACTCTAGCACTTTTCTTAAATGTTCTTCGTGCTCTTGGTCATTCTTTGAGTAAATAAGTATGTCATCGATGAAAACAATGACAAACTTGTCAAGGTATGGTCCACACACTCGGTTCATGAGGTCCATGAACACAGCTGGTGCGTTAGTCAACCCAAACAGCATAACCATAAACTCATAATGACCGTAACGCATCCTAAAAGCAGTCTTTGGAATATCATCCTCCTTCACTCGCATTTGATGATACCCAGAACGTAAATCAATCTTCGAATAAACCGACGAGCCTTGTAGTTGATCAAATAAGTCTTCGATTCTCGGTAGTGAGTAGTGGTTCTTGATGGTAAGTTTGTTCAACTCTCGGTAGTCGATACACAACCTAAATGTACCATCCTTCTTCTTGACAAACAAAACAGGAGCTCCCCACGGTGATGTGCTTGGTCGAATGAAACCATGCTCTAAAAGTTCCTGTAACTTACTTTGTAATTCTTTTATTTCGCTGGGTGCGAGTCTGTATGGAGCACGAGCTAGTGGTGCAGCTCCTGGTACAAGGTCTATTTGAAATTCAACGGATCGATGTGGGGGTAATCCCGGTAATTCTTTCGGAAATACATCGGGAAATTCTTTTGCTACGGGAACATCAATGATGTTCTTTTCTTCAGGTTTAACTTCCTTGATGTGTGCTAGAATGACGTAACAATCTTTTCTTATTAGTTTTTGCGCCTTCAAACTACTAATAAGATTTAATTTCGCGTTGTTCTTTTCTCCGTACACCATTAAAGGTTTTCCTTTTTCTCGTATAATGCGAATTGCATTTTTGTAACAAACGATCTCTGCTTTCACTTCTTTCAACCAGTCCATACCGATTATCACAGCAAAACTCCCTAACTCTACTGGTATCAAGTCAATCTTAAATTTTTCGCTAACCAGTTTAATTTCTCGATTCTGACATATATTATCTGCTGTAATTAATTTACCATTTGCTAATTCGAGTAAAAATTTATTATCCAAGGGCGTCGGTGAGCAACTTAGTTTAGCACAAAAATCTCTACTCATATAGCTTCTATCCGCACCCGAATCAAATAAAACATAAGCAGATTTATTGTCAATAAGAAACGTACCCGTAACAAGCTCCGGGTCTTCCTGCGCTTCTGCCGTATTAATATTGAAAACTCTTCCGCGGCCCTGGCCACTAGTATTCCCCTGATTCGGGCAATTTCTACTAATGTGGCCCGGTTTTCCACATGCAAAGCAAACTATGGATGCATTATGTGTTTCGACATTATTTGTTCTTTTAATTCTGTTAAACTTTGGTCCGAAGGCCTCACACTTTACCGTACTATGACCATTTCTTCTACACCTGGTGCAAAATGTCATGCAGAACCCCTGGTGATTCTATTCACACCTTTGGCATGGATGTTTTTGGTTTTTGTTGCCATTGTTGTTATTGAGATTGTTGTTGGGATTGTTATTGTTGCTATTGTTGTTGTTGTTATTGTTGTTGGGACGGTTATTGTAGTTGTTGTTAGGACGTTTGTTGAAGTTGTTGTTGCGATTGATGTTGCAGTTGTTGGGATAGTTATTGCGATTGTGGTTGTGATTGTTGTTGTTGTATTGGTGACTCTTGTCATTGGTTTCTTCCCTCTTTCTCTTGACTTGTTTCATGTTAGCCTCTTCAGTCGTTTGCTCTTTAATCATTCCCTCGATCTGGTTCACTAATTTGTGAGCCATTCGACTTGCCTTTTGTATGGAGGCGGGCTCGTGTGAACTCACATCTTCTTGGATTCTTTCCGGTAACCCTTTTACAAATGTGTCGATCTTCTCTTCTTCGTCTTCGAACGTTCTGGGACACATTAGGCACAATTTGGTGAATCGTCGTTCGTACGTGGTGATATCGAAACCTTGCGTTCGTAATCCTCTAAGCTCTACCTTGAGCTTGTTGACCTCATTTCTGGGACAATACTGCTCGTTCATCAATTGCTTGAATGCTGACCATGGTAGTGCGTAAGCAGCATCTTGTCCTACCTGCTCGAGATAGGTATTCCACCATGTTAGTGCCGTACCTGTGAAGGTATGCGTAGCGTACTTTACTTTATCTTCTTCAATACATTTACTTATGGTAAACACCGATTCAACCTTCTCGGTCCACCGTTTCAATCCAATTGGACCCTTGATTCCTTCAAATTCCAAAGGTTTGCAGGCAGTGAATTCTTTGTAAGAACATCCTACATGATTTCTTGTAGAATTTGTTCCACAGCTAGAACCAGAGTTATTGTTGTTATTTTGCATTGCGGCCTGCACTGCGGATATGTTCGCAGCAAGGAAAACACGGAAGTCTTCCTCACTCATGTTCAAGTTCTGACGAGTTGTGGGTGCCATTTCCTTCAAAAATAGCCAAAAGAATTGAGTTAATCATATAGAATTTAAGAGTAGTCATTAGTATTTCGTAGCATAATATGAACTTATTTATAAAAGCTTTTTCTTCATATTAGCATTTTATAGTTTTAATTCGAGTAGTACCAACCCGTTAAGTTCATACTTAGTAGCTATTATACAATTCAACTACTACGATTCTATATGAAAAACTTACTACAATAATATTTAGCGTTCAAACTTTTATACAATATTTTTCAAACATACAATACCACTATAATACATATAGGATGAAATATAGCACATAATATCTTTACTACAAGGCAGCTATAAAGGCAATTCTAGTTAATACGCAAGTTGTTCAGCAAAAGAAATAAAGACACGTAATTCATAAGTCCAGAAACAAGTCATGCATTCTGGTTTTACTAAGACGACTTCCCATCCTTGGTCTTGTGGAAATTAACCGTTATGACCATTGGCTAGGCAGCATGTTGTAATGTCGTCAAAAGGACGAGGGTTTCGTAATGTCCAACAGCCTCGTAATAATCTAAAAACCTTGTTTCTCACCCCAACTACTGAATCCGTCACTTGTGGGAATGTTTCATTTAATAGTTGTAATCCGATGTTCTTTTTCTCACTTTGGTGAGAAGCGAACATCACTAACCCGTAAGTATAACATGCTTCTTTATGTTGCATGTTAGAAGCTCTTTCTAACTCACGAAATCCTATGTTGGGATATGTTGAGTCAAAATAGGTTCTTAACCCATAGCGTAAAATTGCATTTGGGTTCCCCGTATTTAACGATTTAAAGAAATCACGGCGTAACTTACGGTCTCCCCAATGTGATATACCCCACCTATCAAAGGAAAGCCTTTTGTAAACTAAGGCATTTCTGGAAAGTCTTTCAAATGTTTGATAAGTTAATTTCGCCATAACTAAATGTGCTGATGAATTCTGACCGACTCTAGACAAGATTTCCTCAATCATATCCTCTGGTAGGTCTTCTAAAATATTCGGTTGTCTACCCTTAACGTCCATTTTGTTTTTATACTGTAAAATAGAAAAGGATTAGATTCATAAAAGATAATTAACAAACAATACAATCAATTTCTTTTTTTACATAGAACATAAAAGTACAAGCACACTACAATACATATAATACACAACATGATTACAACCCCTTATCTGAATCACTGGTTTCTTCTTCTTCAGACTTGGTTCGTTTTCCTAATTTTCTAGGGATATATGGTGTTCCTCTAATACGAGTCGTCATTTTCCACAATGGTTTAGAAAAACTTGGTGGTTTAGAGGTTCCCGGGTTATTGTTACAATTTAGGAAATACGGAGGTTGTCGATACATATAAAGCTCATCGGGGTTGGAATCAGGTTTCTCTATTTTTACACTTTTTCCCTTATTATTTTCTTTTACTTTATTAAATTGGGTCGAGGTAATTTCTATAACATCATCGGAATCCTCATCGGGATCCGATTCATCAGAAAATTGGTAATCTTCCCAATATTTTGCTTCCTCGGCAGAAACACCATTGACCATTATTAACTTTGGTCCGTTGGTTGAGGATTTTCTTTTATTTAACCGATTTACTGTAGGTATCAATATTTCTTCCTCCAGAACCTCTTCCTCTTTCGGTTCTTCCTCTTCCGGTTCCTCCTCTTCCGGTTCCTCTTCTTCCGGTTCCTCCTCTTCCGGTTCCTCTTCGGGAATTTGTGAATCTTCCCAATATATATTCGACTCTTTATTATTATTAGGTGAGTCGATGGCATTTGTACTAGAGGTAGACATCTATCACACAATATCAAACATGTTAAGAGATTAATATATCACATAATATTTACATGTTACAATTTGTAGTTTCCAACAGTCTCATTCTTATTGATTAAAAACGTTCCATATTAATTGATTTCGTTGCGAGGTTTCCAACAAAAGTGTTAAGCAATCGTTTTTAAAGAAAACACGGTCGAAGTCCAGACTCACTAATGTATCCTAACAAACTCGATAAGACACACTAATGCAAATTTCTGGTTCTCTAAGACCAACGCTCGGATACCAACTGAAATGTCCCGTTCATATTGATTATAAACGTTCCATATTAATTGATTTCATTGCGAGGTTTTGACCTCTATATGAGATGTTTTTCAAAGACTGCATTCGTTTTTAAAACAAACCATAACCTTTAATTTATCGACAAGGTTAAAAAGACACCACCTAGATTATCCAGAAATGATAATCTAAAAATATCACACTTACACACTACCAATACATATTGGTTTACAATATTAATATGTTACAACAAAATAAATCTCGAATGCAGTTTTAAACAATATTATACAATCATGCTGACACCAAATCTTGTCCATATTTTAGCATACAACAGCGGAAACTCTTAATAATCACCGGAGAATAAACATGCTTTAAACGTCAACAAAAATGTTGGTGAGTTATAGGTTTAACCTATATATTTATTAAATCATAATATAGACCACAAGATTTCATATTTCAATTTCTTGTAAACAGCATGCATAAAAAAATCATTCATATGGTGAACACCTGGTAACCGACATTAACAAGATGCATATAAGAATATCCCCTATCATTTCGGGACATCCATCGAACATGATAAAACAACATCAAAGTACTAAAGCATCCGCAACCATGGATGGGGTTCGTTAGGCCCAATAGATCTATCTTTAGGATTCGCGTCAATTAGTAGATCGGTTTACTAATTCTTAGGTTACCAATCAAAAGGGGTATATTCAGCTTCGATCATTCACCCATATAATGTAGTTTCATTTACTTGTGTCTATTTCGTAAAACATTTATAAAACTGCATGTATTCTCATCCCAAAATATTAGATTTTTAAAAGTGGGACTATAACTCACTTTCACAGATTTTTACTTCGTCGGGAAGTAAGACTTGGCCACTGGTCGATTCACGAACCTATAACAAATATGTACATATATTTCAAAGTATGTTCAAAATATATTTACAATATTTTTAATACGTTTTACTGTTTTAAGTTTATTAAGTCAGCTGTCCTCGTTAGTAACCTACAACTAGTTGTCCACAGTTAGATGTACAGAAATAAATCTATATATATTATCTTGAATCAATTCATGACAAAGTATATACACGTCTCAGGCTAGATCACAACTCAAAGTATATACATTTTTGGAATCAACCTCAACCCTGTATAGCTAACTCTAACATTACTGCATATAGAGTGTCTATGGTTGTTCCGAATAATATATATACATGGGTCGATATGATATATCAAAACATTTGCATACGTGTCTATGGTATCCCAAGATTACATAATATATTAGAATACATGTATAATACAATATAAGTTAGCTAGGATATGATTTGTATAGATTTGTTACAAATTTCACGTAGCTACAACAAGCAAAATTATCCAATCTTGTTTTACCCATAACTTCTTCGTTTTAAATCCGTTTTGAGTGATTCAAGTTGCTATGGTTTCATATTGAACTTAAGTTTATGAATCTAAACATAAAAAGTATATGTTTATAGTCGGAAATACAGGTTACAAGTCATTTTTATAAAGGTAGTCATTTCAGTCGAAAGAACGACGTCTAGATGACCATTTTGGAAAACATACTTCCACTTTGAGTTTAACCATGATTTTTGGATATAGTTACATGTTCATAAGAAAAATCATTTTCCCAGAAGAACAACTTTTAAATCAAAGTTTATCATAGTTTTTAATTAACTAACCCAAAACAGCCCGCGGTGTTACTACAACGGCGTATATCCAGTTTTATGGTGTTTTTCATGTTTTCGGGTTTTAAATCATTAAGTTAGCATATCATATAGATATAGAACATGTGTTTAGTTGATTTTAAAAGTCAAGTTAGAAGGATTAACTTTTGTTTGCGAACAAGTTTAGAATTAACTAAACTATGTTCTAGTGATTACAAGTTTAAACCTTCGAATAAGGTAGTTTTATATATATGAATCGAATGATGTTATGAACATCATTACTACCTCAGGTTTTGTGGTTAAACCTACTGGAATTGAGAGAAAAATCATGAAACGAAAACAAGTTCAAGTAAGATTTTCACTCGAAATAAGATTGTTAAAGTTATAGAAATTGAATCAACGTTTGAATATGAGTATTACCTTATATTAGAAAGATATCATACTGTAAATAAGAAAGATTTCTTGAGGTTGGATGATCACTCAAAGTGGATTTGCAAGATTTGAAGTAAGTTATCAAACTTGGAAGTGTTGTTAGTGTGTTCTTGAGTAGTTGTTTTATAATTTGGTTTATGTATGGATTTATGAACTAGATTGAGCTAGATTTTGTTGAAGATGATGAAGAACACTTAGAACAATGGAAGAACACTTGAGAGAGAGTAGTTTGATGCATGTAAGTTGCAAAATGAATGTGTTTGTGAGGTACCTCATTCACGTGAATATGGAGTCTCCATATAGGCTCCATTAGTTTGTATTTTTGTTAGATATTTCATGCTAGATGTTAAATGATGGTTCCCACATGGTTAGGTGACTCACATGGGCTGCTAAGAGCTGATCATTGGAGTGTATATACCAATAGTAAATACATTTAGAAGCTGTGTATTGTACAAGTACAAATACGAGTGCATACGAGTAGAATTGTTGATGAAAATGAATGAGGATGTAATCGTAAGCATTTATGTTAAGTAGAAGTACTTGGATAAGTGTCTTGAAGTCTTTCAAAAGTGTATGAATACATATTAAAACACTACATGTATATACATTTTAACTGAGTCGTTAAGTCATCGTTAGTCGTTACATGTAAATGTTGTTTTGAAACCTTTAAGTTAACGATCTTCTTAAATGTTGTTAACCCATTGTTTATTATATCTAATGAGATATTAAATCATTACATTATCATGATATTATGATGTATTAATATATCTTAATATGACAAATATACATTTAAATGTTGTTACAACAATAATCGTTACATGTATGTCTCGTTTCGAATTCCTTAAGTTAGTAGTCTTGTTTTTACATATGTAGTTCATTGTTAATATACTTAGTGAGATACATACTTATCATAATATCATGTTAACTATATATATATATCCATATATATGTCATCATATAGTTTTTACAAATTTTAACGTTCGTGAATCGCCGGTCAACTTGGGTGGTCAATTGTCTATAAGAAACCTATTTCAATTAATCAAGTCTTAACAAGTTTGATTGCTTAACATGTTGGAACCACTTAATCATGTAAATATCAATTTCATTTAATATATATAAACATGGAAAAGTTCGGGTCACTACAGACATCAGCATGTGTCTAGCATGTTAGAGGTTACAAACATTATTCATTGTACGTGTGTTTTAATGAGATGTAATCATATTATATTGTATGGTAATGTGAATGTAACCTATTTAACTTTTAATGACACATACCTTAACAGGTGTGATATCCGCTGAAGTGGAAGCAATGGTGTGCACAGTAGCTCCAGATTTCAACTTAGTATCAATAGCTTCAAAGACTTCCATATCATCAGTTACATTATCAACCGTATAGCCCGGATAATTGTATTTTAGATTGAAGTCAGTGATTCGTATCATCCACACGAAGTGCTTGTACAGTAATTCCTTTAACTCGTTAGGAATAACATGCGCATCAACAGACTACATATTTGAAGGATACAATGACATTAAATGAATATTTATCTTATGTTATTGAAAAAATGATATCCTTGAAGTACTTATATTAAATTTTTTATACTAGGACACATACATAAGCTAGTGAAATATGAGATTATTAGTCAAGTACATTATAAGTTCATCGTAAGTGTGTTAAACAGGTGATACTCACACATTCAGCTAACATTTTCAGCCAATTCACACTTTTCTTTATCATTTTCAACAATTGTGTATCAAATACCACCATTGAACATGATCCAGATGTGTCTTCAACTTCAATAGTAACTCTGATTCTGTAATGATAGAATATATTAGTATGCTAAATTCCAAAAATGTTGAAACATATTTTCGAAGTCACCAAAATGGTCTAAACATGCGTTACAATTCTTTCATATGCATAATGTAGCTGATTATTCGATAAATTTTCTAATACCTTGGAGAAACGTCTTTCACATCACCACAATTCACACAATTATATTTAGTTGAAGTTGTGTAAACACACCAAATTGCTTCGAATTTTTTTATGACACACGTTGCAAGCGTACGTGTACCAAGCTTCTTCATCACAAAAGTTTGATACTCGACCCCTCACTACACAGGTAGTCACCTATATCTAATGCAACAGCAATTTTACATGTGATCATTTACAATTATATATGTACTGGACAATTAGTTTTTCGAAATATTCATAAATACAACTAACCTCATGAACATCTCCAACCTCCTGACAGTTTTTTGCCTCAGGTTTGTTGAAGTTTCCAATTGCCGTTTCGAGTAAGGTTTGGGTTTGAATATCACCAAGAGTAGATTGTAAGCTGACTCCCTCTTCAGTTACAATCATACGGTTTTACACAAAATGATGATGATATATCATTTACTTCAACATGTTGAAGTCACTATTGTTTTTTGTAGTGGTAATACATAGATGCTATAACTTACTCAGCCTTAAAGCGGTTGATAGCAGGTATATCATCGTTAATATACACACGACAACCCCAGAGCTGGTTACTCACTTGTGGAACACCTAATAAGTGGCATACAGTAAACAATCAGTACTTAATTGGTATTTGTCTACAATTTTAAACATAATCAACCATATAGACTGTTGGTGTGATTTTTTTTATGGTCTTACCTTGCCACTCTCTTAATTTACAATTGTGCATAAGTAGAACAATGGAGTCTATATCATTCTTTCTAGCAGACACGTACTCAAAAACTCTAGTTGCATGGTGAGCCCATAAGGCACACCTAATTGCAATACCACTGCACATGACACATACATAAGTTTGAAAAATTTAATGGATTTTTTATTCCAGTTAATGTTCTTTTATCAGGAATAATACCTGTTATCTTTCAGAGTAAACTCCAAAGACTTGTTATCAACTCCATTCTCATGTTTGATACGCATTGGTTTCATTTCAACCAATGCACCAAGAACATCTGTTTAAAAGAACATTTTAGCCTAATATGTAATTATAAAAAAAATGTAATAATCTTATGCATCATTAATCATGAACTTCATAGAAAATTCATAGTTTTATTTAAAAATATAAATAACAAATAGAATCAATTAGGGTTAACAACTCATACCAAAAACTGCATCTTTTGAAAATCTCCACTCCAACAGCTCTTGAAAATGAACCGGGCTGAAGCCCTCGGTTGCAATGTCGAACAAAGGACACACAGTAATAGTAGTCGATCTAAAGATGCTTATCTTAAGTGCATTAGGTATTAACTTCACCTTATCATCACAGTCAACAACCCCAAAGTTGGACAATTCCAGATACTTGCCCTCAACGAAAGTCGGCTCATAAAACGAAATCCACCTCTTCCGTACAGAAGCTCGAATTTTATTGTCCTGCTATACAGGAAAAAGAATAATTAATGAAGAGAATTCATAAATAAACCCAAAAATATGATTGTTACATAGCCTAATTTTTTGATAGCACAAAAAACATGAAAATAAATATTTGTGTAACATGCTACCAAATCATTAAGAAATAAATTGAAGAAATAGTGTTGAACCTGAGCATCGACTAGAATCATCTCCAATGACATTGCTGAGTTGGGGTTATTGAAATAGGTTTTTTTCCATGTGACAAAAACCTTAACCCTAACAACAGCACCATTAACATCAATTGTCAATAAGTTCAAAGGAGTAGGTTCAACAACTGCAGCCATTACGATTTTTTTTTCTGTAAATTGATGAAATGCTTAAAGAGAAAACAGATTTGAGTGCATATAATCGACTGGTGTAGCATGGTATTTATAATACATCATTTGGGTAGTAATTGTAGAAAGTTTGAAAATGTAATTCGCAGTATAATATACAATTCATCAAATTGATTTCGTTGAATCGTAATTGTTGCTACTAAATTTAAATTTTCCAAAAATAAACAGTATAACAGCTGTTTTAGAGATATCTTTTACAATATGTTTTGTATTTGAATTTTTTCTAGAATGATCCTGCCATTCACCATGAAATATTTTGAAGATTTTTTTAAATATGGTATATGAAATTGCCTAGTATCAATTAAATGCAAAGATGTACAAAAATCACGTAATTAAAACTTTTAATTTTATTTATATGCGACTAAAATTTGGATAACAATAATAGATAAGAATTCAAAGAAACATTTTATAATTAAAATACAAACCATAGATATAGATATATTCATAATTCATAAAGATATCATATACCTGATGATATCATATAGCGGATGAACCCCAAGACAATTAGAAGCTCAGAATTTTTTTCCACACATAACATATATTACTGATACATATGCCGACATTCGAAGCTAAGGACACTCATCGATCTATATTAATACTAAATTTATTTATTGATTTAGGGTTTAAGTTATTGGTGATCCCTCAGCCTCTGATCGCATGATTTTGGAGATGATGATTGTTTCAACAAAGATTAATTTCATGGAAGATCGACGGATTGCGAGCGTAATTTTTTAGGTGTATTAGTTGTCCATTTTGGTTAGTTCGTGGGATAATCATGGATACAGTTTAGGACTAAATAAATGGTACCTGATGTAATTTACCATTTAATTTGAGGGTATTTTAGACTTTATAATGGATGATTAGCTAAGCTTATTTTTTTTGTTAGCTAATATGGTAAATGGATGGTTAAGATGAAATCTCTCAACTAATCCTATGGTCATAAAGGGCTAAGCTTCTTTAATTAGGAGAGATATTGATCCTCTTATAATAATTAATTAAGAGATATATATATATATATATATATATATATATATATATATATATATATATATATATATATATATATATATATATATATATATATTAAACAATTAAACTAGAATTTAAGATTAAGGTACACTCCGTATATATATCCTCATATATCACATAGGATAATATCTGAAATAATAGAATAATATTCTCATGATATATATATATATATATATATATATATATATATATATATATATATATATATATATATATATATATATATATATATATATATATATATATATATAACGAAAAAGTTATTCTTGATTGTGGTTGAATGTTATTTATGGATTATTATATGTATATGTTATTTTTATAGATTATATATATTATTATAATTATTATAATTATTATAATTATTATTATTATTATTATTATTATTATTATTATTATTATTATTATTATTATTATTATTATTATTATTATTATTATTATTATTATATTATTATTATTATTATTATTATTATTATTATTATTATTATTATTATATTATTATTATTATTATTATTATTATTATTATTATTATTATTATTATTATTATTATTATTATTATTATTATTATTATTATATAATAGTGGAATGCCGTAATATATTAGGAATGGATTTAAATCAATCTATATAACTTCATCCTAAAAAAAAGATATATCGTATTTTTCATTTTTTAGAATGTATTAATTAATTACTATTAATTATTTATTATTTATTTGTCATATTTCCACATATATTGAGTTGTACGTGTAGCTTTGTAACAACTATGTTGATTACGACCATTTTTTTTTTTTTTTGTTAACAACTCCTTTTAATAGTTTTTGTAACGACTTTATAACATTTGTTAAAAACGTTTTTAACACCTTTTGAAAAAAGTTGTTAAGATAAAAGCTGTTAAAAGTTGTAAAAAGGGCTAGCTAAACATTACTTGAAACAACTCACCATTATAAATATATCTACTAATTACGACAAGTCACTATTCAACATCGTCACTTTTATTTGAGAACTCATCACCTTGATGGTTTACTTAAGTTTAAATTTATTTGTTTTATCAATATTGGATGTTGATCATAATGTTTTTAAAATTCGGTCAACGTTATTTAAATACTCTAATCATTCGATACCATTACACGTACTTTTTTTTTGCTATTAACAGCAATGCAATCCACGAGCTCAAAACTCGATAATGCGAAAACATAAATTTACAACATTCGTACAACGCACGAGCTCATAAGTAATAATATGATAGAGATTCAAAACGTGTTGAAGAATGAATGGAACACACAGACTCAAAAATCTACCATCTTAGTTAGAAAAAAACAACACTTTTAAAATTTATCAACACTACGGGCTCTTAAATTCAAAAGAACTTTTTAAATTTGTCAACATCACGGGCTCTTAAACTCTAAAGAATAATTGTTTGAAAAAGTTAATTAGTTTTGCACGATTATTTTACCCACTGTGCAACACACAATTTTTCAAATTTGTCCACACCACGGGCTCTTAAATAATTCTTATACATTTCCTATTTTTTTAGTATCACAATTTACATAATAATATGAACTGCAAATTACATTTTTTCAAGGTTTTTTACGTTCCGGTGCAACGCACGGGCTAAAAAACCTAGTATATATATATCAACTAGGTTCCATCTTTGAAATGATTTTTATATAACCGTAAGGGCTCTATAATTTATTTTCTTAATTGGCATTATTCAATTAAAGTTTTGAGGATAAATCAATATTCATAAATAAATTTCCAAGGATAATGATTTATATATAACCGTACAAGTTTACCATAAATTTTTACTTAATTATTGTTATTGAAAATTGTAATAATAAATTCTATATAAACGTAAAAACTTTAAAAACGAATTATAGTGTTATTGTCATAATTACGAAAATAATATATAAACTCATAACGTCTTCGTATTTAAGTGTTATTTATTTTTTAAGATGTTTTATTATAAAGTTCTGTGACCAGTTGACCAAATCTACAGTAGCAGATGTGCCCTGAAATGTATGTTTTTGGACTAGCAAGGAAACCCCCTATGAACGAGCACATTGGATCCTCCATAGAAGGGTAAACCTCGGGTAATCAAGTCTCCGAGCGCGAAACCTTGTACCCGGTGAATTGCGTATTATGCGCATCTCGGTGGCCACTCAGGGAAGTCTATATGTCGAACATTAAAAACTATTTTTGTAGGATGTATTGATATTGCTTCATCCATACCTATTTATATGGCAATATCGGTTTCATTTATGTTTATCTTCGTGCTTATTCGGAGTATATATATCTACATTTTATGACGATAACCCCTTTTTAGTCCATAAAGTGTTTTGGGGGTATTGATGGTGATTTATGAGAGTTTTGAAGCTAAAAAGTCAAGAAAACAAGCCTCGGTTCGTTTTGGTTTAAAGTATAAAGGTAACAAGTTTTCTAGGCCAAATATGAGTTTTAATTGGCTCCCTTACGCGAGCCAAAATGGCCTTTTCAAAGGAGTTATCATCAAGAAGACTTGAAGATTGGGTCTTAGATCATCATTGGTACTCGAAATTTCCTTAATTTTAGTGATATT
Source organism: Rutidosis leptorrhynchoides (assembly GCF_046630445.1). NCBI lineage: Eukaryota > Viridiplantae > Streptophyta > Magnoliopsida > Asterales > Asteraceae > Rutidosis > Rutidosis leptorrhynchoides. The sequence continues at coordinate 150,043,194 of NC_092336.1, forward strand.
ATTATGGATTCCATTGTTTATGAGTGTATCTATGAATTTTCATAAACAAGTCTTGCTAAACTCCTAATGTTTGCATGGTTGTGAAGCTTTCATGGTTTGGATTGTCTTATTATATGGAATATTATGTTTGATTCGTTAAATTGTTATTAAGTTTATTTATGGAACCATTGTTATGCATGTTTATTACTTGAATTCAATTATATATGTTACTGACTAGTTATTGGGAGATAATTAATGATAAATAGATTATACTTCATCATTTAGGTGATTTAAACAATTGCATATGAGTGTAATTGGTGATTGAATGGATATTTTGTAGTGACCCGAACTTTTCCATGTTTATATATATTAATTGAGATTGATGTTTACATGATTAAATGTTTCCAACATGTTAAGCAATCAAACTTGTTAAGACTTGATTAATTGAAATAGGTTTCATATAGACAATTGACCACCCAAGTTGACCGGTGATTCACGAACGTTAAAACTTGTAAAAAAAAACTATATGATGACATATATATGGTTATATATATAGTTAACATGATATTATGATAAGTAAACATATCATTAATTATATTAACAATGAACTACATATGTAAAAACAAGACTACTAACTTAATGATTTTGAAACGAGACATATATGTAACGTTTATCGTTGTAACGACATTTAATGTATATATATCATATTAAGAGATATTCGTACATCATAATATCATGATAATATAATAATTTAAAATCTCTTTTGATATTATAAACATTGGGTTAACAACATTTAACAAGATCGTTAACCTAAAGGTTTCAAAACAACACTTACATGTAACGACTAACGATGACTTAACGACTCAGTTAAAATGTATATACATGTAGTGTTTTAATATGTATTTATACACTTTTGAAAGACTTCAATACACTTATCAAAATACTTCTACTTAACAAAAATGCTTACAATTACATTCTCGTTCAGTTTCATCAACAATTCTACTCGTATGCACCCGTATTCGTACTCGTACAATACACAGCTTTTAGATGTATGTACTATTGGTATATACACTCCAATGATCAGCTCTTAGCAGCCCATGTGAGTCACCTAACACATGTGGGAACCATCATTTGGCAACTAGCATGAAATATCTCATAAAATTACAAAAATATGAGTAATCATTCATGACTTATTTACATGAAAACAAAATTACATATCCTTTATATCTAATCCATACACCAACGACCAAAAACACCTACAAACACTTTCATTCTTCAATTTTCTTCATCTAATTGATCTCTCTCAAGTTCTATCTTCAAGTTCTAAGTGTTCTTCATAAATTCCAAAAGTTCTAGTTTCATAAAATCAAGAATAGTTTCAAGTTTGCTAGCTCACTTCCAATCTTGTAAGGTGATCATCCAACCTCAAGAAATCTTTGTTTCTTACAGTAGGTTATCATTCTAATACAAGGTAATAATCATATTCAAACTTTGGTTCAATTTCTATAACTATAACAATCTTATTTCAAGTGATGATCTTACTTGAACTTGTTTTCGTGTCATGATTCTGCTTCAAGAACTTCGAGCCATCCAAGGATCCATTGAAGCTAGATCCATTTTTCTCTTTTCCAGTAGGTTTATCCAAGGAACTTAAGGTAGTAATGATGTTCATAACATCATTCGATTCATACATATAAAGCTATCTTATTCGAAGGTTTAAACTTGTAATCACTAGAACATAGTTTAGTTAATTCTAAACTTGTTCGCAAACAAAAGTTAATCCTTCTAACTTGACTTTTAAAATCAACTAAACACATGTTCTATATCTATATGATATGCTAACTTAATGATTTAAAACCTGGAAACACGAAAAACACCGTAAAACCGGATTTACGCCGTCGTAGTAACACCGCGGTCTATTTTGGGTTAGTTAATTAAAAACTATGATAAACTTTGATTTAAAAGTTGTTATTCTGAGAAAATGATTTTTATTATGAACATGAAACTATATCCAAAAATTATGGTTAAACTCAAAGTGGAAGTATGTTTTCTAAAATGGTCATCTAGACGTCGTTCTTTCGACTGAAATGACTACCTTTACAAAAATGACTTGTAACTTATTTTTCCGACTATAAACCTATACTTTTTCTGTTTAGATTCATAAAATAGAGTTCAATATGAAACCATAGCAATTTGATTCACTCAAAACGGATTTAAAATGAAGAAGTTATGGGTAAAACAAGATTGGATAATTTTTCTCATTTTAGCTACGTGAAAATTGGTAACAAATCTATTCCAACCATAACTTAATCAACTTGTATTGTATATTATGTAATCTTGAGATACCATAGACACGTATACAATGTTTCGACCTATCATGTCGACACATCTATATATATTTCGGAACAACCATAGACACTCTATATGTGAATGTTGGAGTTAGCTATACAGGGTTGAGGTTGATTCCAAAATATATATAGTTTGAGTTGTGATCAATACTGAGATACGTATACACTGGGTCGTGGATTGATTCAAGATAATATTTATCGATTTATTTCTGTACATCTAACTGTGGACAACTAGTTGTAGGTTACTAACGAGGACAGCTGACTTAATAAACTTAAAACATCAAAATATATTAAAAGTGTTGTAAATATATTTTGAACATACTTTGATATATATGTATATATTGTTATAGGTTCGTGAATCAACCAGTGGCCAAGTCTTACTTCCCGACGAAGTAAAAATCTGTGAAAGTGAGTTATAGTCCCACTTTTAAAATCTAATATTTTTGGGATGAGAATACATGCAGGTTTTATAAATGATTTACAAAATAGACACAAGTACGTGAAACTACATTCTATGGTTGAATTATCGAAATCGAATATGCCCCTTTTTATTAAGTCTGGTAATCTAAGAATTAGGGAACAGACACCCTAATTGACGCGAATCCTAAAGATAGATCTATTGGGCCTAACAAACCCCATCCAAAGTACCGGATGCTTTAGTACTTCGAAATTTATATCATATCCGAAGGGTGTCCCGGAATGATGGGGATATTCTTATATATGCATCTTGTTATTGTCGGTTACCAGGTGTTCACCATATGAATGATTTTTATCTCTATGTATGGGATGTGTATTGAAATATGAAATCTTGTGGTCTATTGTTACGATTTGATATATATAGGTTAAACCTATAACTCATCAACATTTTTGTTGACGTTTTAAGCATGTTTATTCTCAGGTGATTATTAAGAGCTTCCGCTGTCGCATACTTAAATAAGGACAAGATTTGGAGTCCATGCTTGTATGATATTGTGTAAAAACTGCATTCAAGAAACTTATTTTGTTGTAACATATTTGTATTGTAAACCATTATGTAATGGTCGTGTGTAAACAGGATATTTTAGATTATCATTATTTGATAATCTACGTAAAGCTTTTTAAACCTTTATTGATGAAATAAAGGTTATGGTTTGTTTAAAAATGAATGCAGTCTTTGAAAAACGTCTCATATAGAGGTCAAAACCTCGCAACGAAATCAATTAATATGGAACGTTTTTAATCAATAAGAACGGGACATTTCAGTTGGTATCAGAGCGTTGGTCTTAGAGAACCAGAAAATTTGCATTAGTGTGTCTTATCGAGTTTGTTAGGATGCTTTAGTGAGTCTGGACTTCGACCGTGTTTTCTTTAAAAATGATTGCTTAACATTTTTGTTGGAAACTATATATTTTTAACATATGAATATTATGTGATATATTAATCTCTTAACGTGTTTGATATTATGTGATAGATGTCTACCTCTAGAACAAGTCCCATTGACTCACCTAATAATAATGAAGAGTCAAATGTAAATTGGAATGATTTGTGGACTGATTCACAAGTTCCCGAAGAGGAACCGGAAGAAGAGTCGGAACCGGAAGAAGAATCGGAACCGGAAGAAGAATCGGAACCGGATGAAGAAATAGAACCGGTGGGGGAAATAATAAAACGGTTAAGTAAAAGAAAATCCTCAACCAACCGACCAAAGTTAATTATGGTCAATGGTGTTTCCGCCAAGGAAGCAAAATATTGGGAGGATTACCAATTCTCCGATGAATCGGATTCCGACGAGAATTCCGATGATGTTATAGAAATTACCCCAACTGAATTTAAAAAGGCAAAAGAAAATAATAAGGGAAAGGGCATAAAAATAGAGAAATCTAATTCCAACCCCGATGAACTTTATATGTATCGTCAACCCCCGAAGTCCTTAAGTTGTAACAATGACCCGGGAACCTCTAAACCACCAGGTTTTCTAAACCAATGTGGACAACGACGGCTCGTATTAGGGGAACATCATATATCCCTAGAAACTTGGCAAAACGAACCAAAACCGAAGAAGAAGAAACGAGCGAGTCGGAATAAGATAGTTGTATTCGTGTGGTGTAATATATGGAATATAGTGTTCTTATGCTTTATGATATATGTAAAAATTGCTTGTATTAATAAGTATTTTTTTTATGAATCTAACTCTTGTCTATTTTACAGTTTAAAAACACAAAATGGATAGACAACCCAATATTTTAAGAGACCTACCCAGAGACATGATTGATGAAATCTTGTCTAGAGTCGGCCAGAATTCTTCGGCACAACTATTTAAGGCGAGATCAGTTTGTAAGACATTCGAAGAACGTTCCAAGAATGTCTTGGTTTATAAGAGACTTTCGTTTGAAAGATGGGGGATATCACATTGGGAAACCCATAAGTTACGATGTGTTTACTTTGACGCATATATTGCGGGGAACCCAAATGCTATTTTACGCAACGGGTTAAGAAATTATTTTGACTCAATATATCCGAATATTGGACTTCGTGATTTAGAAAAAGCGGCTAACATGCAACATAAAGAAGCATGTTATGCTTACGGATTAGTAATGTTCGCTTCTCACCAAAGTGAGAACAAGAACATCGGGCTACAACTATTAAACAAAACGTTTCCACAAGTGACGGAGTCGGTAATTGGGGTAAGAAATGAGGTTTTTAGATTGTTACGGGACTGTTGGACATTACGTAACCCTCGTCCCTTTGATGACGTTACAACACGCTGTCTTATCAACGGCCATAACGGTTATGTTGCACAAGACCAAGGATGGGAAGTAGTCCTAGTAAAACCAGAATGCATGACTTGTTTCTGGACGTATGAATTACGTGTCTTTATTGCCTTTGCTGAACGACTTGTGTACTAGCTAGAATTGTCTTCACAACTATCTTGTATCAAAGTTATTGTGTGCTATATTTCATGCTTTATGTAAAATAAGCGGTATTGTAAGTTTGTAAAATATTGTATAAAAGTTTGAACGCGAAATATTATTATAATCAGTTTTTCATATAGAATTGTAGTAGTTGAATTGTATATTAGCTACTAAGTATGAACTTAACGGGTAGGTACTACCCGAATTTAAACTTATAAAACGCTAATATGAAGAAAAAGCTTTTATAAATGAGTTCATATTATGCTACGAAATACTATTAACTACTCTTAATATTCTGTATGATTAACTTGTTCCATTTAACTATTTTGAAGGAAATGGCACCGACTACTCGACACACCGTGAATATGAATGAAGAGGAATTCCGTACTTTTCTAGCTTCAAACATAGCCGCAGTACAGGCTGCGCTACATACCAACAATAACCTTGGATCTAGCAGTACAGGAAATCGTGTAGGATGCACCTACAAAGAATTCACTGCCTGCAAACCTTTGGAATTTGATGGAACCGAAGGACCGATCGGATTGAAACGGTAGACCGAGAAGGTTGAATCGGTGTTTGCCATAAGTAAGTCTACTGAAGAGGATAAAGTGAAGTACGCTACGCATACCTTCACAGGTTCTGCGTTAACATGGTGGAATACCTATCTAGAGCAAGTGAGACAAGATGATGCGTACGCACTACCGTGGTCAGCATTCAAGCACTTGATGAACGAGAAGTACCGTCCCAGAACCGAGGTCAATAAGCTCAAGACAGAACTTAGAGGGTTACGAACCCAAGGATTTGATATTACCACGTACGAAAGACGATTCACAGAATTGTGCCTATTGTGTCCGGGAGCATTCGAAGATGAGGAAGAGAAGATCGACGCGTTTGTGAAAGGATTACCGGAAAGAATCCAAGAAGATATAAGTTCACACGAGCCCGCCTCCATACAACAGGCATGTAGAATGGCTCACAAACTTGTGAACCAGATTGAAGAAAGAATTAAAGAACAGACTGCTGAAGAGGCCAATGTGAAGCAAGTCAAAAGAAAGTGGGAGGAAAACGGTGATAAGAATCACCAATACAACAACAGCAATTACAACAATAATCGCAACAATTATCCCAACAATCGCAACATCAATCGCAACTACAACAAACGGCCCAACAACAACAACAACAACAACAACAACAACAGCAACTACAACAATCATCCCAACAACAATAATAACCGCAACAACAACAACAATCAGAAGCAACTATGCCAAAGGTGTGAAAAGAATCACTCGGGGTTCTGCACCAAATTTTGCAACAAGTGTAAAAGAAATGGTCATAGCGCGGCGAAGTGTGAGGTCTACGGACCAGGGGTTAATAGAACGAAAGGAACAAATGGTGTCGGAACGAGTAATGGCGGAGCAAGTAGTGTCGGAGCAAGTTATGCCAATGTAGTTTGTTATAAATGTGGAAAACCAGGCCACATTATTAGAAATTGCCCGAACCAGGAGAACACGAATGGACAAGGCCGTGGAAGAGTTTTCAATATTAATGCGGTAGAGGCACAGGAAGACCCGGAGCTTGTTACGGGTACGTTTCTTATTGACAATAAATCTGCTTACGTTTTATTTGATTCGGGTGCGGATAGAAGCTATATGAGTAGAGATTTTTGTGCTAAATTAAGTTGTCCATTGACGCCTTTGGATAGTAAATTTTTACTCGAATTAGCAAATGGTAAATTAATTTCAGCAGATAATATATGTCGGAATCGAGAAATTAAACTGGTTAGCGAAACATTTAAGATTGATTTGATACCAGTAGAGTTAGGGAGTTTTGATGTGATAATCGGTATGGACTGGTTGAAAGAAGTGAAAGCGGAGATCGTTTGTTACAAAAATGCAATTCGCATTATACGAGAAAAAGGAAAACCCTTAATGGTGTACGGAGAAAAGGGCAACACGAAGCTACATCTTATTAGTAATTTGAAGGCACAAAAACTAATAAGAAAAGGTTGCTATGCTGTTCTAGCACATGTCGAGAAAGTACAAACTGAAGAAAAGAGCATCAATGATGTTCCCATTGCAAAAGAATTTCCCGATGTATTTCCGAAAGAATTACCGGGATTACCCCCACATCGATCCGTTGAATTTCAAATAGATCTTGTACCAGGAGCTGCACCAATAGCTCATGCTCCTTACAGACTCGCACCCAGCGAGATGAAAGAACTGCAAAGCCAATTACAAGAACTTTTAGAGCGTGGTTTCATTCGACCAAGCACATCACCGTGGGGAGCTCCTGTTTTGTTTGTCAAGAAGAAAGATGGTACATTCAGGTTATGTATCGACTACCGAGAGTTGAACAAACTTACCATCAAGAACCGCTACCCACTACCGAGAATCGACGACTTATTTGATCAACTACAAGGCTCGTCTGTTTATTCAAAGATTGACTTACGTTCCGGGTATCATCAAATGCGGGTGAAAGAAGATGATATTCCAAAGACTGCTTTCAGAACACGTTACGGTCATTACGAGTTTATGGTCATGCCGTTTGGTTTAACTAATGCACCAGCTGTGTTCATGGACCTTATGAACCGAGTGTGTGGACCATACCTTGACAAGTTTGTCATTGTTTTCATTGATGACATACTTATTTACTCAAAGAATGACCAAGAACACGGTGAACATTTGAGAAAGGTGTTAGAAGTATTGAGGAAGGAAGAATTGTACGCTAAGTTTTCAAAGTGTGCATTTTGGTTGGAAGAAGTTCAATTCCTCGGTCACATAGTGAACAAAGAAGGTATTAAGGTGGATCCGGCAAAGATAGAAACTGTTGAAAAGTGGGAAACCCCGAAAACTCCGAAACACATACGCCAGTTTTTAGGACTAGCTGGTTACTACAGAAGGTTCATCCAAGACTTTTCCAGAATAGCAAAACCCTTGACTGCATTAACGCATAAAGGGAAGAAATTTGAATGGAATGATGAACAAGAGAAAGCGTTTCAGTTATTGAAGAAAAAGCTAACTACGGCACCTATATTGTCATTGCCTGAAGGGAATGATGATTTTGTGATTTATTGTGACGCATCAAAGCAAGGTCTCGGTTGTGTATTAATGCAACGAACGAAGGTGATTGCTTATGCGTCTAGACAATTGAAGATTCACGAACAAAATTATACGACGCATGATTTGGAATTAGGCGCGGTTGTTTTTGCATTAAAGACTTGGAGGCACTACTTATATGGGGTCAAAAGTATTATATATACCGACCACAAAAGTCTTCAACACATATTTAATCAGAAACAACTGAATATGAGGCAGCGTAGGTGGATTGAATTATTGAATGATTACGATTTTGAGATTCGTTACCACCCGGGGAAGGCAAATGTGGTAGCCGATGCCTTGAGCAGGAAGGATAGAGAACCCATTCGAGTAAAATCTATGAATATAATGATTCATAATAACATTACTACTCAAATAAAGGAGGCGCAACAAGGAGTTTTAAAAGAGGGAAATTTAAAGGATGAAATACCCAAAGGATCGGAGAAGCATCTTAATATTCGGGAAGACGGAACCCGGTATAGGGCTGAAAGGATTTGGGTACCAAAATTTGGAGATATGAGAGAAATGGTACTTAGAGAAGCTCATAAAACCAGATACTCAATACATCCTGGAATGGGGAAGATGTACAAGGATCTCAAGAAACATTTTTGGTGGCCGGGTATGAAAGCCGATGTTGCTAAATACGTAGGAGAATGTTTGACGTGTTCTAAGGTCAAAGCTGAGCATCAGAAACCATCAGGTCTACTTCAACAACCCGAAATCCCGGAATGGAAATGGGAAAACATTACCATGGATTTCATCACTAAATTGCCAAGGACTGCAAGTGGTTTTGATACTATTTGGGTAATAGTTGATCGTCTCACCAAATCAGCACACTTCCTACCAATAAGAGAAGATGACAAGATGGAGAAGTTAGCACGACTGTATTTGAAGGAAGTCGTCTCCAGACATGGAATACCAATCTCTATTATCTCTGATAGGGATGGCAGATTTATTTCAAGATTCTGGCAGACATTACAGCAAGCATTAGGAACTCGTCTAGACATGAGTACTGCCTATCATCCACAAACTGATGGGCAGAGCGAAAGGACGATACAAACGCTTGAAGACATGCTACGAGCATGTGTTATTGATTTCGGAAACAGTTGGGATCGACATCTACCGTTAGCAGAATTTTCCTACAACAACAGCTACCATTCAAGCATTGAGATGGCGCCGTTTGAAGCACTTTATGGTAGAAAGTGCAGGTCTCCGATTTGTTGGAGTGAGGTGGGGGATAGACAGAATACGGGTCCGGAGATTATACAAGAAACTACCGAGAAGATCATCCAAATTCAACAACGGTTGAAAACCGCCCAAAGTCGACAAAAGAGCTACGCTGACATTAAAAGAAAAGATATAGAATTTGAAATTGGAGAGATGGTCATGCTTAAAGTTTCACCTTGGAAAGGCGTTGTTCGATTTAGTAAACGAGGGAAATTAAATCCAAGGTATATTGGACCATTCAAGATTATTGATCGTGTCGGACCAGTAGCTTACCGACTTGAGTTACCTCAACAACTCGCGGCTGTACATAACACTTTCCACGTCTCGAATTTGAAGAAATGTTTTGCTAAAGAAGATCTCACTATTCCGTTAGATGAAATCCAAATCAACGAAAAACTCCAATTCATCGAAGAACCCGTCGAAATAATGGATCGTGAGGTTAAAAGACTTAAGCAAAACAAGATACCAATTGTTAAGGTTCGATGGAATGCTCGTAGAGGACCCGAGTTCACCTGGGAGCGTGAAGATCAGATGAAGAAGAAATACCCGCATCTATTTCCAGAAGATTCGTCAACACCTTCAACAGCTTAAAATTTCGGGACGAAATTTATTTAACGGGTAGGTACTGTAGTGACCCGAACTTTTCCATGTTTATATATATTAATTGAGATTGATGTTTACATGATTAAATGTTTCCAACATGTTAAGCAATCAAACTTGTTAAGACTTGATTAATTGAAATAGGTTTCATATAGACAATTGACCACCCAAGTTGACCGGTGATTCACGAACGTTAAAACTTGTAAAAAAAAACTATATGATGACATATATATGGTTATATATATAGTTAACATGATATTATGATAAGTAAACATATCATTAATTATATTAACAATGAACTACATATGTAAAAACAAGACTACTAACTTAATGATTTTGAAACGAGACATATATGTAACGTTTATCGTTGTAACGACATTTAATGTATATATATCATATTAAGAGATATTCGTACATCATAATATCATGATAATATAATAATTTAAAATCTCTTTTGATATTATAAACATTGGGTTAACAACATTTAACAAGATCGTTAACCTAAAGGTTTCAAAACAACACTTACATGTAACGACTAACGATGACTTAACGACTCAGTTAAAATGTATATACATGTAGTGTTTTAATATGTATTTATACACTTTTGAAAGACTTCAATACACTTATCAAAATACTTCTACTTAACAAAAATGCTTACAATTACATTCTCGTTCAGTTTCATCAACAATTCTACTCGTATGCACCCGTATTCGTACTCGTACAATACACAGCTTTTAGATGTATGTACTATTGGTATATACACTCCAATGATCAGCTCTTAGCAGCCCATGTGAGTCACCTAACACATGTGGGAACCATCATTTGGCAACTAGCATGAAATATCTCATAAAATTACAAAAATATGAGTAATCATTCATGACTTATTTACATGAAAACAAAATTACATATCCTTTATATCTAATCCATACACCAACGACCAAAAACACCTACAAACACTTTCATTCTTCAATTTTCTTCATCTAATTGATCTCTCTCAAGTTCTATCTTCAAGTTCTAAGTGTTCTTCATAAATTCCAAAAGTTCTAGTTTCATAAAATCAAGAATAGTTTCAAGTTTGCTAGCTCACTTCCAATCTTGTAAGGTGATCATCCAACCTCAAGAAATCTTTGTTTCTTACAGTAGGTTATCATTCTAATACAAGGTAATAATCATATTCAAACTTTGGTTCAATTTCTATAACTATAACAATCTTATTTCAAGTGATGATCTTACTTGAACTTGTTTTCGTGTCATGATTCTGCTTCAAGAACTTCGAGCCATCCAAGGATCCATTGAAGCTAGATTCATTTTTCTCTTTTCCAGTAGGTTTATCCAAGGAACTTAAGGTAGTAATGATGTTCATAACATCATTCGATTCATACATATAAAGCTATCTTATTCGAAGGTTTAAACTTGTAATCACTAGAACATAGTTTAGTTAATTCTAAACTTGTTCGCAAACAAAAGTTAATCCTTCTAACTTGACTTTTAAAATCAACTAAACACATGTTCTATATCTACATGATATGCTAACTTAATGATTTAAAACCTGGAAACACGAAAAACACCGTAAAACCGGATTTACGCCGTCGTAGTAACACCGCGGGCTATTTTGGGTTAGTTAATTAAAAACTATGATAAACTTTGATTTAAAAGTTGTTATTCTGAGAAAATGATTTTTATTATGAACATGAAACTATATCCAAAAATTATGGTTAAACTCAAAGTGGAAGTATGTTTTCTAAAATGGTCATCTAGACGTCGTTCTTTCGACTGAAATGACTACCTTTACAAAAACAACTTGTAACTTATTTTTCCGACTATAAACCTATACTTTTTCTGTTTAGATTCATAAAATAGAGTTCAATATGAAACCATAGCAATTTGATTCACTCAAAACAGATTTAAAATGAAGAAGTTATGGGTAAAACAAGATTGGATAATTTTTCTCATTTTAGCTACGTGAAAATTGGTAACAAATCTATTCCAACCATAACTTAATCAACTTGTATTGTATATTATGTAATCTTGAGATACCATAGACACGTATACAATGTTTCGACCTATCATGTCGACACATCTATATATATTTCGGAACAACCATAGACACTCTATATGTGAATGTTGGAGTTAGCTATACAGGGTTGAGGTTGATTCCAAAATATATATAGTTTGAGTTGTGATCAATACTGAGATACGTATACACTGGGTCGTGGATTGATTCAAGATAATATTTATCGATTTATTTCTGTACATCTAACTGTGGACAACTAGTTGTAGGTTACTAACGAGGACAGCTGACTTAATAAACTTAAAACATCAAAATATATTAAAAGTGTTGTAAATATATTTTGAACATACTTTGATATATATGTATATATTGTTATAGGTTCGTGAATCAACCAGTGGCCAAGTCTTACTTCCCGACGAAGTAAAAATCTGTGAAAGTGAGTTATAGTCCCACTTTTAAAATCTAATATTTTTGGGATGAGAATACATGCAGGTTTTATAAATGATTTACAAAATAGACACAAGTACGTGAAACTACATTCTATGGTTGAATTATCGAAATCGAATATGCCCCTTTTTATTAAGTCTGGTAATCTAAGAATTAGGGAACAGACACCCTAATTGACGCGAATCCTAAAGATAGATCTATTGGGCCTAACAAACCCCATCCAAAGTACCGGATGCTTTAGTACTTCGAAATTTATATCATATCCGAAGGGTGTCCCGGAATGATGGGGATATTCTTATATATGCATCTTGTTATTGTCGGTTACCAGGTGTTCACCATATGAATGATTTTTATCTCTATGTATGGGATGTGTATTGAAATATGAAATCTTGTGGTCTATTGTTACGATTTGATATATATAGGTTAAACCTATAACTCACCAACATTTTTGTTGACGTTTTAAGCATGTTTATTCTCAGGTGATTATTAAGAGCTTCCGCTGTCGCATACTTAAATAAGGACAAGATTTGGAGTCCATGCTTGTATGATATTGTGTAAAAACTGCATTCAAGAAACTTATTTTGTTGTAACATATTTGTATTGTAAACCATTATGTAATGGTCGTGTGTAAACAGGATATTTTAGATTATCATTATTTGATAATCTACGTAAAGCTTTTTAAACCTTTATTGATGAAATAAAGGTTATGGTTTGTTTAAAAATGAATGCAGTCTTTGAAAAACGTCTCATATAGAGGTCAAAACCTCGCAACGAAATCAATTAATATGGAACGTTTTTAATCAATAAGAACGGGACATTTCATATTTAACTTAATAATCGTGATAATTACATTTAGTGATCTTTTTAGTTGAGGGTTTTTCATGAGTTTAATTCAGATAGAATCTTAATAGCTTGAGCATTATATAGTTGGTCTTTTGAGCAAATTAATGTGAGTTAGTCAAGTTTGGGGGATTGAATTATATGCTCTTAGACATATAATTGGCTTCAACTTTTAAGGACAATCCACCGTAATTGTGAATCAACCAAGTGAACATTTCTTTTTAACATCTGAATTCCGCTTACTTTATTTTGCACTAAAGTTTAATTACAAAATCCCACTTTTCAAACCATTATCTCTAGAACAATCATTAATTATTTGTATTATGAACATTGCTCTCTGTGGACAATCCGGACTTGCTTTGTGCTAGCTACATTTGATTGAGACTAGTTGCTCATTCGCTTGGAGTTAAACACTTAATTTAGTCTTAATTTTAATAGGTGTAGTTTGACCATATCAAGTTTTTGGCACCGCTGCCGGGGATAGGATTTTAATAACTCTTAGTTGTTCGATCCTTTTGTAGGAATTCATTTTCGCGGAAGTTACGTTTTGTTTTCTTGTTTGGTTTTACGCGTTATTTGATGTAGTGTGATTGAAGGTTAGGTGGAAGTGCATGAGACAGGTTTCTGACAAATGTGAAATTGTGAATCCAGTTTTTGTGCCTATAAGAGGTTATCAAACACATAGAAAAGCTAAGGAAGAGCAATCAATAGTACAAGATTTTGCGGTATTACCCTATTATTTTTCAGATACTAAGGCTGCTAGTGTGAAATCTGAGTTTAATAAGATGGGTGACCAGAGATGATGGAGACATTGATGAAGGCCACAAGAACCGGTAATGGTCATGTGATTACACAACCTAATGTGCCGGATGATTGTGAGATTAAAGGGCAGTTTCTCCATATGATTCAAACTAGTGACAATTCGGTGGTACACCAAGGGATAATGCTAACTAGCATCTTCGAACATTCAAAGGAATCTGCAAGTTTTTCAAGATAAAGGGAGTACAAGATTTTTTGTGGTATAGTTGAGGGTTTTCCCATGGTCGTTAAAAGCTGATGCAAAGGATTAGTTGGAATCATTGCCGGAAGGGGAGATCACAAGTTGGGATGTCATGATTGATAATTTCTTACAACGGTTCTTTCTTGTTTCTAAAGCTGCACAGGTTCAGAGTGATATCAACCATTTTTTGCAAGAACCAACGGAAACAATTTATGAGGCATGTACCCTTTTCAATATAAACTTAAGAAGTTGTCCTCAATACGGATTGAACACATTTAATAAGGTCCAAATCTTTTACAAGGTTGTTAATGTGGCCACTCGAAAGTAAATTGATGCGGTTGTAGGTGAATCTGTCATGAAGAAGACACCTGGTAAAGCCCACATTATCATACATGATTTGGAAATATCAAGGTCATCTAGAGTCGCTAGTATCGGGGCTAGTGATGATATCGCACTCGTTAAAGCTCAATTGGCAACTTTTAGAAGACTGATGGATAAACTTAATAAAGATCTTCATGCCATGAGGTTAGGTTTTGAAATATGTCAAGGGCCGTACGTTAAAAAAGATTGTGACAAAATGACGATGGAGGAGCATGTTAACTACTAGGGAACTCAGTATCCAAGGGGTAGTTTTGGTTATAAGAGGAATGGATCACCGGGGTTCTACAACCAATATCAAACCCCACAACCCTACAAACAAAATCAGTACCCGCAACAAACCCAACCTCAAGCTGTGAACAATTCAAGTTTAGAGGAGTTAATAAGAAGTTACATGGTTAAGCAATCTGAAAATGGAGAACTTATGAAACAGCAAATGCGTAATCAGCAGGCTTCAATTCATGCCCTTGAGAGGGATGGAACCTACGACCACCCTGGCTTAGCTGAGGAGGAGACCGAGTCCAGTGCAATACTCGTTAATAAATATGCACATGTATCCTTGTATAATTATGTTTTGTTTTTGAAAATTGAAAAAAAAAATCCTAAGAGTTTGTAAAATTTTTAAAAACTCAAAAATATTTTGGTTTTTGTGTTTTGTGTTTCTTTTGTATTCATTGCATGTACTATTTAGTGAACATTATGTGATGACAATCGAAAAATGGACATTAGTGCAGAGCTGTTTGTTACTGGGTTTCGCGATTTTCAGCTCTACATCCGGGTTTTTATATTTCCTACACTATATTGTCCTCTCGAATTTATATTGATTATTAATGAGTGTGTTACACTTATTTTTGAGCCATTTTTGAAACATTTGAGAATTTTTAAAATTTTTAAATGATTCAAAAGCCAAGTTGTAATTGTTTTATTGAGCAGTTGTTACACTATTGTGTGCTGAGTTGTGCAGGTACCATGTTAATGAATTGTAGTGGTTTTAAGTGTTTTTGCATGCGTGTGTGTTAAAGGATGTATCTGTTCCAACCTAAAAGGAATTAAAGTCATGCTAGTCATCATCCAATTGGTATAACATCTTCCTATACTATATCAATTTATATTAATATCATTTTACAATATAAAGGTACTGTGAGAAGAAAGCGTCTTGAACCCTTACACCAAATTCCACGGTACGTTAAATCCGGGACGCTTTATAGTGTAAAACTGATTACAGTTTAAGCTGGTGTGGGGTCAGTACCGCCCGCATCATTGTCATTCATGTATCATTCCCATCTTACTCTGTTGCAACCGGTTTACTTGTTAAGGTTTGATACTTGTTTCGTGTCGCTTTTCGATAACGGGTTAGCTGTGGATGACACATACATAAACAACCAAGACAATTACTTTCCCATCATTTTCCTTTTCACTTGGAAAATAGTTTATCACGAGATAACATTACGGGGTTGGTAATCGTTCGTGTGGTTGTTCATTACCGGGACAACTATGAATACACATGCCTTGAGCCGCGGTTAAACCATACACTAGAGCCTTCTTGGGGGCTAAAACTACAAATAAAAACCAATTGGAGCCATTGGCAAAACATTTGTACCGAGTCACATGGGACTTTAACCATGATCCTTCTTTCGATTTTGCATAAATCTAGATCACAAGAGTACAAATGGGTTCATGCAAGAGTAGTGTCGTTATCTTGAACCAGAAGATAAATGTGGATGGCACACCCACCTTTCAACTAAGTTTCACCCGTTGAAGCTTTTGTAAATCTTGGAATTGATGAAAACCGCCTTTAGTTTTAAAACTAAAGCGTAGTATGTAACTTGCACTTGGTTCTTTTTTCATGTGCTACATTTGGTGTTCTTATGGTCTTATAGTTACATACGCTTTTTGAAGGCTGGAATCTTGCTACTTGATTATTATTCAGAGTTTACACTTGCTTGAGGACAAGCAAAATTCCAGTGAGGGGACTTTGTTGTTGCTCTAACTATACATATTTATATTGGAATAACGGTTCCATTTTGGTTTATTTTTGTGCTTATTCTGAGTATATTTATCTACATTTTATGAAGATAACGCCTTTTTAGTCCATAAGGTGTTTTGGGGGTATTGATTGTGATTTATGAGGGTATTAAACCTAAAAAGCCAAGAAAACAAGCCTCGGTTCGTTTCGGATAAAGTATAAAGGTTGCAAGTTTTCTAGGGCAAATATGAATATTAATTAGCTCCCTTTCGCGAGTACAATATCGAGGGGTCATTCCAGTCGCGAGATCTCAAGTCGCGAACAACTTTGACCAGTTTCATATAGCTCGCGTTCGTGAGTCCTAGTGAAGAAGCCCACTCGCAATCGCGAGTGGGGTGTCGACCATGTCCACTTATTTAAGTTGCTACATGATTTGCTTTTAGCTCATGTACATTTTTCACTCGTTTGGAGCCGTTTTTGGGGGGATTTTGGTGATTCAAACACCATTCTTCATCAAATTAAAAGAAGTTATCATCAAGACTTGAAGATTGGGTCTTAGATCATCATTAGTACTCAAGATTTCCTAAATTTTAGTGATATTATTATGGATTCCATTGTTTATGAGTGTTTATTTGATATTTTCATGAACATCTCTAGCTAAACTCTTAATGTTTGATTGGTTGTGAAACTTTCATGGTTTGAATTGTCTTATCATATGGATTATTACGTTTGATTGGTTAAATTGTTATTAGGTTTTATCATAGAACCATTGTTATGAATGTTTGTTACTAGAATTCAATTTTACAGGTTATTGACTAGTGATTGTGACATAATCAGTGATAAATAGCTTATACTTAAATACTTAGGTGATTTAGACAATTGCATATGAAGGAAATTGGTGATTGCATGGTAAATTCGTGTATTATTAGTATTTCTATTTTTAATTTAATTCTATAAAATTGTTAAGTATTATGAATAGTGTTAATTAACAAGAACTACAATATTATACTCCACAAGCAAAGATAATTAACCCATTCACAAAAGTTACGATGTTATAATATTTTTAGACAATAGTATGTAAATAAATTACATGTACATATTTCATATTAATTATATAACCTTTTAACATAAATGTAATTTTAATAGAACCATTAATGCAACATTACTACTAATCTTATAATATAATATCTTAAAATTCATATATATTCAAAAGAAAAAAATATTTATATAGGTTTCTCATAAATTTCACAACCTTTCAAATTGTATATATCTAAAATAATTATTCATAAAATTTTATAAGCTTTTAACATACATATAATTTCAATTAGATTATTCACACAAGATTCATGTAATGTTCACAACAATATTTTCATTTATCATCATAACCATATTCACAGATAACATACACACATAATTACAATATCATACACACATAATTACAATATCAAAAATACTTTATATAAAAATTTAAAGTTAAATGATGATGATAATAATAATAATATATAGTTAAAATTTAGGGTTTATTTGTCTTTGATATTTTGTATGCAGACACAAGAAACATATTTTCATGTCTACGCACATGTAATAATTTTAGACATTATTTTATATTATGTCTTAAAATAAACCGTCTGCAGATAATAACCAACGTCTGCAGTAAAAATATCCACCCGACTACAAATATAAGATGTAATAAGCTTCGCAAAGTAAAAAGGTCACCTTGACATAGATAGTGTTCACAATTCACCAATTTTTATTCCAAACTACTCACGCATACATACATAGATGGATTGATATTACCAAAATCTGTCACTATATTTTTGGAAATTAGTTAACTGAATCTCAAAAGTTTTATATTTGAAAAAAATAATTATATGAACTGTTTGAAAATTACTTAACTGAATCTCAAAAATTTTATATTTGAAAAATAAATTATGTGAAATTTTTATGAATTATATGTCCTGTATGTTATAAATATATAAATGACATCTGGAATGAATAAACCAGTAGTTATTGAATATGGGTTATGACTTCATAATTATGTTTTCGTATAAAGTGTTTGAATAGTAAAAAAAAGGTGTTGCTAAATCGGTTTTGGGAACGCCGGTTAGCCAATGTTAGTAAAAGCATATGTGAAATCGGCATTGCTAAAGCCGGTCAACGGTAGATTTATACCACGCTGGCAAAATCGGCATTGCTAAAACCGGTTTTGATGAATATGTGTAAAACTGGAATTACTAAAGCCGGTTATACTGGCGGTGAAAAAAAAAACTATTTGATGTAGGAAAATGTTGGTGGAGGAAAATGTTGAACTAAGAAAGGAATTAAGGCTCCTGAAGTACGAGGAAGAATGCAACACTCGTTAGGGAAAGCAATCACTTGCTTATCTCTAGGAGGATGTTAACTTCCAAATGAAAATGGAGAGAAGCCGAGTCAACAAACAACTTGCCCTAAGGAAATATGACACCAATGCCGTTAACAGTCGTGTTACCAACCTTTACGACAATCTCGAATATCTCCACGAAAAGCAAAAAGGGAAGAACGAGCGATATGATAAGTTTATCCAAGAATCTCTCGACTCTCAAACCGAAAGGCTAGAGAAACTTGTGAAGGATAACATGGAAAAAGTGATGAAGTAGTTTGAGGACGAGAAGAAGAAATATGAAGACTATTTCAATCTTAATATTCTTTAGTTATCTTTCCTATTTTTCC
Source organism: Rutidosis leptorrhynchoides (assembly GCF_046630445.1). Lineage (NCBI taxonomy): Eukaryota > Viridiplantae > Streptophyta > Magnoliopsida > Asterales > Asteraceae > Rutidosis > Rutidosis leptorrhynchoides. The sequence continues at coordinate 150,062,685 of NC_092336.1, forward strand.
ATCTATGTAAAGGCTATGCCTTAAAACTATTTCTAATTCTGAATCGTGTATTAAGGCTTATTTAATGCCTCGTTCCTTAATAAAATAAAGTGTTTTATTTATATCATGTGATATTAATACTTTATCTTATTCCTACTTGTAATTGCTCAACCCTATAATTTGTTAACTTATCCGACTTATATTCACTTATGTAGCGACATCATGGTTCGTCCAGCTGCACCTACTGTTAACAATATCGTCTTGACTACTGAGTAATTCCAATAACTACTCACTGCCGCACAAGGCAACAATCAAGCTAACAATGTTAATCCTCAACCGAAACCTTGTTCCTACAAGGATTTTTCAAACTGTCATCCTCCTGCATTTAAGGGAACTGAGGAAGCTGTCAAACTAGTCCGTTGGTTCGAGAAGATGGAATCTATTTTCTGTATTTGTAACTGTGGTGATGACGATCGAGTAAAGTATGCCACTAGCTCATTGGGTGGTAATGCTTTAACTTGGTGGACTTCTCATGCCAAGTCCGTAGGAATTGATAATGCTAATGCAATTCCATGGGACGAACTCAAAAGCATGATGGTCAACAAATTTTGCCCGAGGAGTCAAGTTCAGAAACTTGAAGTGGAGTTCTGGGAACTTAAGGTCAAGGGTACTGATATTGAGAACTACACCAATCGTTATTTGGAACTTTCTACTCTATGTCCTGAAATGTTTCCTACCGAAGCTAGAAGAATTGAGCGGTATATAGAAGGTCTTCCTGAGGATGTTCAAGGGAATATTATAGCTGCCGAGAAGGTTACTCTGGATACTGTGATTCTTATGGCACAAAATCTGATGTTGGCCAAGAGAAGAAGAGCGTCGGCCAATAAGCAGGTTGAAACCAAGGGTAATGATGGTAAGAGGAAGTTTGAGCCATCTCAAGGTTCGGCTCAAAATGATAATAAGAAGCCTGTGGATAACACAAGGTCGAATTATAAGGGTACTTATCCTTTCTATATTCGTTGTGAGAGGCATCACCTGGGGAAGTGTACTGCGGTTTGTGCATTGTGTAAGAAAGTGGCCTCGTTGCTAGGAGTGTAAGACTCCTCCAAAGGATAAGGCTATTGTTCCAGCCAAAGCTCCTCCAACCTGCTATACTTGTGGAGAAAAGGGACACATTAGTCCTAATTGTCCTAAGAAGAAGGATAATCCCGCTACTGGAACTAATACTACTGTTGCGAAGGGTCGTGCGTTTGTTATTAGTGCTGCTGAAGCTCGAGATGATGATGAGGTCATCACAGGTACGTATCTTGTCAATAATTGTTATGCAACTATTTTATTCGATACTGGTGCCGACCGAAGTTATGTGTCTAGTGATTTTTGTACCCTATTTACTGAAAAGCCTCAACCCTTAGAAACTAAACGATTAGTAGAAGTAGCCAATGGAAAGATCATGCCAGTCGATAAAATCTATAAAAACTGCAACTTAATCTTAGCCGATAAGGAATTTAAGATAGACCTTTTGCCGGTCGAACTCGGAAGTTTTGACGTCGTAGTCGAAATGGATTGATTACGTCCATCACATGCTGCTATCATGTGTTACGATAAAACTGGTCATGTTCCATTGGGAAATGGAGAGACTCTCATCATCCAAGGTGAAAAGAGTGGTTCCAATCTCAACATCATCTCCTGTATTAAAACTCGCAAATACCTTATGAAAGGTTATCCATCTATTCTAGCTCACGTTAAGATGATTGAATCGAAAGAGAAGCGTATTGAAGATGTACCTGTGGTTAAAGACTTTCCCAATGTGTTCCCCGAAGATCTTCCTGGTCTTCCACCTCCTCGACAAGTTGAATTTCAAATTGATTTAACTCCTGGTGCTGCTCCTATTGCTAAAGCGCTGTATTGTTTAGCACCCTCCCAGATGAAGGAATTATCCAACCAGCTCCAAGAACTATTGGATAAAGGTTTCATTCGTCCTAGCTCGTCCCCATGGGGAGCTCCTATTCTGTTTGTTAAGAAGAAAGATGGTACGTTAAGGATGTGTATAGATTATCGCGAACTTAACAAGCTTACTATCAAGAACCGTTATCCGTTGCCGTGTATTGATGATCTATTCGACCATCTTCAAGGGTCAAGCGTCTATTCAAAGATTGATTTGAGATCTGGTTATCACCAACTCCAAGTCAAGGTGAAATGACCCGTTCATATACATTATAAACGATTCACAATAGTTGATTACATTGCGAGGTATTTGACCTCTATATGATACATTTTACAAACATTGCATTCGTTTTTAAAAGACAAAATTTCTTTACATCGAAAATTGACAGGCATGCATACCATTTCATAATATCCACTATCCAACTATAAATTGATTTAATAATAATCTTTGATGAACTCAATGACTCGAATGCAACGTTCTTCGAAATATGCTATGAAAGACTCCAAGTAATATCTTTAAAATGAGCAAATGCACAGCGGAAGATTTCTTTAACACCTGAGAATAAACATGCTTTAAAGTTTCAACCAAAAGGTTGGTGAGTTCATTAGTTTATCATAATCATTTATTTCCATCATTTTAATAGACCACAAGAATTTCATTTCCAGTTCTCATAAATATACGTCCCATGCATAGAGACAAAAATAATCATTCATATGGTGAACACTTGGTAACCGACATTAACTAGATACATATAAGAATATCCCCTATCATTCCGGGATCCTCCTTCGAACATGATATAAATTTCAAAGTACTAAAGCATCCGGTACTTTGGATGGGGTTTGTTAGGCCCAATAGATCTATCTTTAGGATTCGCGTCAATTATCGTGTCTGTTCCCTAATTCTTAGATTACCAGACTTTAATAAAAAGGGGCATATTCGATTTCGATAATTCAACCATAGAATGTAGTTTCAATTACTTGTGTCTATTTCGTCAAACATTTATAAAAGCGCATGTATTCTCAGTCCCAAAAATATAAAGGGTAAAAAGGCAAATGAAACTCACGCATATAAATATTGTAAAAACAGTTAATAAAGCATTTGCATGTATTCTCAGCCCAAAAATGTAATGAGTAAAAAGGGAGCAAATGAAACTCACCATACTGTATTTCGTAGTAAAAATACATATAACGTCATTGAACAAGTGCAAGGTTGGCCTCGGATTCACGAACCTAAATTAATTATATATAATTATGTGTTGGTCAATATTTGTCTAACAAATCAGGCCAAGTCATAGTGTACCACAATCCTAATGCTCGAGACTAATATTCAAAAGTCAACAAAAGTAAATTTGACTCAAAATAATTTCCAAAAATCTATACATGATTAATATATAGTTTAAATATCGTCGTTTTATATTTTTAAATATTTTTAAAAGATTTATTAGAGTAAATAATATAATTTATTTATTAATAAATAAAATTTTATATTAAATTTATATAATATAATATACTTTTATATATATTAAGTAATAAAATTTATAGGGTTCATTTAATATCATAAAGATAATATGATAGGTATTATTAAAGTAAGTTATTACACGTAGTAAAATATGTTTGTATCACATATTTATTTGATAAAATAATATCTATAATGATAGTAAGTAAAAGTTGTATTATTTTGTAATAATAATTATTATTATAAAAATATCAATATTTATAATTACTAAGATGACATTATGATAAAACGATAATTCTAATTATGATAACTTTAATATTTACGATAATTTTTAATATTATCTTTAAAATAATAATTCTATTTAAAATAATAATAATAATGATATTTTATATTAACAATGACATTTCTATTAAAATGATAATTTTTGTTAAAATGATAGTTTTAATACTAACGGTATTTTTAATAATAATAGTAATGATAAAAATAATAAGAACGATAATTTTATCTAAATCAATATCTTATAATATTTTAATTTCATCATGATACTCTTACTCATTATTTCCTAATCGTTTCGTTTAATAGCTTTTAATCGTCTTTTATATCGTGTTCATAATAATGATAATAATAGTAATCAAAATAATTAGGTGTTACAAATATTTGTTTTAATTACACTAATATTAATAATGATAGTTACTATAACATTTTTAACGATAATACTAATAATTATCTTAATGATAATATAGTAATAATAATAATAACAATGACAATATCTATTTTTAAATAATGATATATATATTATATATTAATAATGATAATAATAATAATAATAATAATAATAATAATAATAATAATAATAATAATTGGATAATAATAATAATAATACTAATTATAACTTTAACGATAATAACGATAGTAATAATAAAAAAAATAACCATTTTTAATGATAAATCCCTTTTATTGATAAAGATAATAATAATGATAATAATAAGATAAAACTAGAACGACGATAAAAACGACGATAATAATAATCATTTATAATAAAAATATAGAAAATTCAATTGATTATAACTTCTAATCCGTTCATCGAAACCATTCGATATCTAAAGGAAAAGTCCTTAATTTTTCGCTAGCTTTCCAAGGACATGCATATCTTATACCTTATCTTAACCGCAAGTATAACTAATTCAATATTCAACCTAACCTGTCTAAGGGCAATATCAAAAGTACAAGCATACATAATCCTAAATACTCGAGCACTAGTCAGGGATACACTATGAGTATGTAAAAGTTAAATTATGAGTACTCACGTATCAATATTGAGATTCAATATTGCAGGAAAGGTACGTAGAAGCAACGGAAATGATAAACACTATATTGACCTCATGAGCATACCCATGAACCATACTCAATCACCTCCATAGCTATAACCCATAATTTCCTTAATCCTATCCTACTCGAAAAACAATTTCGAAATCACTCGGACAGCACTCCGTCGTAATATTTTATGTATACTAATAATATCTTGAAATAATACGGAGTAAATATATATATGTAAATTGATTGAGAGAGTTTAGAGAAAAATATTTTCAAGTTTCTATGAAATAATGAAACCTATTGAATTCTATTTATAATAGATTTTTGAATTATTAAAGTGAATTATTAAAGTATGAATTATTAAAGTGAATTATTAAAGTATGAATTATTAAAGTGAATTATTAAAGTATGAATTATTAAAGTGAATTATTAAAGTTAAAGTAAAGTAAAAATAAAGTAAAGGTAAAGTTTAAGTATAGTAAAAGTATAAAACTATGTACGTATAACACGCGTATAAATATATATAATATTAATTTAAATCGTTATATATGTTTAATAAAATAAAATATAAATATCGTTATCTTTATCATATTAGTTAAGTAATGAGTTGTCAAAAGTGGTTCTAGATATTTATAAAAGTTATATATGTTTTAATAATAAAGTTCTTTTTAAACTGAAAACGTTTTTGTACGTTTGAAACTAAATAGATCAATCGAGTCTTTATGAGATTCAATCTTCCACTATCCTTTGTCTAGTTCTCAATGATTGACAATTTGTTCTTATTTATAAATCACTTTACCATTTTCCAAATATTGTTAAAACGGAAAGATTTCTCAAATCAACGTGGGCCTTTCAACAGAGACTTGTAATCATAATTCAATATATCTGATAATTCAATCATTTGATCTTATCTTCTAATTCCATTGATAAATATTTTGAAACAGATACAATCATATAAAGTATTTAATCTAATATTTTGTTTACGTTTCAAGTTATAATATATATACACATATACATATATAATCATATTCGTCTAATGGTTCGTGAATCGTTAGAACATGGTCGAGGTTGAATGAATGTATGAACATAGTTTAAAATTTTTGCAATTTAACTTAACAAATATTGCTTATCGTGTCGGAAACATATAAAGATTAAAGTTTAAATTTGGTTGGAAATTTCCGGGTTGTCAAAGTACCTACCCGTTAAAGAAATTTCGTCCCGAAATTTGAGTGGAAAGGTCGTGAATGATAACAAGTATGTTTTCATGATGCATACGGGCTGAAAATTAGAGTTTTATCATCAGCGAATAATTTGGATAAACAATCCATTTATATGAAGAGTACGAATGAAGCTAACATAGAAGAGTGAAATGAGTAAGTGTAGATTCATCTTATCATTTGACATAGATATGATTGATTCCCAGATTTCATGGGATTTGAAGAAAATCTTCTTAATAAGATTTGACTCTCCGGTAATCAAGGGAATTAGGATCCGCTTTAAATGCGATCGTTCATTTTAATTGTTCTGTAGGACATTTTCTTATAAATTCACCTCCTTCGTTTCCTTACAACTCACACCTTCTGTTGATGCATTTTATGCAAGTTTCTAGACATCTACCCGTGTCCATTGCAGGTACAACAGTTTACAGGCCACCATGATTGCTCGTTATTATCCTATCCGTGTTTGTATGTGGTTACAGGAACTGCAGGAACGAGATTTAGATGTTTAACTATGTTAGACTTAGTCAGACGTACGAGTGAAGCCTCACTAGTACAGCTGACAGGCTCATACGCACGGTTGATGCTGAGCTAAGTCACAATTACAACCTAAATGAGAAGACACGAGTGAGTGATCACCCGTACGACTGATGAAGCCAACTCGTACGTGTGATGAATGAATCGTATAGGTGAGTCAACAGCAGGGGTATATAAAGTCTTATGTTCTTCATTTTAGGTTAAGCCTCTCATTTGTTACACACACTCAGATCTAGTGAGCTCCTCCGATTCTCTCTCAGTCCAAATCACCCAGGTGGTGAATAATAGCTCTAGGTGTTGATCTAATCACACTTGATTTAGTTGTGGTTTGACTAAATTAATCAAAAAAAACTTAACCTATTCACTAGAGGGTTTGATTCACTTATTCCGCCATTGTGTGAGTTAAATCTGTTGATTTCTAAGTTCCTAGTCATGTTTCATCAGCTTCTATTCTTTCCCCCTCAACTCATATTTTAAAGTATTCATCAACATGCTCCATCCAGTTCTGATTCTCGATATACTTCTAACTTTCATATTGGTCATTCTTCTTTTTCATCTACCGCCGGAAGAATCTATTTACTTCTACTATACTCTTGGGTTTATAGTGTTTCTAGTTCTCCCGTGTCTTTATATTGCTATATGCATCGATATATATGGTTTATAATTTCTGGTTTGTCGTTGGGATTTATATGTTCCCTTATATTTCAAAGTATCTGCTTCTGTCTTCTATAATCATTATCATTCATAGTTAATGCTCTCTTTTATTTGCTGCAATTTATACCCCAATTTCTATTTCGGAGTTTTGTCCTTTCGTTTCTTCTTCTTGCGATTAAGCACCGCTTGTAATGGTCCAGAATTCACAGATATGAATTTCGGAATGAACATTGTTAATGTTCTAGGAAGGAAATTGTGATGGCACAATCTTGACTTGTCAAATTACTAGAATACCTTGGAAAAGGCCGAATCATCAAGAAATATTTTCTTGATATTTTAAAGGTTAAATAGAATACAAGAGTCGTATAACATGGCACATGATGATGTTATGATCTGTGAATCATCACGTTCCATTTAGAAACTCAGCATGACTTACTGTAATATAATCACATTGATCAAGTGTCATTATATTATACTAATTCATGCTTCAGTTCCCAACATTACTTCAAAATATTCCTATTTTAAACTTGAATGTTTCAGAATTTTGAAACTAAAATAGTTTCTTTTATGATGTAATACAAATAGCGCGAAGAGGTAAATGATTTCAAATAAGAAAAATTAAGAAAAAATCTTCAGAAATATGGAGGATATTTATAATGAAAGATATGATGATATTTTAGAATTTCTAATATCAGAGGATGATGAAGAATATTGTCCGCAGGGGTTTAGAGTCAGGAGCAAGGTATTCGTTAATGACTTCAGCAGGTACTGAATCATTTGAATCCTTTGAAGTCAGGTTCAGTCTTTGTAATTTGTCCACATCCTCCTTCCTACTTTGCTCAATCCATTTTTCAGTTCCAAAACTTCTCTTTTTCTGCGCTTTGCCAACACACTTCATCATTATCATCCAGCTTTTACCATTTAAAGTCGTTTATAGTTTTTGCTGCTTCATCAGCATTTTTTTTTCCATTTTCGGAGAACCAATTCGTAGTTCGGAGTGTTTTTCAGAAACTTCACATTCAAATTAAGTCCAGAGGATAGACGTTATATATACACATATAACTATTGGCGTAGACATCCTGCGAGATTTCAAAATACTGATTGCTAATTCCCAATGATTCGTATGGCAATTCTCATTACAAGATGCGAATGAGTAAATGATGGGGTTTCAATGAATAATTATAATGACTTTTTGGAGAGGCTAAAGTCAAAGGGTAATGAAGTTGTTGGTACATCTGCTAATAATGTGGTGGAATGTAAAAGGTTCCCTGGTAACGAAGGTGTATATCTCAAGGTTATAATAAGGTTAGTCTGACTGAAAAGTTGAAGTTGACTTGCTGGAGCTATGACAAAACTGGCTACTTTGAATAGGAGTCGCAAAGTTATTTTTGCTAATAAATGCCAAATAATCTGACGCGGATACGTTGTTTAAACTTTTACTTTGGTTTCAAGAGTTTTTCGGGTACATAACTGTGGGTAACATGTGGTTAGATCATCATCTCGATTGCTCATCATTCGAAGTGTCTTCGGAAATTTTCGAAGGGTTTGAACACAGATTGTAATCGTTAACATACATTTGATGTTCTAACACAGTTTTGAAGTCAAAATATAGCTTGTGAAAAATGTAAGGATCTAAGAGTGATGATTTTGGTCATATCTCAAGTTGAATTTTGAGATTTCAAAATCAGAATATGTAATTAAATTTTGAATGAGTATGGTTGTTTTGATTTCTATAAAAGAATGTATATTGTTGTGAAAGTAAGGAGTATAATGGATGATTTGCTGAATCAGATTCGAAGAATGTAACATATTAATTGTGAATTTATATATCTCTCGGGTATTACCTACCCGTTAAAAAGAAAATTTCACAATTAATATTTTGTACAAAAGAATTTTATTACAGTCTTTATGAAAATATATATATGTATATTTTCTTCAGATGTAACATAGATTTAATGAGTTAATGTTAAATTAAACTCATTTGATTTACGGTTGAAACTAGAATTGAATAATCCCTAAAGGCTTTAAAAAGTACATAACTTTTACGCAGTATTTCTTTAATGACATTGAAATTATGAATCAATACTTCGTTATTTGTTGATGTATGATGTTCGGTTAATGGAATTCTTGTGAATTTCGCAAAGTACGAATGATGTTATCTGAAAAGTTTCGGGTACATCGATGATGAAAGCGTAAAATCAAATATATACTTAATTTATTATGAATTGGAATTTGTTGAATTGCGACAGAGATTGTAGTTAACGCTGGTTAAGTTGCGGCCAAAGGACGTACATTATTGCATATTTGTAATATGAATTAACCGAGTAGTTAAGATTCACACACAATAGCTTAGCACGGAAAGATTTATTTCAAAATATATATATATATATAATATACATATAATTTCTTCAGAGGGAATGAGTTAATTCTTCATAACTCGTTGATACAATATACACGTTATTGATTCGTAATGATGTCCACAGTGATTCTTGAACTGACGGAGTTTGTGATGTTATTGGTGTTGTTGATTCGGATGTTAAATGTACTGGCGATGCTGGTAACGCTGACGGTACTGTTGATGCTGTTGGTAAAGCAAGTTTAGCTTGTTAATCACATACCATTTTTGTCAGGATTTCTACTCTTCCTTCTATCATTTTGGTTCGCTTAACTGATTTATGGTTAGGGCAAGATTAGATAATCTCTAAGACTTTAGAGATTACATAATCCCCGCGGAATGTTTCTCCAATGAAGTTATGAATTAATACTTCGTCAGTTATTGTTGTTGGTACTCCTTGGTATCTATGGTGCGTATGATGTTGATGCTCGTGGGACAGATTGTGAAGTTGAGGTTTACGACGCGGTTGTGGTTGGAGGTGGTAATGGTACTGTTGGCGTTGATGATGGTGGTACTGGTTATGCTGCTGATGCTGCTGCTGGTGTTTGTAATCTCTGCACCATATTCTCCAAAGCCACTACCCGAGCGCGAAGCTCGTTGACTTCTTCTATTACACCGGGGTGATTGTCGGTTCGGAAGAGCGGATAAATAAAATCTAAAATTTGATGTAATATATAATCGTGACGAGATACTCTGGAAATGAGCGAGAAAATGGTGTTTCGGACAGGTTCGCCGGTAAGTGCTTCAGGTTCTTCGTCAAGAGGGCAATGTGGTGGATGGAAGGGATCACCTTCTTCTTGTCTCCAATGATTGAGGAGGCTACGAACCCATCCCCAATTCATCCAGAATAGGTAATGACTGATTGGTTGATCTATTTCGGTTACACTGCTTTCGGAGCTTGAATGAGATTCCATTTCAGAATCTGAGTGACTTGAACTGATGACGAATTCCATTTCGTACGATTGTATAAAGGATTTTTTTTTTCCGATATGAAATGATTTTGGCTAACGGATGGTATTCTAATTACATAGAATATATATATATATATATATATATATATATATATATATATATATATATATATATATATATATATATATATATATATATATATATATATCAAAAGATTTCGTAGATTACGGAGGACTTTGCGGGATATGTTAGGCAAAGTTTAAAGTAACAGATACGATAAGATATGATTTACCAGATATGCTAAGATATGAATTTTTGTCTATACACTATTCATGCAATCAATGCAGCAAGACGTGTCTTAGACTAAAAATGATAAGCAGGTAATTTCCTGAGGATGATAAGTAGTTAATTTTTGACACAAAATGATAAGCAAAACTTTTGACATGCAGACACGGTCGAAGTCCAGACTCACTAATGCATCCTATCGACTTATCAGTTAGACACATTAATGCAGACCTGGTTCGCTAAGACCACCGCTCTGATACTAACTGAAATGACCCGTTCATATACATTATAAACGATTCACAATAGTTGATTACATTGCGAGGTATTTGACCTCTATATGATACATTTTACAAACATTGCATTCGTTTTTAAAAGACAAAATTTCTTTACATCAAAAATTGACAGGCATGCATACCATTTCATAATATCCACTATCCAACTATAAATTGATTTAATAATAATCTTTGATGAACTCAATGACTCGAATGCAACGTTCTTCGAAATATGCTATGAAAGACTCCAAGTAATATCTTTAAAATGAGCAAATGCACAGCGGAAGATTTCTTTAATACCTGAGAATAAACATGCTTTAAAGTGTCAACCAAAAGGTTGGTGAGTTCATTAGTTTATCATAATCATTTATTTCCATCATTTTAATAGACCACAAGAATTTCATTTCCAGTTCTCATAAATATACGTCCCATGCATAGAGACAAAAATAATCATTCATATGGTGAACACCTGGTAACCGACATTAACTAGATACATATAAGAATATCCCCTATCATTCCGGGATCCTCCTTCGGACATGATATAAATTTCGAAGTACTAAAGCATCCGGTACTTTGAATGGGGTTTGTTAGGCCCAATAGATCTATCTTTAGGATTCGCGACAATTAGGGTGTCTGTTCCCTAATTCTTAGATTACCAGACTTTAATAAAAAGGGGTATATTCGATTTCGATAATTCAACCATAGAATGTAGTTTCAATTACTTGTGTCTATTTCGTCAAACATTTATAAAAGCGCATGTATTCTCAGTCCCAAAAATATAAAGGGTAAAAAGGCAAATAAAACTCACGCATATAAATATTGTAAAAACAGTTAATAAAGCATTTGCATGTATTCTCAGCCCAAAAATGTAATGAGTAAAAAGGGAGCAAATGAAACTCAACATACTGTATTTCGTAGTAAAAATACATATAACGTCATTGAACAAGTGCAAGGTTGGCCTCGGATTCACGAACCTAAATTAATTATATATAATTATGTGTTGGTCAATATTTGTCTAACAAATCAGGCCAAGTCATAGTGTACCACAATCCTAATGCTCGAGACTAATATGCAAAAGTCAACAAAAGTAAATTTGACTCAAAATAATTTCCAAAAATCTATACATGATTAATATATAGTTTAAATATCGTCGTTTTATATTTTTAAATATTTTTAAAAGATTTATTAGAGTAAATAATATAATTTATTTATTAATAAATAAAATTTTATATTAAATTTATATAATATAATATACTTTTATATATATTAAGTAATAAAATTTATAGGGTTCATTTAATATCATAAAGATAATATGATAGGTATTATTAAAGTAAGTTATTACACGTAGTAAAATATGTTTGTATCACATATTTATTTGATAAAATAATATCTATAATGATAGTAAGTAAAAGTTGTATTATTTTGTAATAATAATTATTTTTGTTAAAATGATAGTTTTAATACTAACGATATTTTTAATAATAATAGTAATGATAAAAATAATAAGAACGATGATTTTATCTAAATCAATATCTTATAATATTTTAATTTCATCATGATACTCTTACTCATTATTTCCTAGTCGTTTCGTTTAATAGCTTTTAATCGTCTTTTATATCGTGTTCATAATAATGATAATAATAGTAATCAAAATAATTAGGTGTTACAAATATTTGTTTTAATTACACTAATATTAATAATGATAGTTACTATAACATTTTTAACGATAATACTAATAATTATCTTAATGATAATATAGTAATAGTAATAATAATAATAACAATGACAATATCCATTTTTAAATAATGATATATATATTAATAATGATAATAATAATAATAATACTAATAATAATAATAATAATAATAATTGGATAATAATAATACTAATTATAACTTTAACGATAATAACGATAGTAATAATAAAAAAAATAACAATTTTTAATGATAAATCCCTTTTATTGATAAAGATAATAATAATGATGATAATAAGATAAAACTAGAACGACGATAAAAACGACGATAATTATAATCATTTATAATAAAAATATAGAAAATTCAATTGATTATAACTTCTAATCCGTTCATCGAAACCATTCGATATCTAAAGGAAAAGTCCTTAATTTTTTGCTAGCTTTCCAAGGACATGCATATCTTATACCTTATCTCAACCGCAAGTGTAACTAATTCAATATTCAACCTAACCTGTCTAAGGGCAATATCAAAAGTACAAGCATGCATAATCCTAAATACTCGAGCACTAGTCAGGGATACACTATTAGTATGCAAAAGTTAAATTATGAGTACTCACGTATCAATATTGAGATTCAATATTGCAGGAAAGGTACGTAGACGCAACGAAAATGATAAACACTATATTGACCTCATGAGCATACCCATGAACCATACTCAATCACCTCCATAGCTATAACCCATAATTTCCTTAATCCTATCCTACTCGAAAAACAATTTCGAAATCACTCGGACAGCACTCCGTCGTAATATTTTATGTATACTAATAATATCTTGAAATAATACGGAGTAAATATATATATGTAAATCGATTGAGAGAGTTTAGAGAAAAATATTTTCAAGTTTCTATGAAATAATGAAACCTATTGAATTCTATTTATAATAGATTTTTGAATTATTAAAGTGAATTATTAAAGTATGAATTATTAAAGTGAATTATTAAAGTATGAATTATTAAATTGAATTATTAAAGTATGAATTATTAAAGTGAATTATTAAAGTATGAATTATTAAAGTGAATTATTAAAGTTAAAGTAAAGTAAAAATAAAGTAAAGGTAAAGTTTAAGTATAGTAAAAGTATAAAACTATGTACGTATAACACGCGTATAAATATATATAATATTAATTTAAATCGTTATATATGTTTAATAAAATAAAATATAAATATCGTTATCTTTATCATATTAGTTAAGTAATGAGTTGTCAAAAGTGGTTCTAGATATTTATAAAAGTTATATATGTTTTAATAATAAAGTTCTTTTTAAACTGAAAACGTTTTTGTACGTTTGAAACTAAATAGATCAATCGAGTCTTTATGAGATTCAATCTTCCACTATCCTTTGTCTAGTTCTCAATGATTGACAATTTGTTCTTATTTATAAATCACTTTACCATTTTCCAAATATTGTTAAAACGGAAAGATTTCTCAAATCAACGTGGGCCTTTCAACAGAGACTTGTAATCATAATTCAATATATCTGATAATTCAATCATTTGATCTTATCTTCTAATTCCATTGATAAATATTTTGAAACAGATACAATCATATAAAGTATTTAATCTAATATTTTGTTTACGTTTCAAGTTATAATATATATACACATATACATATATAATCATATTCGTCTAATGGTTCGTGAATCGTTGGAACATGGTCGAGGTTGAATGAATGTATGAACATAGTTTAAAATTCTTGCAATTTAACTTAACAAATATTGCTTATCGTGTCGGAAACATATAAAGATTAAAGTTTAAATTTGGTTGGAAATTTCCGGGTTGTCACACAAGGAATCCGATATTCCTAAGACGAATGCTTTTCGTACTCGATATGGACATTTTGAATTCTGTGTCATGCCTTTTGGTTTGACCAATGCTCCTGCTGTATTCATGGATCTTATGAATCGTGTCTGCAAGCCTTACCTTGATAAATTTGTTATTGTGTTCATTGACGATATCTTGATCTATTCCAAGAGTGAGAAAGAACATGAGCAACATTTGCATATGATTATTGAACTCTTAAGAAAGGAACAACTCTATGCTAAATTTTCTAAGTGCGAGTTTTGGCTCAAAACCGTACAATTCCTTGGACATGTTGTTGATAGAGAAGGAATACATGTCGATCCAGCTAAGTTCACTGCTATTCGGAACTGGGAGATACCAAAGACTGCGAAGCATATTCGCCAGTTTTTGGGACTTGCCGGTTACTATCGAAGGTTCATAAAAGATTTTTCTCTCATTTCTAAACCTCTTATGAAGCTAACTCAAAAAGGGAAGAAATTTGAGTGGTCCGAAGAACAGGAATCTGCTTTCAAGATTCTGAAGGAGAAATTGACCACAGCCCCGATTCTATCTTTACCTGAAGGTACTGATGATTTCGTTGTTTACTGCGATGCTTCGAAGCAAGGCCTTGGTTGTGTTTTAATGCAACGAGAAAAGGTTATTGCCTACGCATCTAGGCAGTTGAAGAAATATGAAGAGAACTATACCACACATGATCTTGAGTTTGGTTCCGTGGTATTTGCATTAAAGATATGGAGACATTATTTGTATGGTACCCATTTTACATTGTACACTGATCATAAAAGTCTTTAACACATCTTTGATCAAAAACAGCTGAACATGAGGCAAAGCCGATGGCTCGAGTTATTGAGCGATTATCACTGTGAGCTGAAATATCATCCTGGCAAGACGAATGTAGTTGTCGATGCCCTTAGTCGGAAAGACGATGTTAAACGTGTTCGTGCTCTAAACCTGAAAATCAAATCAAATCTTATCTCACGAATTTGTGAAGCTCAATTGGAAGCCATTAAACCGACACTTATCGAAGGTGAAGGACCCATTGGTTTTGAGAACCAACTTCAAGTGAAAGCTAATGGTACACAGTACTTTGGCAACAGAATTTGGGTTCCTCGTTTCGGTAATCTCCGTGAACTAGTCTTGGATGAAGCTCATAAGACTAGATATTCTATTCATCCCGGTTCCAGTAAAATGTATCACGATGTGAAGCAATTCTACTGGTGGCCTAACATGAAAGACGACATTGCTACTTATGTTAGTAAGTGTCTTGCTTGTTTGAAGGTCAAGGCCAAACATCAAAAGCCTTCTGGTCTGTTGACACAACCCGATATTCCGCAGTGGAAGTGGGAATGTATCACTATGGACTTTGTTACTAAGTTACCTAAGACTGCGAACGGTAACGATACTATTTGGGTCATAGTTGATCGTCTTACTAAATCTGCACATTTCATACCGATCAAGGAAACCGACAAGATGGAGAGATTAGCACAGCTTTATATTAAAGAAATCGTCTCACGTCATGGTGTTCCTATCTCGATTATTTCTGATCGCGACAGTCGATTTGTTTCTAGATTCTGGAAAACTTTACAATCTGCTCTTGAAACTCAACTCGACATGAGTACATCTTATCATCCTCAAACTGATGGCCAAAGTGAACGGACTATTCAAACTATGGAAGATATGCTACGTGCTTGTGCAATCGATTTCGACAAAGGTTGGGATAGACACCTACCTTTGATTGAATTTTTCTACAATAACAGTTATCACTCTAGCATTAAAGTTGCACCTTTTGAAGCTTTATATGGACGGAAGTGTAGATCCCCTCTGTGTTGGGATGAACTTGAGGACAGACATTTAACTGGTCCTGAAATTATCCACGAAACTACCAAAAAGATCATTCAGATTAAGAAACATTTAGAAACTGCCCGTAGCCAACAGAAGAGCTATGCCGATAAGAAACGAAAAGACATCGAATACCAAGTTGGAGATAAAGTCATGTTGAAAGTATCCCCTTTTTCCAAGGTGTTGTTCGTTTCGATAAGCAAAGTAAACTCAATCCACGATATGTAGGACCTTTCGCAATCACCGAAAGAGTTGGTCCTGTGGCATATCGATTAGAACCACCAATCGAACTCAGTCAAGTACATGATGTGTATCATGTCTCAAATCTAAAATGGTGTCTTGCTGATTGATGTGTGCGATCGAGACCTTTATTTATGAACGGATTTGAGTTGTTTTGTTACACGAATTGATTTATTGTATATGTGGTATTTTATAGATTTTAGGTTGATTTCACACATATATATAGGCAACTAGTCCTATCCGTGTAGTTTAGTTTGTTGGTAAATCCGATTCGTTCCACAGGGAGATGGAGTGTTTAATGGTTTTTAATAGTCTTTGATGTCAAACTTAATTAAAGGGGGTTTTGGATTAGGAATTTATAGTAACAGTAAAAGAAAATAACTTAACTAATTTACTAAATAAAATTACAAGATTACAACAATTAACTTAAAAGGGAACTAAATTAATTTATACTAATTTTTATGCGACAATTATATTACTAGATGGTAATTAGTAAAATAGTAATTTTTAATGAAACTAATTATTTAGAATTTTGTTTTAAGCAATTATAATAAAAACTTAATTAAATTAACTAAATGACATTTTTAATAAAACTAATACAAATTAAAATATATTAAAATTAATTTACTAATTATAAACTAGTTACAATTTATAAACCTATAATAATTAATACTAATTTTAGGATTAAAACATGTATTTAAGTATTTTATAATAACTAAAACTAATTAACTTAATTAAAATAACTAAAATAACTAATAACCTAAATATATATAATTAAATAACAAAAACCCTAATTTTAACCTAGCTGTACTGTAGCCGCGTCGAAGCCTTACACGATTCGTGTGACCATACACGATTCGTGTATGTGTAAAAATACGAGACAACTTTAACTGTTACGAAAAATAAATGTTTTTATGTATTTTTCTTATATTTTAAAATGGTAAATCGTAAATAATAATGATAATACTTTTATAAGAAATATAAATAAGATAATTGGGAGTGTTTACTTAATTGTGTCACCCCTAGGTTTATGGATTGTTTTAAGTTTTACGCCCTATTAAAATGTTATAGTATCAAACTTTACATTTTTCTCTCGAATAAATATAAGGTTACAACTTAACTAAATAAAATCTAATTTTCATTGGATTCTTTTTAGAAAGCTACTATTCCCTAAGTATTTAAATTGAGACCTAGCCTAGTTTTGACCCTCGTCAATACCCAAATTATAACGGTTTCCCTTTTTATAATTTCACCTTCATATAATTTATTGATATCACCCAAACCACCGAAGTTTATTTCTAAATTGGTATTAATAACTTATCCATAATTCGTCTAGATCATTTTTTAATGTTGAAGCTTAATTTATGTAAATAAATATAACTTTCGTTATTTAAATTTAATAAATTAAGTGGCAAGGGTTAAATACCTAATTACATAAAAATGGTTCTTTTAACTAGGCTCAATATTAAAAATACTAAAGTTACATTTTAACTTTTACTAATGGTAACAATCCATTTCACTAGGGGCTCTACATTTAAGCAAACACTAGGGAAATTTAGCTATCCATTACACTAGGGGAGACATAAAAATATAGATATGCAAGCATAATAATAACACTAATTTTAACAGAGTAAACTTACTAAAATATCTTCACTTGAATTAACTTCAAATGGTAGAAAAATTACAATAATAACACCCCTTTCACGCGTATAATAACACCCTTTTATCACGAACAATACCCCCTTAATAGTTGAAACTATTTTTACAGCGTAATAAAATTGACAATAATTTAACTATAATAAACTTGTGTTGTAAATGTGTTGTAATATCCTCCGTGTTGTTGATATCTTCTCTGTATTTAAACTGATCCAAGTAGTAGTAGTTGAGCTCAAAAATTCGTTGAAATCCTTGCTGTCTTCAATTTGAGAGAAAGTATTGTTTTTAAAATAATAAAGCAGCCGACCTTCTGGAATCTGTAATAGTACTGTGGCCTAACATTACCCGAATCGGGTATATATACACGAATCGTGTATGACCAGGGATATTACACGATTCGTGTAATAGTACACGATTCGTGTAAGGCAAACTTCCAGTTTTCTTGATTTTTCTTCTTCATTTGTTCTTTGTTGATCTCGTGTTGACGTGTACTGTCTTGGTACTATACATTTGAACTCTTTTCTTCATCAATCTTGTACTTTCATTCGGATAAACGTTTCTTGATATAAATCTAGTCAAAACTATCGTTTTATCGTCGTTTCTTCTAACTTCACTCTTTTGTCGTTTTTCTCGTGAAATGCGCATTGAATGTCTTTGTAGATGATAAAAACCTATGAAATATAAGTGATATTGCGTTGAATAATATGTATGTTTAGAGCAATATCAAAATACCCCACACTAGAACGTTGCTTGTCCTCAAGCAATTACATCTTTTAACAGAGTTAGAACATTATATATCTTTCTTATCGAACATTTAGATCACACAACACACACTACACGAAATGAAACACACGCTATATGAAATATATTACACAACACAGTATTTATTGGATCACATGCACACCACACGAAATGAAATTCTGACAACAGAAACAAACATGAAACTCGTGATTAGGGTTTAAAAATTTGGATCCTTAGGGAAAATTGGACCTTGTGAAAACGTTTTATGATTTTATAAAATGTCATGCTAGTTTTTACACTAGACACGTTTTCCGGTTTTAACCTCAAATTCCGGTTGAGGGTAACTGAAAAACCGAAGTCTCAGTCGGCAATTAGCAAGCTATTCGCCCCCATGATTGTAGTATCATGGAACTTGAAGCCAAATGTCCAAAAATAGTTTTACACAAATATAATTCATAAAATAGCATAAGTTTTAGAACAAAATTATATCGTGTCCAAATATCATCGGTGAACCATGAGTTTGCACACCTCAATTTGTTATGGCATATGTATGTTGACCGCGGTCAAACATAGATGCAGTTGATCTTTACGGAGATCATCCATCTGGGGATTAGATTCATTAGTCTTAAAAGCTAATTTGCATTGTGCCCTCCCATTGTACGGGACATATCCTTCTCATGGTTAGGATAAGTCTGACCACCAAAAACCCTGTTTGATGCTGAGGTTAGGTGGATTTCCAGCCGATTTTAGGGATGACTTTTCAAGATTTTTTCGTCAACCTACAGCTGTTCTGGACTACATCTTCTAACAAAAGTTAGCAAGTGTGTCAATTCGGAAGACTTTACTTCCTTACGGGATGGACTTGATTCATCCTCTATTACTCGTGATAATGGAATATTCAGGTTTATACGTTCCTTAGCAATGATATCTGCAATAAACTTCAAAGAAACATGTGATAAATGGTTCTCAATATAAGGATTTATAAATTCTTGTTATAAATGGTTTTCTTTTATAAGTTTTAAACAAATAAACTTATGTATTTTTAATGTATGGAGACAACAATTTCGGTTTTTACACCTGATCTTTAATTGCTCGTAGTTACCTTAAAAATTGATTAGATACATTTGTTTAAAAATTTTCAAATTTTTCATAAAAACCAATAACTTATAAGTTCTCGAGAATTTATATATCTCCACCCCACACTTAAGATTATGTAATGCCCTCATTACATAAAATCAGATAATAATGTATAAATTTGAGAGGACAAAAAGTGTAAAGTATTTGGAACTTCCTTTTGTTAACCGATTTGGATTTTCAAATTGTTTTACCTATGATCATATCCAATGTTTGTATCACAATGTAATTTGATGTTTCGTTTCGTCTAATTGCATTTTCGTCTGTACCTGTCAAAACCATGTTAAAAACACACAAAATATGGGGTTTTAATTCAATCGTACAACACATTTTTTTACCCCACACTATATTTTCTTGCTAATATATAAAAAATAAAAACATAATAAGTTTCAATACACACCAAAAAATTATGTTATTACAAACTTTTTTTTTTTTTTTTACTTTTTTCATTTTATATTTTTTTTTATATAACTTATAATCAATTAAATTTAAAATATCTTTTATAAATTTATATTTGTAACGGAAATTCGGTTGTTATACCTGATCTTAATCCGTTTATAAATTTTTAAATTCAATTTATAAAATTCAATTCATTAAAAGTTAAAGTTTTAATATTTTTCGAAAACAAATTTAAAATAAAATAAAAACACTCTATTTTTGTGTTAAAAAGATTAACATTTTTAAATTTTAAAACAAGTATATGAGAAATACAAATAAAAAGGAATTTAAAATAAAAACGAGACACACGAATGGGACTATTTACAATTTGTGAAGTTTATTAGCGAGTCGTTCACGCGACTCCACCCTAATTTTAACTAACGTCGGGGTGATAAACATCACCCTTCTTTACTCCAATAGAACCATTACCGCAACCATTCTTACCACTAATTTTTGATAATAACCAAGAGTCCGAAAATCTTGACTCTTCAACCAGTTTTTTCAACTTATATTTCTCAAGTTTTGATAGGTTTGAAATCAATCTCTCTCTCAAATGTTTATCTTTTTTCGACATAGCATTTCTAATCCTACCGTATAACTTCTTCATGGTTTTCTCAACAACATTATCATTGGGCGGTTTACTATCTAGTTTCTCCTCATCACCCTCCCCACACTTAGCTTGTTGACTAATGGGTTTGACATTGTCAACAATATTCACTGAAACTATCGGTGTGGGTGGTGGGTTCATACTAAACTCAGTTTGATAGGTTGCACTCTTGCCTCTATCCTTCAAAACTAGTTTTCCTGTTTTCCAATCTGTTAATGCACATGCAGTTGCTAAGAATGGTCTACCTAAAATAATAGGTACAAACTTATCTTCCTTCATGTCTACAACTACAAAGTCAGCTAGAAACTCAAGTTCACCTGTTTTTACTACTAAGTTTTCAGCAATCCCTATAGGTTTATTAACCGACTGATCAATGAATCTAATGCCTGAATTGGTCGGTTTAAGTTCACCTAAGTTCAAATGCGAGTAAATGGAATAAGGCATGAGATTTATACTTGCACCTGAGTCAGCTAATGATCTAAGAATTTCAGATTCATTAAGCTTACAAGGTACTATGAACGGTCCAGGATCACCTAACTTAGGTGGCAATTCATTCTTCTTCACAATAGCAGCACATTCTGCTTTAAGAAACGCAGATGATGCCTGCTCACACACTCCTTCTTTTGCCATCAAATCATTCAAGAATTTCCCATAGTTTGGCATACCTGCAACAACATCAACCAAAGGTACATTTACACAGATATTATCCGTATTTAAAGGCTTACAATGATTCTCCTTTGGTTTTTCGGATGCAAGTGCTTGTGGGTATGGAATGGGTTCTTTATAGTCTTCCACTTTAGGTGCTTGCTTCACCGTATCTTCCGCTTCTTCCTTGATCACCTTCAAATCATCATCAACCCTAAATTCGGAAGGCTTGGTGGTTTCTATTTTCTGCACTTCTGCATGATTTCCCGACATCAGCCTCATCAAATAATCAGCATACTCGGGAGTTATGTCACCAACTCGGATCTCTTCATTTTCACATGTTATACTTTTCATACTTTCAACTCGGGTACCATCAATCTCTTGATAAGGAGTGTAATCTGCCATATTGGATAAATCAGAAAATATAAACTCATCACACTCTTCATCATCATCTTCACACCCAAGAGTAAAAATAGGACTATGCTCCGGTGTTTTGAAACTTGCTTCATCCTCACAGAAACTATAAATAGCATTCACTTGTGAATATGCTGGAGCTTGAGGATCCTTCTTCTTTAGTATAACCAGAGGATTACTTGCAATTTGTGGTCTCTCTGCTAGTAACTGTGAGATCCTTCCAACATCTCTTTCTAAAATCTGAATCGTGGCTTGTTGATTTCGAATTTGCTGAGTTTGGAGCTCTGCATTTTGCTCATGCTTAACCATAAAATCTCTTAAGAGATCTTCTAAACCAGATTTCCTCTCGGGTTGAGGTTGCATAATTGCTAATGGTTGTGGTTGCATAAGTGCTAGTGGTTGTGGTTGATTTTGTTGGTAATTTCTTTGAGGTTGATTTCGGTTATTATAACCTGGTGGCGGATTTCTTTGATTTTGATTTGGAAAATTCCGGTTATTTTGGTAACCTGGATTTCCTCCTTGATAGTTATTATTATTTTGATAGTTATTATTATTTTGATAGTTATTATTATTTGATCCTGAAGGTCCTCCTACTTGATAGCTGTTTATAGGAGGATATTTTCGGTTGTTTGCTTCTATAGCTGGAAAATCACTGAAGTTCATTTCACCTTTTCGTAAGTATCCTAAGAAATTTGCTTGTTCTTCCATTGTACTTTGATCACAATCTCTAGTAAGATGGGGACCTTGGCACAGTTCACATCCTACTCTGATAGCATGCATTTCTTTGGTTACTTTCTCGATTTGCCTTGCTTGATTTGCTATTTGAACTTTTAAAGAAGCAATTTCATCATTGCTTTCAATACTAGCAACATTTGATGATCTAGAAAATTCTATTTCTTGATGCCAATTATGAGAATGGGAGGCTAAATCAGCAATGATTGTGTGAGCGTCTTCAGGTGTTTTCTTCATGATCGAACCTCCAGCTGCAACATCTATATCTTTTCTAGTTGTCACATTGACTCCTTTATAGAATATTTGGACCTTTTGGAATGTATTCAACCCGTGTTGAGGACATATTCGAAGCATTTTATTGAATCGGGTCCAAGCTTCATAAAGAGTTTCATTAGGCTTTTGTTTAAAGTGATTTATGTCACTTTGTAATTTTGCTGCTTTTGAAGCAGGAAAGAATTCTGACAAAAATTTATCCATCATATCATTCCAGTTTTCAATATATCCTTCTGGTAATGAGTCTAGCCAATCCCTTACATCATCTTTTAATGACCATGGAAAGATTTTTAAACATGCAACTTCATCGGTGACATCTTTGATTTTGAAAAGCTTGCAAATGCTTACAAACTTACGAAGATGCTCGTTAGCATCCTCATTTGGGGCTCCACCGAATTGACATGTATTAGTTACCATGTGTAAAAATTGACCTTTTATTTCAAAGCCATCAGTCATCGGGGGTTGGATGATTGCGTGGCCTTGACCTTTTCTTGTGGCCTTCATTAATGCTTCCATCGTTTGATTTGTGTCAGCCATTTCTTCTTCTTCTTTAATAATCGGCTCTATGATTGGTTGAATTATTGGTTCAGAGTTGGATTCTAAGAAAAGTGACTCTAAATTTTTAGCAAGAGATTCTACTTCTTGAGCTCTTAAGCGTTCGTGGAATTTTCTTTCGGGTTCAGGATGTGAGGGAGTTAATTCATCGTTGGAGGAACGTAAGTTCATACATTAATTTCTATTATGAGATCACTTCACTAAAGGTTTATCTAGGGTTACCTATTTGTTTCTCCTTTTTTAGTGTTTTTCGGTGTTTTAAAATTACTAGTACTTCCTATTTCTTTTTGTTGTTTTTGTCCTTTATTAATTCTTTGAGATTCCGGATTAAGTTTAACGAGTTTAGGATTGAACGGATCATACAATTTGGGAAATTGTACAAAGAATTAAAGGATTTATTCAAAAACTTTGAACTTTCTTGGAAATGAATTTCCTCGAGAGGATCGAATAACATAAAAACAATGATAAAAACCCTTAAACAACAGATTTTCCTTCTGATTTTGCCCACGTTTCGAATAGCCAAAAGATGCAGCAGAGGGGCAGGATCCTTCAAAGACCAATAAAATTGGTGATCCAACAACCCGGTCCACGTACAAATCCAACTACTACTACGAACCAGAAAAATTATCTATTTATTTACTGCCAACTCCCCGGCAGCGGCGCCAAAAAGTTGATGTGTGCGATCGAGACCTTTATTTATGAACGGATTTGAGTTGTTTTGTTACACGAATTGATTTATTGTATATGTGGTATTTTATAGATTTTAGGTTGATTTCACACATATATATAGGCAACTAGTCCTATCCGTGTAGTTTAGTTTGTTGGTAAATCCGATTCGTTCCACAGGGAGATGGAGTGTTTAATGGTTTTTAATAGTCTTTGATGTCAAACTTAATTAAAGGGGGTTTTGGATTAGGAATTTATAGTAACAGTAAAAGAAAATAACTTAACTAATTTACTAAATAAAATTACAAGATTACAACAATTAACTTAAAAGGGAACTAAATTAATTTATACTAATTTTTATGCGACAATTATATTACTAGATGGTAATTAGTAAAATAGTAATTTTTAATGAAACTAATTATTTAGAATTTTGTTTTAAGCAATTATAATAAAAACTTAATTAAATTAACTAAATGACATTTTTAATAAAACTAATACAAATTAAAAGATATTAAAATTAATTTACTAATTATAAACTAGTTACAATTTATAAACCTATAATAATTAATACTAATTTTAGGATTAAAACATGTATTTAAGTATTTTATAATAACTAAAACTAATTAACTTAATTAAAATAACTAAAATAACTAATAACCTAAATATATATAATTAAATAACAAAAACCCTAATTTTAACCTAGCTGTACTGTAGCCGCGTCGAAGCCTTACACGATTCGTGTGACCATACACGATTCGTGTATGTGTAAAAATACGAGACAACTTTAACTGTTACGAAAAATAAATGTTTTTATGTATTTTTCTTATATTTTAAAATGGTAAATCGTAAATAATAATGATAATACTTTTATAAGAAATATAAATAAGATAATTGGGAGTGTTTACTTAATTGTGTCACCCCTAGGTTTATGGATTGTTTTAAGTTTTACGCCCTATTAAAATGTTATAGTATCAAACTTTACATTTTTCTCTCGAATAAATATAAGGTTACAACTTAACTAAATAAAATCTAATTTTCATTGGATTCTTTTTAGAAAGCTACTATTCCCTAAGTATTTAAATTGAGACCTAGCCTAGTTTTGACCCTCGTCAATACCCAAATTATAACGGTTTCCCTTTTTATAATTTCACCTTCATATAATTTATTGATATCACCCAAACCACCGAAGTTTATTTCTAAATTGGTGTTAATAACTTATCCATAATTCGTCTAGATCATTTTTTAATGTTGAAGCTTAATTTATGTAAATAAATATAACTTTCGTTATTTAAATTTAATAAATTAAGTGGCAAGGGTTAAATACCTAATTACATAAAAATGGTTCTTTTAACTAGGCTCAATATTAAAAATACTAAAGTTACATTTTAACTTTTACTAATGGTAACAATCCATTTCACTAGGGGCTCTACATTTAAGCAAACACTAGGGAAATTTAGCTATCCATTACACTAGGGGAGACATAAAAATATAGATATGCAAGCATAATAATAACACTAATTTTAACAGAGTAAACTTACTAAAATATCTTCACTTGCATTAACTTCAAATGGTAGAAAAATTACAATAATAACACCCCTTTCACGCGTATAATAACACCCTTTTATCACGAACAATACCCCCTTAATAGTTGAAACTATTTTTACAGCGTAATAAAATTGACAATAATTTAACTATAATAAACTTGTGTTGTAAATGTGTTGTAATATCCTCCGTGTTGTTGATATCTTCTCTGTATTTAAACTGATCCAAGTAGTAGTAGTTGAGCTCAAAAATTCGTTGAAATCCTTGCTGTCTTCAATTTGAGAGAAAGTATTGTTTTTAAAATAATAAAGCAGCCGACCTTCTGGAATCTGTAATAGTGCTGTGGCCTAACATTACCCGAATCGGGTATATATACACGAATCGTGTATGACCAGGGATATTACACGATTCGTGTAATAGTACACGATTCGTGTAAGGCAAACTTCCAGTTTTCTTGATTTTTCTTCTTCATTTGTTCTTTGTTGATCTCGTGTTGACGTGTACTGTCTTGGTACTATACATTTGAACTCTTTTCTTCATCAATCTTGTACTTTCATTCGGATAAACGTTTCTTGATATAAATCTAGTCAAAACTATCGTTTTATCGTCGTTTCTTCTAACTTCACTCTTTTGTCGTTTTTCTCGTGAAATGCGCATTGAATGTCTTTGTAGATGATAAAAACCTATGAAATATAAGTGATATTGCGTTGAATAATATGTATGTTTAGAGCAATATCACTGATGACACACTCGTTATTCCTCTGGATGATGTTCGAATTAATGAGCAAATGCATTTCGTTGAAGAACCTATAGAAATCATGGAAGGAGAAGTCAAACAAACGCGTAAAAGCAACATACCTATTGTTAAAGTCCGGTGGAATTCCTGTAGAGGCCCCGAATATACCTGGGAACGCAAAGACCACATGAAACGGAAATATCCCCATCTCTTCTCAACTGCTGATGCAAACGAGGAAACTACCTAAAAACTTCGGGACGAAGTTTTCAATAACGGGGAGGTACTATAACGACTCTCATTTTTCCATTCTATATTTCTCATTTTTCCATTCTATACTTTTCCTTATTAAATGCCCAATAAAACAATTAAACTTAATAATTAAACTTTAATAGATAAAGGTTAAGCGTTAAGAATTATAAAATACGATAATTAACTTTGTACAAGTTAATAAAAATAATAAGTTAGTAACTTTTGTGAGTAAATAAATAACTATAAAGACTTATGTATTTAAAATAAATAAACTTGGATAATTAAGGTTTATTAAGCTAAATTAAAGTGCAAGGTTTAAAGTGAAAAATGTAAAACCTAATCACCCTAAACCCTAGTCGATTTTTAGAGGGTAAAATTACCCTCATACCCTCCAAATTTTCGGCACCCATCACCACCATAACCTCCTCATCAAGCCTAACTTGTTCCCTACGTAATTCCTTATAAAACCCTAATTCTAGAATAATCCTAACACTCCTATAAATAGAGACCTAGGCTAAACCATTCCATGTACCAAATCACAATCAAATCCCTCACTCAAAAATCTCTCTCTCTCTAGATTTCAGCCAAAACTAAATCCACCAACCCCCATCGAAATCCTTGAGGGTTTCCAAGAAATCTTCAAGTGTTCTTCGCGTTCTTCGTGATCTTCAAGAATCTTCAAGGTGTTCTTCAAGATATTCAAGGCTTTGATCTTTCATCTTCATCAAGTTCTTCTTTTCTTTGTTAATCTTCTTGGATCTTCAAAGGTATAACATAAACCCTAAACTATTTTCATAAACTTTGATCTTTGTTAATTCGTATGCATATTATAAACATGTTATACATAAGTAAATTACATAAACAACTAGATCTATACATGTAAAAAAATATATATATATACATATGTATGTATAATGTCGACTAAAAAAAAGGGGAAACTTTGAACTTTAAAAACCCTAGATACAATTAGAAGATTTGTTTGTGGTTAATTAAGGAAACAAAATAACTACATATACATATACATATATATCGACAGATATACATATATATACATGTAAAAAATAAATTTTTATATACATATATACATATACACGACATTATATACATATATACATTAAAACCCAAAACCCCAATTTGAATTATACTACTTTAATCAAAACCCTAGTTTTATTAAAAACCTAATTAATTATTAAACCCTAATTCATTAAACCTAACCCTAATTAATTAATACCACTTTAATTATTAAACTCTAATTATTACCTAATCATTACTACATTAAATAAAACCCTAATTTACTAAACCCTAATTTATGAAACCCTAGTTAGTTAAATACTACTTTAAATAACTAACTTTAATTAATGAAACCCTAATACTACTTATACTATTAATTAACATGTATACACTGTTACTATTATTAGCACCTATAACCTACTACTTATATTGTAACACATAAAAACCTTTTTGGGATATGTATTAGACATGTATAGATCTACGAACTTTCTTGACGAATGGTTTCTACGAGACTCTAGGCACGGGTTTGGACTTCCGATTTAAAGGGTCCTATGGCTCAAGCCCCTAGATCTGAAATGGCCATTCGAAGGGAAAGGGGTGATTGGAAGCTTATCTAATATGACAAGTATCCTAAAATGGAAAACACTCTTTAAGTATAAACTTTCTAAGTATAGAAACTTACTAAAATAGGGAACCTACTAGAAATCGGAAACTTTCTAAAAATGGAAACTTTCTAAAAATAGAAACTTACTAGGGATAGAAACTTAGTGAAACAAACTATACATAAACACGTACTTAAACTCAAACATGGGCAAAAACACTTAACTACTCTTAAATGTCGTAGGTTGACTTTTCTACTCACTCGTTCAACTCTCTATTCCATGGAATAACTCTCTCTCTACTTACTAAGGTGAGTTCATAGCCCCTCTTTACTGCTAGCAAACTTACTTACTTTATTTGGGGTGAGACACATGCTGTTTTTACTTTTTACACTTTAGACACAAGTATCAAACTGTTAATCTATGCTATACCCGACTATGTCTGACTAAGTCCCTACAGTGATATTTTTAGTTGCTGCGGCATGCTTAATTATTGGGGGTAGGCCTATCAGGAGTAACGTCCCCGATACATTTGACTAAGTCTTTGTATTACTTGATAATGAAATTAAAACCGACAAGGACAGACACAACTTGTCATGGGGCAAACTTAAACGTTTAGTCTAAATATCACGCTTTGGCATAACTTTAGATCCTGCGGGAGATCAACTTTACAAACTAAATCTTGTGGTCTAAAACAACGGTCAAACTTTTGTTAAACCTATGAACTTCACTCAACCTTTTTGGTTGACACTTTAGCATGTTTTGTCTCAGGTGCTGTCTGATTCAAGCTTACTTATCTACTGCTTATGTGATGCTACTTGGACATAGGATCAAGAGATTATCGCATATTTTACTATTGCATTTAAACATTTACTTTATTCCTTTGTAACAACATTTCATTTTCTGCTACGTACTCTCAATAAAGTTAATTTTCTCATTTAGTATTGTTCTCGTTATTATAATATGTTGGTATATTTTGGTATTAAGTCACATTTCGCCCAGGCCCTAACTGGGGGTGTGATATCGGGGTTCTAACAATCTCCTCCCAGGAATGAGACGGGTTTCCAAAAACTAACTCCCTAGTAAACATACCACATTACAAGGAAAGAATCAACTATTGCTAACTAACTCCCCCCTAAATGATGCATGGCCGTTGATGAAGATCTTGAAATCTTCAAAACTTGTTGTCATTATTCTTTCAACTGTCTTTGAGTTTGCACAGCGAAATGCTCATATTTTTGACATTCAACGTTGCATCACTTCATGTTGTTTAGAAAGATACTTTGAATATCTTGAAAGCTCTTCCCTCAAGGATCTTCATACTCCTAATACCTCATTGAAGCGCAATTCTAATCTCAATTAGAGTCTTTGATATTTGAGCCAGTGAGAAACGATTCTTTGAATTATCATAGCTCCCCCCAACACTTGCCTTGATTAGTAAGCTCGAAAAACTAGAGAAACTCCCCTTCAAAGTATATGGGGCACGACTGATCAAGTTTGATTTCAATCAAACACATGATTATCTTATAAAGCATATAGATCGTTGGCTCCTTCGAAATTCCTAACGTCTCAAATACTTCCCCAAGGATGTGGAAGTTCTTTTCATTTTCCTTGCTCACTCATCAAACAAGTAATGCTTTGACTTTGTCTTTAAAGTCCGAGTCCAATACCTTACATGTATTGAAGTCACACGCATATCAACCATATACATATCTCCCCCACAATGATGCTTGCACGAAGAAAAAGCTTCATTGTTTAAATTGGTTGATGTGCTCGGCAAATCTCCAAAATATCATAAATAACACGTATGAGAAAAGCCGTGTGAATCCGAGCCTCAAAAATAGTGAAAAATAAGCTTTAGAGGTCCAGATTCGGTAAAGGATAAGTCTAAAAATTCTGATAAGCTCCAGGGGCCAAATCTGTCAATAAAGCTGCTAGATTCGGTAAAGGACTGCCCTTGCAACATTCTGAAACCTTTTAGGGACTAAAACTGAAAAATTGAGGTTTCCAAGTCAGATTCGGGAATGGGGCTTATGTCAGATTTGGTTTTAGCCCAATTAACATAGTCTTATACCAGACTCGATTTGGGCCAGCAGGTTCAAGGAAGCCCAATAAACATAATCAATAGAGATCCATTTAAAGAAATTCTGTACTATCAGTCAATAGCACCCAAGTCCGAGTATGATACCGAGTATAATACCGAGTATTATACCGAGTATGTTCATCAGTTAGTCAATAGGATTAGAGGAATACTTACTTGATTTAGTATAGAGTTAAATGAAATCATATACCAACAAACCAATACCGAACCTAAATCATATGCCAACAAACCAATAGCGAACCTGATTCTTAATGTAACCGATACCGAATCAGATTCATAACAATAACATACCGAAGCATTATCATCGTTCAATACCGAATCAGAATCATAGCATAACAGCTTCATCTTCATCATACCGAATCTGTTCATCATGAACTTTTGCCAAAATCACCAAATCATCAAATTAGTGAATCAAATAGATGAATACAGAATCAAATTGCAGCGATTAAACATATTTGTGAAGAAATTCAATCCAAAACATAAAGCATCGATGATAGCAGCTTCATGTTCTTCATGAACACAAAATTTGAAAATCATGAATGAGTGGAATTCAAGCCTTGAAGTTTTCATAAAATATGTTTCAAATGCATCATATAATGCTCGAAAAACATCATCTTCTTTGAATTTTTCATATCAACTTCGAATTTGATCAAAAACTTTCTGTTGACTTTTTAATCCGAAGTTTGACTCCACAAATTCGAATTCATTACTTCGATTTCATAACTGAGATTGTGCATAGAGCTTGACGAAGATATTTTCAACAACTCTTCACTTTTACAATTCTCGATTTTTTTACAAAATGATCCAGAGACTAGAACGATTCGACTTTTCGATAGAAGACGGACTCGATCTGGTTCTCTACAATTTTGTTGATGTTAGCTTCATCTGAAAAATCATCGAGTGTTCATTGAGATGTAAGGATCACGATTCAGTACTAAGTTGGATCTGAAATCATTATTTGTTGATTTTGAAATTTTTGAATTTATGTTGTTGATGAACACTGTAGCAATTTCAAAATCATGAATCTGTGAATTTGCAACTTATTCTTCTGAATTTGTGAATATGAAGATGATTATCATGAATTTGAACTCCGATTGTTTTTGGATTCATCGAAAGTTGATTTGAATTTTGATACTCATGAATATACATGTGAAAGGTTTTGTGCAGTAGTAGTAATAATAAATTTTAATGCTCGTACAGTAGTAGAAAAGTAATACTTGAATTGGAATTTGTAAATTTATTTTGATGTTATGATATGATTTTGTGATGATAGGAATTGATGTTTGTGTATTTGTGTTTTGGATATGTGATTTGAAATATGAGATTCGGTAAGTGATAAAAAATAGGATTCGGTCCGAAAAGTTTTTGAAAATTTTTCGAAAAAGTTTGAAGATCTTCATATCTTCATGATAAAGATGATGATGATGATTTGAAGGTTTTGGTTGAAGGTAGGTTAAGATTGTATGTGTTTGGGTTTGAAGGTTTGAAGGTGGAGGGAAACATTCACGATATTCAAAGGATCTCCTTCATGTAATGAAAGCCAAAGCTCTTGATACCAAATGATAGGAACCTTGACACATGAATATCAATGAATGTGAAGTATTAACCATTAAGATTGAGAGAGAAAATCAATCGATCAAGATTGACTTGCACGGCTCTCTTGAAATCTCTACATAACAGTGGCTAAACTTAGTGTTTCTAGGGAGCCTTGGATTCATTCCTCGTATAAAGGATCCCCCATAAGGCTAGGGAAACACGTTTTACTCCTTCTCAGGGTTCTAACACCATTCCCGATTTGTTTGTAAAAGGACCTTCTGAAAATTTTCCCAAGTTTTTCCATGTCGAGACCTGCGCGAAGGATATTACACCACACACCACTTCTCCCTTGTGGCCGGTTAAGGCCCGAGGGAGTAAGTAGCCCGTTAGTACCGTGAATGCTTTTTAAAACTTTTACCCAAAGTGAGTTTGACTCTGTTTTCACTCGCCAAAACCACTTCCCCAAAAGAGCAAGATTTTTTGCTCGAAGGGATCCAATGTTAAGACCTCCTTCACCATAAGGTAAAAGAGAATCCACCCATTTGACCCAAATTAATTTTTTACTCTCACCCGACCCGCCCTATAAAGAAATTTCTACGAATACTCTCCAGATAATTAATCATACATAAAGGAGCTTGAAAGAGGGAGAAATAGTATAGCGGTAAACTACTAAATACCGATTTAACTAATGTTAACCTTCTACCAAAGGAGACCGTTTTAGCTTTCCAATTCCAGAGTCTTTTATTAAAGGTTTCCACCACGGGGTTCCAATTTTCTACTCTATTCAGGTTACGGCCAATTGGTATTCCAAGGTAAGTGAATGGAAAAGTACTGACTTTGCAACCAAACTTGTGAGCCGTATATTCAATTTCATTGGATGTTACCCCTAGACCAAAGATAAGGCTTTTATGAAAATTGATTTTTAAACCCGATGCCTTCTCAAAACAACTTAAAAGTTTCATGAGGTTACAAATATTTTACCTACTCCAATCGCCCAAAAAATTGTGTCATTCGCGTATTGAAGGTGTGACACCAAGATCTTGTCCGCACCTATTTCAACCCCCTTAAATAAAGAACTATTGATTGCTCTTTTGGCTAGGAGATGCAAACCTACCGCCGCGATTATGAAAAGGAAAGGAGACAAAATGTCGTCTTGACGAACCCCTCTTTCAATAGAGTATTCACGTGTGGAGGAGCCATTCACAAGGATTGATATAGAACTCGATTTGAGACAAGCATGTATCCACTTTCTCCACCTTTCACCGAACCCCATCCTCTCCATTACTTCTAACAAAAATTTTCAACTTAGGCTATCAAAGGCCTTTTCAAAATCGACTTTGAAAGTGAGAGTTTCTTTTTTTTTTATGAGAAACTCAATAGCCTCATTTGCAATAAGTGCACCGTCAAGTATATAACTACAATAAATTCATTTTTCTCAATACCGATAAGGTTGGGGATCACCTTCCTAATACGAATTGAGAGGACCTTTGCGAGGATTTTGTAATAGCTACCTATTAAACTAATAGGTCGAAATTCATTTAATCCCAGGGGATCCGATGTTTTTGGTACAAGCGTGATAAAAGAAGCGTTACATCCCTTCGAGATTTCACACTTATCCCAAAACTAATTTAGAGCCTTGACGAGATCATCCTTGATTAGCCCCCAATGCAACTTGTAAAAATTTAATTTGAACCCGTCCGGCCCCGGTGCTTTTGAGGCACTACATTTGCGAATAGCATCTAAAATCTCTGCCTCTGTAAATTTGGATTCAATCTGGGCAGCTTGTTGTGGAGTGAGATGCTCGATAGGAGTATTCTGCTCGGAGTCTGTTTTAAATCCCATGGTATTCGATACTTGTCGTTTAAAAAGCTTCTGGAAGTGAATAAATGCATCTTCTTTTATTTCGATCGGGTCCTCACTTCAAATGCCATTAATGTTCAAACTGTGAATGTTTCGTTTCGAATATCTTCTCTTTATTATCGAATTAAAATATTTTGTGTTTTCATCTCCTTCAATAGTCCATTTGACTCACGATTTTTGTTTAGCCATGTTCGTTTTGATTAATCTTTCTCAATCCACTTCTTTCTCATAATATCAAAATTTAAATTGCATGTGTTATTTTGATATATACGTATTATTTTGATAATTTTAAAATAGGAGTACTTATGATTTAAAAAAAAAATAGATAGAAAAGGTTGGTATACAACATATGGATACAAATCCATTTTCCATTTCAACCTTAACTCATTTCATTTTCCATTATGTAATTAATTAATAAAAAATGAAAATAGTAATATTTAAATAGCAAAAGAAATACATAAATAAAAAAAAGGTGATCCATACACCACCTTTTATAGTAATATACCACTAATTATGCATTACAAAGTAAATAATTGTATAATACAATTCATTAAAGCATATGTAGTGGTGTATGATTAAAAATATATTGATATATGTATTTTTTTTTTTTGGTAAGCGAGGAAACACTCCTATGAACGAACACATTGGCTCCCCCTGAGAAGGTAAAACCTCGGGTAATCAAGCCCTCCGAGAGCGAGACCTGGTACCGAGTGAATTGCGCATTATGCGCACCCTCTAGTCACACTCTCTTTTTGAACAATTTGGCATAGCCAAGAATTGAACCCGGGTGGTGTGCTTCATCGGGCAACTCGGTGACCACTCAGGCAAGCCTGAATGGTTATAACGATTTATGTAACTTAAGCTAAAAAAATCGGTTGACTTTTACAAAAGTTTAAAGGCCAAATTTTTTTATCTCATTCGATTCATCAAAAACATAAGCTATCTAGTGAAATAAAATGGGCTTTTATGAGTGACACCATTGATTACGATTCTTAAATCCGTCACTGAATGCACAGATACATCTATGTAACTAATAAAAAAAAAAAAGAAATAAAAAAAAGGACAACCCATCTAATACACTTTTTCTTGAAATATATGTAAATTAAATCAACACAACATATAATATTATTACCGGAAATAGAACCAGGTACAGTACAAATTACAAACATATAAAAGCAAAGGTAAACATTATGCGTTTGTTATATACAACACTGCATATTATTCATAGCATACCACAAACATGTAGTATTATTATTTATAGCAACTTCGTAGCACACACATTTAGTATTATTATTATTGAAATTATTATTATTTATATCGGCTTTAAAAAGCTTAATGCTCCACAGACGAGGCTGCGGCCCCAATAGTGAGTTGCGCTTCATACACAGGTGATTTGGTGGTCTCAGTGGTTGTAGTCATACGCATTCCTTTCTTGGAAACAGAATATTGTAAAGCACCTTTTTCGTTCATCTTGCCATAGATATCGTCAGTGTTAATATCCGCAGTATCATCCAAGTCATCAAAGACATCACAGTAGGACTATATATACACCAACAAATATTCAACTTATTAATTTAATGAGTTGATTAATTAAAATTAAAATTAAAACTATTATTAGTATACACTTAGATATAGTAGAGGTAGATATATACTTACTTTGTTATTGTGTGGGCCAGCAGGGGTCGCCCAAGAAAAGGCCAGTTTGGCAAATTCAGTGGCGTTGACCTTAACACGATATACTACTAAGCCAACCGAACCAGAAGCACCAGCAGTAGTTTTGGTATGCAAAAACGCACCCCACTGGCCATTCTGGACTAAAATCGGAACCGCCGTCTCGAATTTCCCAGTAAAAGAATTTTCCTGAGTAAAACGCAAGGACTCACCAGTAGCATTATAAAACATACATAGTGTCGAAATACCATCACCGTAGGTATCTTTTGCATTCCTGATGAACTTAAGTGCTTCGTCACGCTTGCCATATACGTTTGGATTGTAAAGAGCGTTGCGTGCCCTCTGCAGGCAAGATGATCCTTCCGTCACAGGCGTACCGAATACGTTACTAGAAGTCATATTATTCTTCTTGTTACTACAAAAACAGTGCTATATATTTTTATTGCTTAATTTGGTTTTCGGATGCTTGCATTGATCATTCTCCTATTTGGGCTCTCTATTTATTGCCTATTCATTATCTTAATAATAAATTACTGATTTGTTTTATTTGCGAAAAAACCAGTGGTGATTTCAGGATTGTAATTCAATAGGGTCCCGTATTTTTTCAGTATTAAATATATGTAAATGCTATTTTAGTGGTAGTTTACTTTCAAAAAACTATAGGGTCCGAGTAGTTAAATTTAGTGGTGTCCTATAGAATTTAAAAGAAAAACTATCAATCCGAAAAATATATGAGGTCCTGCAGTTAAATTTAGTGGTGTCCTACAATTTAAAGAGTATTTTCTACTAAAATTTTTTAAACAAGTAGTTTCCCATGACCCTACGAGGTTACATTTAAACTCGCCACTGGATAAAACGCAATAAATTTATAACGGATTCAAAAATCAACAAGTATCGCCGATACTAATGTATGTCTAGATTAGTCTAAAATATACAACAACAACAAAACTCAATCCCACGTATATGCAGTAAGTATCGGTAGATTAGTCTAAAATATGTTAATGGCAATAGATACTCCATCCGTCTCACTACAAGTGTCTACTGTTGACATTTCAAATTCCTTATTTGTCAACTTTACTTGTAAATATTTTATTTTTATTATATAAATTATTATTATTATTATTATAGACTTAATTGTTATCATGTTTTGAAGATATATCATAGATTAAAGATTATTAAAATTAATATATATATATATATATATATATATATATATATATATATATATATATATATATATATATATATATATATATATATATATATATATATATACACTAGTTTGTGAGCAATTTCGTTGCACGGTAGTTGAATAAAAAGGGACTGATGTGTGGCAAATTTAATGTGGCAATAATCCATATCTTTCTAAATTATTAATATTTAATGAAGACTTGATATGTGACATACGACTCTAGTTATTGAGTCAAAAGCAAGCGTCGATTTATTGACGACTTTACTGACTCTTAGAGCCTAAATTAAATTTCAAGCAGGATTTAAAATCCATGGAAATTTGATTTTACCATTTTCATGGCGTCTCAATTTTATTATTAATTTTTTATTTTATTTTTAAAATTTTTTTCCTACTTATTGGTCGGAGGTTCTCAACTTTATTATTAATTTTTTATTTTATTTTTAAAACTTTTTTCCTACTTATTGGCCGGAGGTCCACTCGGAAGCAATCTCTCTATCCGTCGAATAGAGAGGGATGACTTTCTCTACTTTTGAGAGTGTTTTCACTCCGAAGAGTGGAGAAATGTCTTTATTCTCGAATAGGGGAATGATTGTCTACATCTCAGCTCTCCCATACACCACTTATGTGGTATTGGGTTTTGTTGTTGTTGGTGTTGTTGTTGTTGTTGACATGTAACAGTTTTAATGAAAAATGACATTGATCAAGCATAGAATAAATATGTCAGGTTCGGTCCATACTTGACATCAATAAAGGAGGATTTAAGGGTCGATTGAGTTTAACTCTCCGGTCCAGAGTACCGTGAATAACCCCTTACGAGATGAAGATCTCAGCAGGGGTGGTTAAACGTAGACCCACCATCGACAGGTTAGCCGGCGAGTTTAGTGTTTACAAAAGGCACGAGGCCATTAATAAATGTGATACAAGTTTGACCTATCCAAAAATGATAGTTTTAATCCAAACAACACTTCGAGCATGGTTTGGGGCTAAACTACCCAAAACACTAGGCCAACTTCAAAGCCTCCAACGAAACATCATCAAAGGACACCTAGTGCCCAACAACCCCTTTTTCCCTATCCGCACCTGCATATAAAAAGATAAACAACGAGAGGGGTAAG
This sequence comes from Rutidosis leptorrhynchoides, assembly GCF_046630445.1. Taxonomy (NCBI): domain Eukaryota; kingdom Viridiplantae; phylum Streptophyta; class Magnoliopsida; order Asterales; family Asteraceae; genus Rutidosis; species Rutidosis leptorrhynchoides. The sequence goes on from NC_092336.1 coordinate 150,100,754, forward strand.
CTAATTGCTTATTAAATGCAACAATTATACGATTACATATACAACCTACTTACTTGCAATCACTTATGCATTTACCGCATACATGCTAGCAATATGAATAATCATACCATCACAAGTATAATACTAAACCTTCCACCATACGAGCTAGCATAACAATAGCATATAGCACAAACAATATAATATGCTACAATCCACACACAACCATGGTTAACCAATCGAACAAGGGAACAGTATTTAAAGGACCGTCGGAGTTCATAACAACCATTAGTGCACTTAACACTTCGTACACTAACCTCATGGGTGGCATCTTAACACATCGATACTTCACCCCGGGTGGTGCCTTAACACTTCGACACTTCACCCCGAGTGGTGTCTTAGCACATCGACACTTCACTCGTTACATCTCTCGAAGTGGCATCTAAACACATCGATGCTTCAATGCTTCCGTATGCTTCGAGCAAAGTACCTAATACATAAGTACACATTCAATACACAACAAGTGGAATTAACCACACTACTCACTCTTGAGCATTTAATGATCCAATTTGCATTAAATGGCTCAACTACACCAAAACTGCCCATAAATGGCCAAGACTCAACTTTAATCACTAAAGCTAGTGAATTAAAGTCTACTAACCTCAACTAACACAAACTTGGGATATTTCATACCCATTTCACCCAGTTAGGTCAACTAGTACTCATTTGACCCATTTTTAATACTTAGACTCACAATTGAGTCAAACTTACCCATTAACACTTCTTTCATCAATTTAAGGGTGTATTAGTGACTTAACAACACCATTTAACACCTACAACCTCAAATCATTAGGCCAAACCTTAGGTTATGGCCATTAGGGTTTACTTTCATCAATATAACCCAAATCCACCCATATTACCCCCAAATGGGTCTTACAAGTTCCAAATGAACCAAACCCTAGCATAAACTAATTAAAACTCAAAACATGAAGTTAAAACTTACCAACACTATCCACTTGTAGCTAAGAATAAGGAGAACAACTTTAATTCTTGCTCCAAGGTTTGATTCACAAACCTCCACTCTCAAATCTTACTTGAAATCAAATGGGTTTTTAAGTTTTGAGAGAAATTAGAGAAAGAAAATGAAAAGGAAATGAATAATAGAGGATAAGTGGCTGAGACTTAAAGTCTCCATCAGATCTATACGCGAAAAGATGATTTTGCCCTTGAACCACTTATTTTAAAAACAAAATCCGGAACCAGTTCACCCAGTGGGTCGCGGCGTGGCCCCAATTGTCGCGGCTCGACAATTAACGTATTTTACGAGCTTTTTTAAATCATTCCTGACTCAGATTGTAGTTATTAGTTGTAGCGCGACCTTATTCTCCGCGGCGCGACATATAAAGGAAAACTCAACTCTTCTTAGCAGGCCTCCTGACTTTGTTTTGAGTTCAATGTGGCGGCGCGACAAAGGCTTCCGCGGCGCGACAATTTCCTTCAACTGAGCCATTCGACAACTTACACAACTTAACGATTTATTTAACTTGTACACTTGTTCACGCTTCCTATGCACGTCTAAACTTCATCTTTTAGTCTCAGAAGACTTAACATCAGCAAAGACTCATGCATATACCTATACATGCATAAATTCTAAACACATATATATATACATACATATTCGTGTATATATATATATATATATATATATATATATATATATATATATATATATATATATATATATATATATTTATATATTTACACAATAACTAACACTTAGGTCTTTTAATCATATAAATGTACAAGTTATAAGCGTACTAATAATTAAGTTTGTACCTTTAAATATGTACGAGAAAAACGAGATGTTACAACTCTCCCCCACTTGAACCGGAGCGCGTCCTCGCGATCCAAGCCGCATGACATGCCGGAAGATAAACCAAAACAAACTCTTCGGATTCCCACGTGAACTCGGAACCCTTTCGATGACACCATTGCACCTTGTAAGTTCTAACTTCTTTGTTACGCAACAATTTAACCTTTTCATCAAGAATGGCTATCGGCTCTTCAACGTATTCTAGCTTATTATTCAACGTAATTTCATCTAACGGCACCCAAGTCGAGTCATCCGCAAGACACCTACGGAGATGGGAAACATGAAACGTGTAATGGATCCCCGCAAGCTCTTCGGGCAACTCTAGTCTATAAGCGACCTCACCAACACGTTCTAAAACTTTGAAAGGACCAATAAATCGACTAGCTAACTTTCCTCGCTTTCGAAACTGAATAACACCTCTCCATGGAGAAACCTTAAGCATCACCATGTCACCTTCTTGAAATTCGATCGTTCGTCTACCTTTATCGGCATAAAAAATTTTTCTATCTTGCACCGCCTTAAGTCGAGCCCGAATCATCTCAATCTTACTATTCGTCTCTAGGACTAAATCGGTACTCCTGATTTCTCGTTGTCCCACTTCACCCCAACAAATAGGAGTTCGACACCTACGCCCATAAAGCATCTCATAAGGTGGCATTCCAATACTAGTGTGGTAACTATTATTGTACGAGAATTCCACCAATGGTAAGTGCTCATCCCAACTACCATCAAAATCAATAATACACGCAATTAACATATCTTCCAACGTTTGGTTCGTACCCTCGGTTTGACCGTCCGTTTGAGGATGATACGTCGTGCTCATTTTCAATTGAGTACCCATATCTTCATGAAACTTATTCCAAAACCGAGACGTGAAATGAGTATCTCAATCCGAAACAATAGATATAGGAACCCCATGTCTCGATATCACCTCCTTGATGAACAACTTGGATAAAGTCTCCGACGATATCGTTTCTCGAATGGGAAGAAATAAAGCACTCTTCGTCAATCGATCAACTATCACCCAAATCGTATCATATTGGGTTCTCGCCGTCTTTGGTAACTTGGTAATGAAGTCCATGGTAATGTTCTCCCATTTCCATTTCGGGACTTCCAATGGTTGCAACTTACCGTACGGCTTTTGGTGTTCGGCTTTAACTTGCAAACATGTGATGCATTGTTCAACATACTTAACAACATCACGTTTCATGCCCAGCCACCAATACTCCTTCTTTAAATCAAGGTACATTTTCGTCGCACCCGGATGAATGGAATATTTTGACTTATGTGCTTCATCGAGGAGCACTTGTTGGTAACCACCCATCTTAGGCACCCACACTCTTCCTTGAAAAGACAACAAACCATGCGGGCCTAACGTAATAGACTCCGTTTGCCCCACAATCCGCTCTTCATGCTTGTTGTGAACGAAAGCTTCAATTTAAATCTCACCAAGCTTTACAAGAAAATCGTTAGTAATAATCATGCGTAATGATCCTACTCGTATCGCAGGATGTTGACTCTTTCTACTTAACGCATCCGCGACCACATTCGACTTACCCGGATGATAGAGTATTTCACAATCATAGTCCTTCACTACATCCATCCATCTACGTTGACGACAGTTCAAATCTCGTTGATCAAAAAGATGTTTTAAACTCTTATGATCTGAATAAATCGTACACTTGACACCATACAAATAGTGGCGCCAAATTTTCAACGCATGTACCGCCGCCGCCAATTCAAGATCATGAGTCGGGTATTTCTTTTCGTGTTCTTTTAATTGCCGAGAGGCGTAAGCGATGACTTTACCCCTTTGCATTAAAACACACCCGAGCCCATTTAAAGAAGCATCACAATAAACCGTCATGTCTTCTACCCCTTCCGGCAACACTAACACCGGAGCTTGACACAACTTCTCTTTTAACAATTGAAAAGAAATTTCTTGCTCGTTTTCCCAATTGTACCTTACGTTCTTCCTTGTCAACTTCGTCAAAGGAGAAGCAATCTTAGAAAAGTCTTGGATAAACCGACGATAATAACCGGTCAATCCGAGAAAACTTCGGATTTCTGTAGGCGTAGTCGGTCATCCCCAACTCTTCACCGTTTCTATCTTCCCCGAATCTACTTGAATACCTTATTTATTCACAATATGGCCAAGGAATTGAACTTACCTTAGCCAAAATTCACATTTGGAGAATTTTGCATACAACTTCTCCTTCCGCAACGTCTTCAATACTTCGCGCAAATGGTGCTCATGTTCCTTCATACTCTTAGAATAAACAAGTATGTCGTCAATGAACACAATTACTGACTTGTCCAACATAGGTTGGCACACTCGGTTCATAAGATCCATGAATGCCGCCGGTGCATTCGTAAGACCAAAAGGCATAACTACGAACTCAAAATGCCCATAACGCGTTCGAAAAGCCGTTTTCTCTATGTCTTCCTCACGGACCCGTACTTGATGATAGCACGACCGTAAGTCAGTCTTAGAGAAATACGTTGCACCTTGGAGTTGGTCAAACAAATCGTCAATCCGAGGCAATGGATAATGATTCTTGATCTTCACTTTTTTCAACTCCCGATAATCGATGCACATCTGCATACTACGTCTTTCTTCTTCACAAATAAAACCGGAGCACCCCATGGCGAGGAACTCGGTCGAATAAAACCCTTTTCAAGCAACTCTTGGATTTGATTTAACAACTCTTGCATTTCCGTCGGTGCTAAACGATAATGAGTTTTAGCAATGGGGGTAGCCCCCGGAACCAACTCAATGAGAAATTCAGCTTGTCTTTCCGCCGGAACACCCGGTAACTCATCCGAAAAAACATCTTCAAATTCGTTAACCACCGGAATTTCACGAATGGGTGGTGGCTCATCACGAGTATCAACTACATGGGCAAGAAAAGCCATGCCACCACTAACAAGGAAACGACGTGCCCGTGCAAAAGTGCATATCGGCACAAGTCTTCTTCGCTTATCGCCATGAATTATTAACTCTCCCCCACTTGGGGTCTTCACACGAATGAATTTATCATGGAATGAAATATCGGCTTTATTACGATCGAGCCAATCCATACCAACAACAATATCAAAATCACCCAAAGTCATCGGAATGAGATCGATTTCAAAAGTTTCGGTACCAAACACAACATTACAATTTTTACAAACATCAACCCCTAGCACCGTTTTACCATCCGCTATTTCGACTTCTACCGGATGACTTAACTTAGCTAGCGGTTTATTCAACTTAGGCACAAATCTTGGAGACACAAACGACAAGTTAGCACCACTATCAAAAAGTATACGTGCTGGACTAGAGTTAACCATGAAAGTACATGAGACAACTTCATTGGGATGCTTGGCCTCATCATTGGTCATCAAATAATTTCTCCCCTTTGCCGTGCCCGCCGCCTTCACTAACCTCTTAACATGATCACCCCATAAATCGGGACACTCCGACTTCTTATGCCCTTCTTTACCGCAATTAAAACAAGTGAGCTTGGTTGTGGATGATGGTTTCGGGCACTCGCGAGCCATGTGCCTCCTTTGCCCACAATTGTAGCAAGCATAATTAAAATCACCGGAAGCACCCTTCCTCACACTACCAACACTCTCGGAGCCCTTCTTGTGTTTCTTGTTAGAAAAGTTCGAATGACTAGTGGCTTCAAACTTCTTTTTGCCTAAGGTAAAGCCACTCTTTCTCAAGATGAGCGACTCAAAAACTTTGGTCATATCAAACAACTCATCAAAACTCTTCACCACGTTCACACTAATCTTTTCTTGATAATTGTCATTCAAGATTCGGTAAAAGTCTTCCTTCAACATTTTATCATTCCCGACATACTCCGGGCAAAATTGGGTTTTTGACAAGTAAACGGATTTAAGAGTGTTCAAATCCATTGACCCTTGCCTCAAGGAACGCAACTCGTGCTTAAGTCTAGTAAGATCGGCTGAAGTTCGATACTCTTGGAAAAACTCCGTCTTAAACTCGTCCCAAGTAAAATCCATGCATTGTTCTTCGCCATAAACTTGGATTTTCGCATCCCACCACAATTTAGCATCGCCTCTTAACATGTTACAACCATATCTCGTCTTTTTATCGAGAGGGCATTCACATGTACGAAAAGCCCTCTCCATATCGGAGATCCAACGGGCACTCTTAAGTGGGTCCCGTTCACCATCGAAGGTGGGAGGTTGAGAGTCCTTGAAATTCTTATAAAAGAAGTTCCGTCTCCCCACATTATTCCCTTATAGAACAAGCTTAACTTGTTCCCTAACCACATTAACTAGTTGCTCGTCGATCGTATCTAGAAACATCTTCTTAACGTCTTCGAGAAACTCCGCTTTTTGACGTTTAAAGATGGCCTCAACTTTGGCCGTGAACTCGGGGTCCTCGCTCGTGCCCCCATTATTGGTGACGTGTCCATTTCTCATCTTCATTCTATAAAACGAAAGAGGTTAAACAACGAATGAAAAGACATGACACGCATATATATACATATACACCTTACCGGCCCATCTTGCTCAACGATCATCGTACATCGCTCGTTTGACACAATTTGCACCCGTAACAATGGTAGCTAGTCATTGCTACACGAGCACGTCGCATTAACTCGTTAGTACAACGTCTATCTCGCTTGATGATTACAACTACAACACAAAACAATTAGTGCATGGTTAGATCACATAAACCTAAGCACTAACAATTCCCGATCCGACCCGAAGTCCTACAAGTCCCGCATAAAAGCGCATACACAATAAAGTCTAAGTCTTGGCACCTATCTCAAGTCGCCTAAATCCCTTAGACCATGCTCTGATACCACTTGAAACAACCCAACCCGTATTCCATACGATAAATTTTTTTTATATAATACACATTTACGCACCAATTAAATATGTAAACCATTCCACACGTTTCGTTAAAACATACAACAAGTTTAGTGTTTACAAAAGGCACGAGGCCATTAATAAATGTGATACAAGTTTGACCTATCCAAAAACGATAGTTTTAATCCAAACAACACTTCGAGCATGGTTTGGGGCTAAACTACCCAAAACGCTAGGCCAACTTCAAAGCCTCCAACGAAACATCATCAAAGGACACCTAGTGCCCAACAACCCATTTTCCCCTATCCGCACCTGCATCTAAAAAGATAAACAACGAGAGGGGTAAGCTAATTGCTTAGTGAATGCAACAATTATACGATTACATATACAACCTACTTACTTGCAATCACTTACGCATTTAACGCATACATGCTAGCAATATGAATAATCTTACCATCACAAGTATAATACTAAACCTTCCACCATACGAGCTAGCATAACAATAGCATATAGCACAAACAATATAATATGCTACAATCCACACACAACCATGGTTAACCAGTCGAACGAGGGAATGGTATTTAATGGACCGTCGGAGTTCATAACAACCATTAGTGCACATAACACTTCGTACACTAACCCCACGGGTGGTATCTTAACACATTGATACTTCACCCCGGGTGGTGCCTTAACACTTCGACTCTTCACCCCGAGTGGTGTCTTAGCACATCGACACTTCACTCGTTACATCTCTCGAAGTGGCATCTTAACACATCGATGCTTCACTCCCGAGTGGTGTCTTAACACATCGACACTTCACTCGCCATGTGAGAAGTGGTGTCTTAACACATCAACACTTCACAACTCATACTACACAAATAAATACATTGTATATGCTCGCATATAATTATTCCACTCACCTTAACACTTCGGTGATGATTTAATGCTTCTGTATGCTTCGAGCAAAGTACCTAATACATAAGTACACATTCAATACACAACAAGTGGAATTAACCACACTACTCACTCTTGAGCATTTAATGACCCAATTTGCATTAAATGGCTCAACTACACCAAAACCGCCCATAAATGGCCAAGACTCAACTTTAATCACTAAAGCTAGTGAATTAAAGTCTACTAACCTCAACTAATATAAACTTGGGGTATTTCATACCCATTTCACCCAATTAGGTCAACTAGTACTCATTTGACCCATTTTTAATACTTAAACTCACAATCGAGTCAAACTTACCCATTAACACTTCTTTCATCAATTTAAGGGTGTATTAGTGACTTAACAACACCATTTAACACCTACAACCTCAAATCATTAGGCCAAACCCTAGGTTATGGCCATTAGGGTTTACTTTCATCAATATAACCCAAATCCACCCATATTACCCCCAAATGGGTCTTACAAGTTCCAAATGAACCAAACCCTAGCATAAACTAATTAAAACTCAAAACATGGAGTTAAAACTTACCAACACTACCCACTTGTAGAACAAGGAGAACAACTTTAATTCTTGCTCCAAGGTTTGATTCACAAATCTCCACTCTCAAATCTTACTTGAAATCAAAAGGGTTTTTAAGTTTTGAGAGAAATTAGAGAAAGAAAATGAAAAAGAAATGAATAATAGAGGATAAGTGGCTGAGACTTAAAGTCTCCATCAGATCTATACGCAAAAAGACAATTTTGCCCTTGAACCACTTATTTTAAAAACAAAATCCGGAACCAGTTCACCCAGTGGGTCGCGGCGTGGCCCGAATTGTCCCGGCGCGACAATTAACGTATTTTACGAGCTTTCTTAAATCATTCCTAACTCAGATTCTAGTTATTGGTCGCGGCGCGACCTTATTCTCCGCGGCGCGACATATAAAAGGAAAACTCGACCCTTCTTAGCAGGCCTCCTGACTTTGTTTTGAGTTCAATGTCACGGCGCGACAAAGGCTTCCGTGGCGCGACAATTGCCTTCAACTGAGCCATTCGACAACTTACATAACTTAACGGTTTATTTAACTTGTAGACTTGTTCACGCTTCCTATGCATGTCTAAACTTCATCTTTTAGTCTCATAAGACTTAACATCAGCAAGGACTCATGCATATACCTATACATTCATAAATTCTAAACACACACACACACACACACACACATATATATATATATATATATATATATATATATATATATATATATATATATATATATATATATATATATATATATATATATATATATATATTTACACAATAACTAACACTTAGGTCTTTTAATCATATAAATGTACAAGTTATAAGTGTACTAATAATTAAGTTTGTACCTTTAAATATGTACGGGAAAAATGGGATGTTACATTACGAGATGAAGATCTCAGTAGAGGTGATTAAACGTAGACCCACCATCGATAGGTTAGCCGGCGAGTGATGGCTCAGGTTTAATTATAGGATTTGTGTTCATAGAACGTTAATTGTAAATCAAGGATAAGTCTACTGATACGCTATGAGTCGGTAGCGCGAGCAAAGTTGCGCTATAAGAGAAGCGCCACTGTTTGAGATGCTAAAAATAGTATATGTGTGAAAGTCCAATGGATGTCCCCTTGCTGTGGAGTGAGTCCTTTATTTATAGGGTATACCTTTTTATCTTCTATTACCACATAATAAAGTTAAAGGGTCGTGGCCTGCCAATAATACCTCCTTGTGTGAGCTGACCTGGAAAAAGTAAAAAGTGTTTTGTCGGACCTGATTCTTGTCTGCCATGTGTACTTCTGCCAGCTACAGCGTCACCTGACACACACACATACCTTTAGTGCTAGAACAAGAGTTGCGCTAGGTTCGCGACCTCGCACCTGTTTATTTTGGCGCGCGATATTTGTGATCTATATGGCGATGTTGTTTGATGCGCTACATGAGCTAATCTTATATGCGTATCATTAAGTCCCCCAGTTCAATATTATGCACAAGAATTGTACATGGTGTTGAACTCAACTTATGACTGCCATCCGCTTGCCTTGCGCCAAAATGCCTTCATTTTCCTTATTATTCTACTTAAATAATATTTTGTCTTGTTGCATTAAATGCATGGAAGTTTCGACGGCGTTTGTCAGTCTGCTACAGTGACTGGGATGTCACTCCAACCGCCTGTGGTCGCTTCGTTGTCCTACCATTCATGCTTTTCGACACGTGGCAACATCTCTGCCATTTATTATTTAACCGCCCTTTCCCAACTTCTTTTGAGATGCTTCATGTGTTTTTACTCTCCTATAAATACCTCATAACTTCTTCTCCCACTTTTTTACTTTCTTTGTTTTCTCTGATCCAGCGAGAATCTTCTCTACCTATCTCTTAGTGCTTCCCGGTTCAACTTTAAGTGTTCAGGTGAACGCGTATTTGGTTTCTTTTGTTTGAGATATTTTTTGATTTTGTTGTGATATATGGCGTCTACTTGCTCTTCTTCTGGTGAACCTCCCAACTACGGGAGCATTAGGTCCATCATTACCGATTGAGCAATCGTGAGATTGATATAGTGGTACCCACCTTTGCGTGACTTAAACCCCATCGCGCCTCTACCCTATCAGCGTACGGATACTGTTATTCCTGATAAGATTACTGTGTATCGTAAAGTTATGGTGGAAGGGAATTTGCGCTACCCTTTGACTCCTTATTTCATGGAGGTTCTTAGTCACTTCAACATTGGTATTGGCCAATTGCATCCATATAGCGCTTGTCGTGTTACGCTCTTTGAGATGTGGTGTAATCATTACCAGTCTCCACCCACATTGGCATTATTTAAAAATGTTTTCTCTTACCAAAAAAGGCAACAAAGTTGGTACGATTTCAACGACAGGGTTAATTTTGTGATACACTTGAAGGCTGGTGTCCGCAAGAAGTGGAAAAACTCGTTCTTTTATATTGACGATTCCTTCATCCCTGTCGCTCGCGCGAACATCCGCGCTTGGCATACAGAAATTACTGATGTGCATTTGAACGTTAAACCCGCGCTGTCCGTAGACGATGAGCGAAGGCTCGAGTATTTTATTAATCGTGAACTCCCAATTCACCACTATAGTAGCAAAATTTTGCGGGCTTTTAACATGTGTCCTTATCCGTCCGCCCTGCCAATTATCAAAGACGAGTGCGATAATGGTAAGCGGTAGATGGGCGCTAACTTTATACACTTCTTTTCTTTATATTTCTTCCTTCTAACTTGTGTTATTTATTGCATTCATGCGTCTTGATAGGCTTCCTGGATCCCGCAACATCAAGGACATTTATACTGAGACGCCAGACGTTGGGAATGAAGGCGAGCGTCATTTCGATGTCGACCATTCGGTTCAGGGCGGTGGTTCTGATGGTGTTGATCTGCATGAGAGTCATGTTGATGACGACTCTCAAAGAGTTAATACTGAGGGGCTCAAGGAAACGGAGGCCCCGATTTAAAGTGGGCACAAGTGGAAATGCGCCAAGAAGGAAAAAGGTAGTCATTTGTCTGTTCATATTGCGTTCTTGCGCTGGTGTGCTATGGCTAACTTTGTCTTCGTGTCTGCAGAGAATCGCTTGGTGTTTCACGGCATGACCCACCTATTGTCAGTACCGGAGAAGGCGGCGACCTCTCAATACAGCTTCTTATGGGATGTCTCTTTCTGAAATAACTTCTCGAGTTTGTCGCCTGAGGCATTGTGGCGTGTAGATGTTCAAATGACTATGTTGAACTTGATGTACTCTCGCTTTCGTCTTCAGGAGACGAGAGCTCATCTTGACGACGCTAGTTCTTCGGCGCCATGTATACTATTTGCCGATGAGGCGCATGACTGCATAGTCATTTTGAAGGGGAAACATGAAGACGCAGAGAAAGCGCGTGTTGAGGCTGAGGCCACTACTGCTGCATCTACCCTTGCCTCCGAGAAGGCATCATTGGCCACTAGGGTTGGGGAGTTGACCGAAAAGGTGAACTCTTTAGAATCTGAAAGACAGGCGCTGGTAAAAGAGCGCGAGGATTTGGCTGGTAGGTTGACCGTTTATGGAGGTGACCGCGATGCGACTCTGTGCCAATTTCAAATTCTTTAGGAGGGGCTCCCTTCATTGGTCACTCGTGCATGCGATTCTCAGTATGTGAGCGATCTATTTGTGGACGCCTTGTTTGCTTTTAAGGTGGAGGAAAGGTTCTTGTTTTGGGAGAAGATCAGACCCCACGTCCAGCCTTCCACAGCCCTGGATGCTATCATTGGTGAAGATGTGGACCTGCAGGCGGTTCAAAAGAGTGAGCAGATTGCGCCTACTTTTGTGAACATCATGGTACCTAAGTTGGTTTCTTTGTCCAAGGACCCCAGCGCCAATGCTCAGTGCTTGTTGTTGGAAAAATTATAATTTTTATTTTTCTGAAGCTGTAACACCCCGTTTTTCTAAACATGACGCTTGGGGTGTCATACGGAGTCAAAGGATAGGTGTTTATTCTTTAAAATGCATCTACATAGTTAGGTATGACTTAAAATGGTTTAAGATTTAAGTTTGGGGTGCAAACTAGTGAATCGTCGCGTTTGGAAGGGGAGTATCGCGTCTCAGTACGTCGCGGAACGCGACAGAAGTGATTGAAACGCGATGGCTTGAAAACCCCTACTCTTGACCACTTTATCACGTTTTGGTTTATGTTGTCGCGTTTGAGTCGTCGCGAAACGCGATAGGTTGTCGCGAAACGCGACGTAGTCGCTAAACTGACTATTTTAACTCGTTTTTAAGGGTATCTGTTGAGGTATTTTGATCTTTTCACTATATGGACGGTTTGTGAGCATAAAAACTGATACCAAGCTTATCCTTATCTCATTTTTCACACACTTCACCTCCTTCTTCAAACCCTAGAGTGAGAAACCCATTTTAGTGAGAGAAAGGTTGAATCGGGGAAGAAGAAGAGTGTTTTGGGTCGGGTCTCAAGAGTTAAAGTTGTTCTACTCGTCAACGGCATCATTTTGGTGGTATTGGTAAGTCTCAACTCCGAAATTCATCTTTATGATTTGATATTCAAGTTAGGGTTTTGAGCTTGTTAGTTGTGTAACCCATTTAGATGATGAAGTGGGTTTATGGTGACTAGTTATTTTTGATACTTGGCGGGTTTTGGGTTGGTTGACATTTTAGCCAAGATTAGGCTTTGATTTTGGGTGTAATCATTTAGTTTAGTGATTTTGAAGGTATTGGAACCCATTTGGATGCATTTGGTTGACTAATTTTGAAATGGGTCAAAATTAGGGTTTATGTGTCAAATTGGGCAAGATAGGTGTTTAACACTTATGATTGGGTTTGACTGGCGTTATTAGAACCATTATCGCTATAGTTAGTGATTATTGGTGAGATTGGGCTTGGATTTTGTTTGAAAGTGCAATTGGGTCGAAATTGCACTAGGTGTCAATATGGGTTGGTTTGTAATCCACCCTAATTGTGTTGTTTGTTATGTGATAAATGGAATAGGTACGTTCCATTGGCGATTGCAGATTTTGGTTTTGCATCCATCAAGATTTCAAGGTGAGTGTCAATATATTATGTGCATATGTATGTATAGGATGGGAGCGGGTTGGGTGAAGTGATCCTCGACTATAGAGCTCACTTCATGATAATGCTAAAAACGAACATATATTTCATAGCATTATCTTTCAAGAAAGACAAGCTTTTAGTTGGAATTGTTCTATTTACAAGTGATATTCGTTTAAATAATAAAAGGTGAAGACAAAAGACAGATTCGACGATTTGAAGACGCAAACGACCAAAAAGCTAAAAAGTACAAAGTACAATCCAAGTGGTTCAAATTATTGATGGGAAACGTCTAAAAATGGCAAGAGTACAAGCCGCAAAAAGTAAAGTACAAGATATTAAATCGTATAAAAAGGCGTTCGAAAATCCGGAACTGAGACATGAACCAACTTTCAGCGCGCGACGCAGTGGACCAAAAATTAAAAGTCAACTATGCACAAGAATATAATATAATATATAATTAATTATATATATTATTATATATTATAATTATACGCAGTCCACGATTTGAATTTGATCTATGAGCTGGAATCCAGACCTCAGCACTCGCGGAGCTGTGAGGAAGAAAACCTCCGCAATCGCGGAGCTGTACAGTTAAACATGGGCCTATAAAAGGCTGCGCATTCTGATCGATTCCTTACCCTTTTTTTTCTTTTCTATATACGTAAATATATATAAATATATATATATATATATATATATATATATATATATATATATATATATATATATATATATATATATATATATAAAATTTTAATTTTAATTTTAATTTAAGTTTAATAATAATAAGGTTATAGTGGCGAATGTTTTAAGTTTGTAAGTCGAAACTCTGTCCGTGTAATGCTACGCTATTAATACTCATTGTAAGTTATGTTCAACCTTTTTAAATTAATGTCTCGTAGCTAAGTTATTATTATGCTTATTTAAATCGAAGTAATTGTGATGTTGGGCTAAATATTAAGATTGGGTAATTGGACTTTGTACCATAATTGGGGTTTGGACAAAAGAAAGACACTTGTGGAAATTGGACTATGGGATATTAATGGGCTTTATATTTAATTAACTAAATGATATCTTGTTAATTTAATATAAAGGTTACAATTTGACGTATATATAAATAACCACATACGCTTAATCGGTTACGGTGGGCGGGATATCTATAAATACCAATAATTGTTCAATGGAATCATTAAAATAGGGGTGAATTACATTCAAGGGTAATTGGTGTAATTGTTAACAAAGTATTAAAACCTTGGACTATACGCAGTCAATAACCTGGTGTATTCATTAAACAAAGTATTAAGACCTTGTTACAGTTCGAATCCCCAATTAGTTAGAATATTTGACTTCGGGTATAAGGATAATTTGACGAAGATCCTCGCACTTTATATTTATGACTGATGGACTATTATGGACAAAACCGTATGGACATATCGAATAATCCAGGACAAAGGACAATTAACCCATGGTAATAAACTAAAATCAACACGTCGAACATCATGATTATGGAAGTTTAAATAAGCATAATTCCTTTATTTTATATCTTATCCCACTTTTAATTATCGTACTTTTTAATTATCGCACTTTTATTTATCGTCATTTTATTTATCGCACTTTAAATTATCGCATTTTTATTTATCGTCATTTACTTTACGCTTTAAATTAAGTTGTATTTATATTTAATAATTTACATTAGGTTTTAATTGTGACTTAAGACATAAAATCGACAAACCGGTCATTAAACGAAAAAACCCCCCTTTTATAATAATAATAATATTACTTATATATATATATATATATATATATATATATATATATATATATATACAGATATAGTTTAAAATATTTATAGCGTTAGACTCAGCTAGCTCCCTGCGGAACGAACCGGACTTACTAAAAACTACACTACTCTACGATTAGGTACACTGCCTATAGTGTTGTAGCAAGGTTTAGGTATATCCACTCTATAAATAAATAAATCACTTTTGTAAAATTGTATCGTATTTAATAGTATTTCGTAGTAAAAATATACCTATTTCATATACTACCTCGCATAACATCAAGTATTTTTGGCACCGCTGCCGGGGATCGCCGAAGCGAAACGCTATTTTTCTAAAAAAAAGATTTTTATTAAGTTTTAATCTATTTATTTGTAAAAATATAAGTTTTAAATATTAAAAACAAAAATATAAAAACATAAAAAAATATATATATCTATTTAGGTGTTTTAATTAAAAAGTTTATTTTTTTAGAATTATAAAAATCGAATAAGTAATTGTTAAAATATAAGTTTTATTTAAGTTATATTAAAAAAACAAAATAGAAAATTAAAATAAATAAAAAAAATAGAAAATTAAAATAAATAAAAAAAATAATACTTAACCTGCATAATTTGAACCTGCACATCATCTGAATCTAGATCCTCCGCACTTGCGGAGTTATTTGGCTGAAGAAATCCGCACTCGCGGAGGTGTCTGACAACTGAAACCTGGTACAGCATTTAATACGATTTAGGGTTTAATTTAATTTTTATTATTATTAATTAAATCATTTAGGGTTTAATTAAAATATTAATTAGTTTAATTTAGTTTTCTTTTTAGTTTTAATTAGTATTATTAAGTCTAATTAGTTTTATTAAATATAAAATTGATACTTTTATAAAATAAGTAATATAAAAATAATATTTTTATAAAAATTGTATTTTTATAACTTTAAGTTTTATTTTTATATTTTGTATCTTTTTATTCGTAATTGTATAGTTATCGTTCGTAATTAGTTTTAAGACTAGTATTTTGCCGTACTTATTTTTATTTCTAGATTTTTAGGCTTTGCCGTAAAATCCCTTAAGTGCTTTTTCTTTAGATAAGATTTAGGTGCTTTAGAATTTTGCGACGCCGTTTTAAGATTTTAGTACTTTTTAAGTTATTGCCATTTTGGATATAGAATTCCTTTTAAGCTTTAATACCTTTAGACATAAGTTTTAATTTTTAGTTTTTAGACTTTTAAGTTTCGACGCTGCATTTTATTATTTTTCGACCTTTTATTTTTCGACGTTTTCCGACGCACTCTTTTTCTTTCTTATTTCTCGACGCTCTAGTTTTTAGGACATAGATTTTTATTTCAAAATTTCGACGAAAAATTATTTTAAGTGGTTAAATTGATAGACATCCAAAATTTTCTGGTTCGTAGTAATAGTTGGATTTGTTAGTGGCGAGTTGTGGGCTTTCGATTTAAAGGGTCCTGGCTACCTGCTGCATCTATTGGCTATTCGAAACGTGGGCAAAATTAGAAAATTCTATTAATTTGATAACTTATATAATTTTTATCTTTTATAACTAATAGGATATTCGGTGAATGCACCGAGCAAAACGTTCACCACCTTTCATACGTTCACCACCTGTAACCAGATCAAGACATTTAGCCAACATTATCGCCGTTGATTTTTCTTTAGAATCGTCATCTAGTCGACCAAGTACTCCAATTCAAATTTCCGATAATCCATTTTTTGAACCCGACCTCACAATTGAGAATCCGGAGGATATTCAAGAACAATTCAGAGATCCTGAACCATTAATCATTCCTCCTGAACCACAAATCACTCATCTAGACTGGGTAAAGGCGTTAACGGGTGAGCGTGAGGTCGCGAGTTCGAGTCCCGTCTCGGGCACTCTAAGTCTTTTTAATACTACAAAGGTATAACATATTGTTGTATTTATTTCTATTATTATTATTAGTATTAGATTATTATTATTAGAATTGTTATTATGATGATTGTTATTGTTATTATAATTATGACACTTAGTATTATTGTTATTATTATTATTATTATTGTTATTATTATTGTTATTATTGTTATTATTATTTAACTAAGACAAAATATTAAAATTGTGATTATAATTATTATTATCATAAGTATGAGTAATATTATTAGTAGTATTATTATAAGTATTAAAATAAATATTATTATCATTATGATTATTAAGAAAGTCATTATTTTTAGAATTATTATTATTAGTAAACATTATTATTAAAAATTATCATTTTTATTAAAATTATTATTTTTATTAAAGTTATCATTTTATCATTGATAATAAAAGTATCATTTTTAACTCTATTATCATTATGATTATTTTATCAATCCTAATATTATTTTAGTATTAAAAGAAAAAGATATATATACATATATATATACAAAAATGTATTAAATACCTATAACATAACAAACTTAATATTTTATCTAATTTAAATATATAAAATAAATATATGAAACATATAGATTACTAATATAAAAATGATATAACTAATAAATCCTTATATATATAAATTTGTTCAATTACAACTATGTGTGTTAATATATATATACGTGATATAGGTTCGTGAATCCGAGGCCAACCCTGAATTGTTCAATATAGTCATATGTATTTTTACTACAAAATACATTAGGTGAGTTTCAATTGCTCCCTTTTACTCTTTACATTTTTGGGACTGAGAATACATGCGCTGTTTTTACAACTGCTTTATTAAATGCTTTTGAAATATATTTTGAACTGCGAATACATGCAAATGCTTTATTAACTATTTTACAATATTTATATGTGTGAGTTTTCATTACTCCCTTTTTAAATGCTTTTGCAATATATATTTTTGGGACTGAGAATACATGCGCTACTTTTATAAATGTTTTACGAAATAGACACAAGTAATTGAAACTACATTATATGGTTGAATTATCAAAATCGAATATGTCCTTTTTTTTATTAACTCTGGTAATCTAAGAATTAGAGAACAGACACCCTAATTGACGCGAATCCTAAAGATAGATCTATCGGGCCCAACAAGCCCCATCCAAAGTACCGAATGCTTTAGTACTTCGAAATTTATATCATGTCCGAAGGAGGATCCCGGAATGATGGAGATATTCTTATATACATATTGTGAATGTCGGTTACCAGGTGTTCAATCCATATGAATGATATTTTTGTCTCTATGCATGGGATGTATGATTATGAGAAATGGAAATATGAAATCTTGTGGTCTTTTAAAACGATGGAAATGATTATTTATGATAAACTAATGAACTCACCAACCTTTTGGTTGAAACTTTAAAGCATGTTTATTCTCAGGTACGAAAGAAATCTTCCGCTGTGCATTTGCTCATTTTAGAGATATTACTTGGAGTCATTCATTACATATTTCAAAAGACGTTGCATTCGAGTCATTGAGTTCATCAAGATTATTATTAAGTCAATTATAGATGGATATATTATAAAATGGTATGCATGTTGTTAACTGTCGATGTAAATGAAAGTTTGTCTTTTAAAAACGAATGCAATGTTTGTAAAATGTATCATATAGAGGTCAAGTACCTCGCGATGTAATCAACTATTGTGAATCGTTTGTAATCAATATGGACTTTGTCCGGATGGATTAGGATGGGTCCTTTCATAATGGTGGTGTTAGAGGTGGTGAAGGGAGGTTGTCGTTTATTATGGTGAAGGTGTTTGGTTGATATTGTTTGATGAAAGTGGCGATTGTGGTATTCGAGTTAGGGTGGTGGTATGGTTGTCGAATGTGATCAAGGTGTGGTGGTTTGAAAGATTCACGACATACTGATGGTGAAGGGTTTGATTTGTTTAAAGAAAAGAAGCATTTAAGGTAATCTAAGGTGGTGATGGCGGTTGTTCTTTTTGTTGGATGAATAACGAAAGAGAGAAGAGATAGAACCATGGTTAGGGTTTGTGGTTATGCATGATCTCCAAAATAAGGGTTTTCAAGAGTGGATATTTGTATGATTGACGTGTTTCATGAATGTGAAGATTGATGATTTGATCCTAAAATAAGATAAAAGATGCAATGTAATTGATTAATTTTATGTAGCATTTACTTTAATCAAGGTTGTTTTGTAGTGTATGGTGGTCGACAGAGTTATCAATCAGAAGCAGAAGAAACGAATCCAAAAATATAAAGTTGATAATGATTTCTAACTGCATTTGTAATCGTTCAGTTGTCGGATAGCAATGATTTTCAATACAATTTACTGTTACAGACAGAAGAAAGAATTTGTTTGTGATGTGCAGAGATTCCCTAACTTAATTGATTTATAATTAATACATATTAATAATTAATAATAATACTAATAATAATTATATTAATAATTATTATTATTAATATATAAGAATAATGATATTAATTATAAAATGTTACAAATAATATTATTAATGATAATAATAATAAATTGTATTTATTTTTATGATCCTAAAATAATGATTTTTGTTGATAATGGTAATAATTATAATAGTAATTAAATTCCTAATTTTTCTACTAATTATGATATTTATAATGATAACAATAATAATACAACTATGTTTTAACTTGTAAATATATTTTATTAATCATATAATATTTAATGATTATATATTATATAATAACTTATATTGAGTATTAAATTTTTATGCATTATAATATACATATATTAATAATTATGTATATAACCCGTATATGTATATATATATATATCTATATATATATATATATATATATATATATATATCTATATATATATATATTTAATTATTTATGTACCTATTTATTTACAAGTAATAGTTCGTGAATCGTCGGAACAGTCAAGGTTAAATGAATATATGAAAACAGTTCAAAAATTTTGAGACTCAACCTAACAGACTTTGCTCATCGTGTCGAAACAATATAAAGATTAAGTTTAAATTTGGTCGGAAATTTCCGGGTCGTCACAGTACCTACCCGTTAAAGAAATTTCGTCCCGAAATTTGGGTGAGGTGGTCATGGCTAACAATAAAAACGTTTTCATGACGAATATGAGTTGATAAATAAAGTTTTATTATTATTGACTAATATAGATAAAACAATTCAATTATGTGAAGCGTACGAGTGAAGCTGTCACAAAAGAGTGAAATAAGAAAATAAAGATTCGCCTTAGCTTTTGACATAGTCACGTTTGAATTCCGGAATTCAAGGGATTTAAAGAAAATCTTCTAATCAAAAAAAAGAAATGTAATAGCATGATTAATTAGTACACGGTTGGAATCACGGAGAGAACAGAAATATCAAGAAAATTTATTCGTGATATGTTTAGAGGTTAAGTAGAATGAAAGAGTTATGTAACATGGCACGCGATGACGTTATGATCTGTGAATCATCACGTTTTATTTAGAAACTCAGCATGAATTACTGTAATATAATCACGTTGGCCAAGCGTCATTATATTATACTAACCCATGCTTCAATTCCCAACACTTCTCCACAATTCATTCATAATTTATACTTAGATTTTACAGAAGTTTTCAATATAATGGAATACAGAAAATACGAAGAGGTAGATAATTTCGGACAAGAATATTTATGAAAATATCCTCAGAAATATCGAAGATATTTATGATGATATTTTGGAATTTCTAAGTTCAAAGGTTGATGAGAAAAAAATTTTCGCGAGATTTTTACATGACTTCGGAGCAAGATATTCTCTAAAGATTTCATCGGACATTGAATCATTTGGATTCCTTGAAGGCAAGTTTAGTCTTTGTGATTTGTCTACGGCTTCCTTCATAGTTTCACATAATCCG
The DNA here is from genome assembly GCF_046630445.1 of Rutidosis leptorrhynchoides. Taxonomy (NCBI): domain Eukaryota; kingdom Viridiplantae; phylum Streptophyta; class Magnoliopsida; order Asterales; family Asteraceae; genus Rutidosis; species Rutidosis leptorrhynchoides. The sequence continues at coordinate 150,121,555 of NC_092336.1, forward strand.
CTTTTTGGTACTAAATTTTCTATTGGGCGTTTCCAACATTCCATTCTTTATTATCAAACTTTTGGCCGTTTAGACCATCTGCGATTTTGCTGTTTCCTCTACATTTAATGCTACCATATCTGAATCATCGGTTATCAATCCGAGCTATTTCAAGAAAATTGTATTTTTAGATGATTAAATGCCGATGGTAATATGGTGAAATATAAAAGGTTCTCCGGTAATGATAAAAGAGTACTCATATATATAAAGGTTATAATATGGTTATTTCGAATGAATAGTCGAAGTTGTCTTGTTGGAGCTGTGACAAAATTTGCTACTTTGAAAGAGATTGTCAAGTTATTTTGGGTAATCATAACACTAAGGAATTAGCACAACTACGTGTTAAACGTTTACTCAGTTTTCGAGAGTTTTTCAGATGAATATCTATATGCATAAATCTTTCCTTCCGTAGATGAAGTGCGGTTGGTTCATCCTATCGATTGAGGTGTTTCGAGAATCATGATAGGTTTGAACACAGATTGTAATCGTCAAGATACAAATGAGGTTTAAGATGAAATCAAGTTACAAAGGGTGTTTAAGATGAAATCAAGTGGCAAACTCGAGGAAATATTTAACTGTAGTAGAAGTAATTTATTTACGATCTTTTAAGTCAAAATGTGATGTAATTAATATTTCCTACTCTTGTAATACTTTTTAATTATTCATGATAGTAGTCCAATAGTCCAATAGTTCAACCAAAACTAGTATATTATAAGGATATAGTCATATAGGAACAGTTAGCTAGGAACAGTCAGCTAGGATTTGGTTAGCATAGGTTTAAAATTTTACGTAGTTAATTAATTGGTTACTAATCATTTTTAATTTATCCATTATTTTCTTCATTATGCCACTTGTCAAATCTTGATTTGGATTCTGATAACTCGAAATCCAAATATGAAATTGAATGAAATTGGTTATTCTGTGGTGAACGGATTCGTATATCTGTGGATGTAAGTATGATAGTAAATGACTGTTGAATCAGATTCAAAGAATGTACTGTATAACTTATTAATGTGAAATCTAATATTCCTCGGGTATTACCTATCCGTTAAAATACTTTCACCAGTAACAGTTTGTACAAAAGAATTTTTAATTACAATCTTTATGAAAACATATATACATATATATTTTCTTCAGATGTAATCATGGATTTAATGAGTTAATATGATATTAAACTCATTTAGTTTACCGTTAGAACTAGAATACGTAATCTCTAAAACATTTAGAGATTACTTAATCGCCATGAAGAACGAAGATAATTAATGTAGAACGATATGTAGAACGATGATTATACTCGAGGTACAGAATGAGATGTTGAGGCATGGATTGTTGATGGTACTGGTGTTGTTACTGATGGTACTGTTGGTGCCGGTGATGTTGTTGAAGCTAGTAAATTTTGCACCATATTCTCCAAATTGATTACTCGAGCGCGAAGTTCGTTGACTTCTTGTATTACTCCGGGATGATTGTCGGTCGAACGAGCATATGAATAAGGTTTCGAATTTTTAGATATTATATAATCATGGCGAGATATTCGGGAAATGATGGTGAAAATGGTGTTTCGGACTGGTTCACCGGTAAGTGCTTCAGGGTCTTCGCCAATAGGTGAATTCGGTTGGTGGAAGGGATCGCCTTCTTTTCATCTCCATTGATTAAGTCGACTACGAACTCATTAGATGAATTGGTTGATTCATTCTGGTGACGCTGCTTTTGGAGCTTAGGTGAACATCCATGTCAGAATAGCTGTCGGAATAACTATCGGAATAGCTATCGAAATATGAGGGACTCGAACTGGTTGAGGGATTCATCTCGTACGATCAGATAAAGGATTTTCGATAAGAAATAGATTATAGGATGTAGATTAGTACCCTGCAATACATAATTTACATATGCATATATAATACTAAAATCCCATAAGTTACGGAGAAATCTACGGAAGCTGTCAGGCAAAGGTAACAATAACAGATACGCTAAGATATGAATTTATCTATACACTGTCTATGCTATAGAGGCAGTAAGACATGTCTAGACTAAGAATGATAAGCAGGTAATATCCTAAGGATGATAAGCAGATGATTTTCAACTAGAAATGATAAGCAAAACTTTTGACATGCAGACACGGTCGAAGTCCAGACTCACTAATGCATCTAAACAACTATCAGTTAGACACACTAATGCAAGTCCTGATTCGCTAAGACCACCGCTCTGATACCAACTGAAATGCCCCGTCCTAATCCATCTGGACGAAGTCCATATCGATTACAAACGATTCACAATAGTTGATTACATCGCGAGGTACTTGACCTCTATATGATACATTTTACAAACATTGCATTCGTTTTTAAAAGACAAACTTGCTTTACATCGAAAATTGACGACATGCATACCATTTCATAATATATCCAACTATAATTGACTTAATAATAATCTTGATGAACTCAATGACCCGAATGCAACGTCTTTCGAAATATGCCATGAATGACTCCAAGTAATATCTCTAAAGTGAGCTAATGCACAGTGGAAGATTCCTTTAATACTTGAGAATAAACATGCTTTCAAGTGTCAACCAAAAGGTTGGTGAGTTCATAGGTTTATCATAAAATAATAAAATTCATCATTTTGATAGATCACAAGATTTAAATGCTGCATGGTACCAATGGGCCCGAATCCTATACTCACATGTAATGTACATGCGATATCTTTTAAATACAGTACACCTTTCTCGTGTACGAAATCATCTTTCATAAATCTTAGTAACCGTAGACATATCTCGTGCACAAAAATAACATACACATAACCTGTGTATAAAATCATTCTCTCGATACATAACATTCACTTTTCATTTCTTTCATAGCTTGGCTTGGTAACCGACCTTAACATATAATGCGCATCAATAATATCCCCAAAACAGAACATCTCGTCTGTATAATATATAAACTTCGAAGTACTAAACACCACGCCCAATAGCTCTTCCGTCTAGTGAACATTCTGGGTGGGGGTGTTAAACCCGTAGCTACTATAGAGACCCGTCCTAATCCATCCGGACGAAGTCCATATCGATTACAAACGATTCCCAACAGTTGATTACATCGCGAGGTAATTGACCTCTATATGATAAATTTTACAAACATTGCATTCATTTTTATAAGACAAACTTTCGTTACATCGACAGTTGACAGGCATGTAAAGCATTTCATAATATATCCAAATATAATTGACTTAATAATAATCTTGATGAACTCAACGACTCGAATGCAACATCTTTTGAAATATGTCATGAATGACTCCAAGTAATATCTCTAATATGAGCAAATGAACAGCGGAAGATTTCTTTCGTACCTGAGAATAAACATGCTTTAAAGTGTCAACCAAAAGGTTGGTGAGTTCATTAGTTTATCATAAAGAATCATTTCATAATTTTAATAGACCACAAGATTTCATACTTCCATTTCTCATAATCATACGTCCCATGCATAGAGACAAAAATATCATTCATATGGATTGAACACCTGGTAACCGACATTCACAATATGCATATAAGAATATCCCCATCATTCTGGGATCCTCCTTCGGACATGATATAAATTTCGAAGTACTAAAGCATCCGGTACTTTGGATGGGGCTTGTTGGATCCGATAGATCTATCTTTAGAGTTCGCGTCAATTAGGGTGTCTGTTCCCTAATTCTTAGATCACCAGACTTAATAAAAAGGGCATATTCGATTTCGATAATTCAACCATAGAATGCAGTTTCACGTACTTGTGTCTATTTCGTAAAACATTTATAAAAGCAGCGCATGTATTCTCAGTCCCAAAAATATATATTGCAAAAGCATTTAAAAGGGAGTAATGAAAACTCACCTTATGTACTTTGTAGTAAAAATACATATGGCTATATTGAACAACAGAACAATGCAGGGTTGGCCTTGGATTCACGAACCTATATCATTTGTATATTCATTAATACATATAACCATACACGGACAATTTCATGTACTATATTCTTATATATTATTTATTTAATTCTATACATATATATATATATATATATATATATATTTGAAAATGATTATTGCTTATATAGTTATATATATGTATGTTGTATATATATATATATATATATATATATATATATATATATATATATATATATATATATATATATATATATATATATATATATATATATATTAAAATGGTTAGTATTCATACGTTTAATTTTGTTAATGCATTTATATATATATATATATATATATATATATATATATATAATTAGTATTATACCTAAAATTCAGTGGTTTGTTATAATTAAGTATTTATGTAAATAATGTTAATATTCTTAGTGATAAATATAATGGTATAATAATAAAAATAAAAATATTAATCTTTACTGTTAATGATAGTTTTAATATAATTTCATAATAATGATAATATTAGTAGTTTTTGATAAAATAATAATTTTTGGTATTAATACTAATGTTAATGATGATTATAATGGTTTGTATTATTTTCATATTAACAATAATAATAATAATCCTAATCATAATAATACTTATACAAATATTAATATAATACAATAATAATACTACCAATACCTAATGTTGTTACCTAATAGCAAAAATATAACAAAATGATAATAATATTAACCATGGTTATTATGTTAACATATTAATAACATAACAATAATTAATGATAATAATAATAATTATTATAATAACATTAACAATAATAATAATAATCAGAATAATAATAATAATAACAAAATTATAACAATCCATAATAATAATAATAATAATAATAATTGAATTAGTATTGAAAACTACCTTAAGGACTCCTTTAAAAAAGAAAATGCCCCAAGTTAGGGTCGAACCCGAGACCCCTTGTAAACCCACAAACATCCTCTACCACTCATCTGTCATATCATTTCTGAAATTAATCCAAACTTAAATGTTATAACTCGAATTTCTGTTTTTCCCTTTTTCTTCCTCTTCTTCCAAACCCAATTCACCATTAACATAACCATATCATATGATCATTTCATCATCACTGTCATCATACCTCACCATCTTAATCATATTCAAAATCATAACCTAATCATCGTTATTTATCCTTAAACGTCATCAACATCACCTCTATTCGTATCTGATGTCGTAGGGGGTGTATACAAAATAGTATTATTTTTAGTACGAAATACTATTAAATATGCTACAATTTTACACAAGTTATTTATTTATTTATCGAGTGGATATACTTAAACCTTGCTACAACACTTATAGGCAGTGTACCTAATCGTATTATAGTATAGTTTTTAGTAAGTCCGGTTCGTTCCACAGGGAGCTCGTGAAGTATAACACTATATTTTTTTTTACACACAATAATTATAAAAATACAAACATATATATATAAGTAATATTATTAATATAAAGGGGGGTTTTTACCGTTTAATGACCGGTTTGTCGATTTTAAAACTTTAGTCGCAGTTAAAACCAAATGTAAAATATTAAAAATAAATACAAGACTTAAATTAAAGCATAAAGTAAATAACGATAATGAAATTGCGAATAATAAAAGTGCGATAAAATAAACTTGCGATAATTAAAAAGTACGATAATTAAAAGTGCAATTAAATACAATAACAATAAAAATGCGATAATTAGAAGTGCAATTAAATATAAAATAAAAGAAATTAAATATGAAATAAAAGAATTATGCTTATTTAAACTTCCGTAATCATGATGTTTGACGTGTTGATTTTAGTTTTATGCCCATGGGTTAATTGTCCTTTGTCCTGGATTATTTAATATGTCCGTCTGGTTTTTGTCCATAACAGTCCATCAGTCATAAATATAAAGTGCGAGTGTCCTCGTCAAATTTTAATTATACCCGAAGTTAAATATTCCAACTAATTGGGGATTTAAACTGTAACAAGATTTTAATACTTTGTTTAATAATTACACCAGGTTGTCGACTAAGTGTAACCCAAGGTTTTAATATTTTGTTATCAATTATACCAAGTGTCCTGTGTACATAATTTCACCCCTGTTTTAATTATTCTAGTGGCTATTAATCCATTCCCGTGTCCGGTTAAATGAACGATTATTCGTACATATAAATACCCCGCCCATCGTGTCCGATTGAGTGTATATGGTAATTTATAGGGACGCCCAATTGTAAATCTTTATATTAACATTAACAAACTATCATTTAGTTAAACAAATATAAAGCCCATTAATAGCCCATAGTCTAATTTCCACAAGTGTCGTTCTTTTGTCCAAACCCCAATTATGGTACAAAGCCCAATTACCCAATTTTAGTAATTAGCCCAACATCATGATTACTTCGGATTAAATAAGCATAATAATAACTTAGCTACGAGACATTAATGTAAAAAGGTTGAACATAACTTACAATGATTTAAAATAGCGTAGCGTTACACGGACAGAATTTCGACTTACACACTCAAACGATCTCTATCATAAATCTTATTATTATCATAATTTAAAATTAAAATTAAGATTATTATTAGAACATTTATATTATAATTATGATAGAGAGATATAGAATTTTGATATTGATATTGATAAAGGATGGAAAAGGGATCGGATAGATAGATTTAGGATTAGAAAAAGGTGTGCTTTTACATTGACGACTTACATGGCCTTTTATAGGCGAAATATGAAATTGAATTTTCATTTACGACCCCTGAACTATGCTCAATTAACAACTTTTTATTATTTAATATTATTCTTATTATGAATTATTTAAATATTATATTTTATTCTTGTGCATAGTTGACTCATAATTTTTACACCGTTGCGTCGAGCGTTGAGAGTTGACTCATGTCCCGGTTCCGGATTTTCGAACGTCCTTTCGTACAATTTTATATCGTGTACTTTGCGTTTTGTAACTTGTACTCTTGTCATTTTTAGACGTTCTTCATCAATAATTTGAACCTTTTTGATTGTATCTTGTACTTTTGAGCTTTTTGGACCTTTGTGTCTTCAATTCGTCGTTTTCGCCTTTTATCTTCGCACTTATTTAATACAAACGAATATTACTTGAAAATGGAACAATTGCAACTAAAATCTTGTCTTTCTTGGGGGATAATGCTATGAAATATATGTTCCTTTTTAGCCTTATCAATATCCCCACACTTGAGCGTTGCTTGTCCTCAAGCAATATAGTCTTGAAAAACACTTGAATCACTTCTTTATTCTTCACACTTTGTACATCAGTGACTTCAATACGGCGGTATAAACAATGGTAGTAACGATGTGGTTAAAGGTGGGTGTGTCTTTTATAGTTGCCTCGGGTTTAGGTCAACGACACTGGCAATCAAATAGCCGATTTACTTTCGGTTTCCAAAGCAAAGTGCACATTTGAAAGGCGGTTTACAGTCCCACATGACTATAAAAATTTAGATCCTTAAGGAAATTGGATCTTTATGAAAACATTTGATCTTTTGAAAATTCAAGCTAGATTACCCTAGACAAGTTTTCTGATTTGATCCACCATCGTGTTGCAAAATATATTTGTGGATCAATATTTTGGCTAAAAACTTTTAGGTTCGTGTAATCCACTACTATCCCGGTATCGGAAAGCACACATCCAGTTTACTTGTTCCGTATATTACCTTTCAGTAAACTACCGTCCGGTTGTAAAGGAAAGTGATGAACAAGAAACTGTTAAGGCAATGTCCCGTGACATGCTTTTAATTATGGTCTATAACGTGTCGGACGCAATTACTATCCTTGATAGGAGCAATAGTAAAGCTCACCCATATGATTTTTCGGTATGGCACAAGGTCCTGTCTTTGACCACTATGCAACCACCGTTCTTACGGTTGACACCCGATTTGGTTCAGGTGACCTAATGAATTCCAGGTGAATTCCTAGGATTTTACGTTCAATGGTAATGAACACATTGAAAATAGGGTTTTCAGAAAACAAATCGGTTTGTAATTTTTGATCAAAATATTTTCTCGTTCAAGCTCGAGTTTAGATATCATTCAATTCCATGAGTTTGTAATTCTCAATCTTTAAGGTCAATCTCAAGGATTGAGTAATATCAGTCTTAAAAGCTGATTTTTAATCTTTAAGGAGATTATTCTTTTCTGGGGATCTGATTCATTAGTCTTATCAAGCTAATTTGCACGGTGCCCCCCCATTGTACGAGATAAATCCTTCTCATGGTTAGGATAAATCTGACCACCTGGCGACCCTGTTTGATGCTGAGGTCCGTGGATTTCCAGCCGATTTTAGTGATGACTTTTCTAGATTTTTCGTCAACCTACAGCTGATCTGGACGACAACTTCATGACCTAAATCAAGAAGCGCGTGTCTTTTTCAAAAGACTTTACTTCCTTTTAATGATGGAATTGATTCATCCTGTTGATCCATCTTTTCTTTTCTTTCATCGGGTAAAACAGTTTAGTTTAGTCCAAAGCAAAAGTATTTTCAGTTATTTGTTACAAAAATATGTGACATATGTTTAAGATAACTTGGTAAGTTTTTCCACACTTGGCTTTTATTTTCCTTTTTATCGTCCTCTATTCCATTTTAAATGAATTTCAACATTTTGGTTGTTTCTCAATTTATGTCCTTTCCGAGGTAACGATAATTTCGGCTCAATGACCTAGTTTTCATCGTTCATAAATATGTATAAACATGATTTTGAATTCATTTTGTTGAAAATTTTGAAAAATTTACTAGAAGTGGGTAGTCAGTATATAAGACTAGGGCTGTTCCTTGTTATCGGAGAGCACTAGATTCTAATACAACTACTGCTTTACTAGTATTTTTAATGGTAACCCAGTGTTTAAGATAAAAATTTTAAAATCCGAAAGAATTTAACCCCTTCCCACACTTAAGATCTTGCAATGCCCTCATTTGCAAGAAATCAGTAACAATTTAAATTAATGAGGGTGATAAGCGTAGAAAAGTGATTAAATTTTACCAAAGTTTCAAACATATTGTTGTTTGTTTGTTGAATGATAAATGGTGCACGTCATTTGTTTATTCCGTCTTGTTTGTTATTTCACACGGTCAAAATTACTTGCTTTTGCTGAACTTAATGCCAGTCTTTGAAAACGCGTTGTTTTACCCTGTCTTGTAAGATAAACTACAAACAAATATATACATACTATTTTTTTTTTATAAAACCTTTAACTTATAAAACAAATATTAATTAATTTTAAAAATTTGTTTCTTTTAAGAATGAGGGCGTTTCGGAACGATGCCCTAGTCCGTCCCTCGACAAAATTTTAAAATTTGTCATTTTCAAGCAATTGTTTTAAAAGCTTAGATTTTTGGATTTTTTTAATTTTTTTGGCATACTTTAAATCAATAAGATTAAAAATAATGATAATAAAAGTTCTCGTCCCTCCCTCGGGTAAAGCAATTTCGGTTTAATGACCTAGTTTTCAACTTACGACGAATTTTAAAAATCATATTTTTAACTTAATGAGATAAAGTAAATTTTTATTTTTAAATTCACACAATTTAAATATAAAATTCAAAATTAATATTAAAAATTCACACCAAACTTAAAATTTGAAATGCATAAAATTAAAAAATTCATATTTTAAAAATTAAAAATTCACACCAAACTTAATTTAAAAATTCATATTATAAATTCACACCAAACTTATATTAATTTTTCAAATATTTACAATTTTAAATATATTGTTTTTACAAAGTTTACAATATTAATTTAAAATTTATATATTAATTTTAAAAACATGGTAAAAATAAAATTAAAAATCTTTTTGGCTTTTTATCCCACTTTAATCAATCAAATATTATCAAAAATATGAACCCCTCTTTTCGGTAAAGTAATTTCGGTCCCAAAACCTAATTTAACTCATGACGAATTTTTGAAATATTTTGGGTTGATTGTTTAAAGATATTTATACCTTAAGAATAAACGTTAAATTTCGCAGTGATGTAATAAATTTTTGTATGATATCAGTAATTTCGGTCGCCAAACCTAATTTTATTCAATACCAATTTAATACTTTTTAGCGAACAAATTAGCGTTTATTATCAAAAGGTTAAAAATAAAAATAAAAATAAAAACTGTACAGACATACCTGTGAAATAGATTTCTTAGTTATATGATCTATCCCATTCATAAGATAGTCGGTTTAATTGGTTTTCCATAGCTACATAGGCGTAACCTCGAGCATTTAGTGTCTTTTCTTCTAAACACATGAACGGTCCGTCTTTGCATAAAGTAACAAATTCGGTGTTTGAATAGGTTTGATTATTTGAATATTTACCTCCATGTGACCATTTTCCGCATTTGTGACATCTTTCTAGGTGTCGTGCTCTTCTTTTCGCTGCGGATTTTGATTTTCCTTTACCAAATTGTAACTTATTATCTTCGTATCTGGATTCTTTTCTAACTCCGTCCATTCTTTCTCTGATTACTGATACTAATTCACTCGGGAGTATGTCATTATTACGTTTAGTGATCAAAGCGTGTAGCATTAGACCATGGTTTAGTTCACAGGCAGTCTTCATTTCGTAAAAACCTAAAAAAAAAAAAAAAAAATTCAGAATGGGGGGAGAAGACTAGTTCTTTAGGGTCTGCTAGGGAAAGACCATTCGGGTTCCATTTTCGAGAACTACACGAAAACAGAAAATCTAACTCTAACAGAAATACATATTATCCTTTAAAGACTTGATTCTCCCCACACTTAGTTAGCTGTGGTGTCGAAATTATGATTAACTTCGTTGTCGACTTCCATCGGACCATGTATGTAATGTTTAACTCTGTGACCATTAACTTTAAATTCAATCCCATTTGAATTTATTAATTCTATCGTTCCGTATGGGAAAACTCTTTTGACTATGAATGGTCCAGACCATCTTGATTTCAATTTTCCAGGAAATAGCTTGAATCGTGAATTGAAAAGAAGAACTCTGTCTCCTTCTTTAAATTCTTTTGAACTTCTGATTCTTTTATCATGCCATTTCTTCGTTCTTTCATTATAGATTAACGAATTTTCGTATGCTTCATGTCTTAATTCTTCTAATTCGTTTAGTTGACTTAATCGTAGACGTCCAGCTTCATGTAAATCAAGATTACATGATTTCAAAGCCCAAAATGCTTTGTGTTCAATTTCTACTGGAAGATGATATGCTTTTCCATAAACAAGTCTAAAAGGTGTGGTTCCAATAGGAGTTTTGTAGGCTGTTCTAAAAGCCCAGAGTGCATCCTCCAATTTAATGGACCATTCCTTCGGATTTAATCCTACGGTTTTCTCTAGAATACGTTTTAAAGCTCGGTTGGTATTTTCAACTTGTCCACTTGTTTGTGGATGATATGCGGTGGAGATTTTATGAGTTACTCCATATCTTTTAAGAACTTTCTCAAGTTGATTATTACAGAAATGAGTACCCCGATCACTTATTAAACCTTTCGGTGTTCCAAACCTTGCAAAAAGACGTTTTAAAAAGTTGACTACAACTCGTGCATCGTTAGTTGGGAGAGCTTGTGCTTCCGCCCATTTAGATACATAATCAATGGCTACGAGTATATATAGATTATTATGAGATTTTGGAAATGGACCCATAAAGTCAATACCCCAAATGTCAAATACTTCACATACTTGGATGACATTTTGTGGCATTTCATTACGTTGACTTATTTTTCCGGCCCTTTGACATGCATCACAGGATTTGCAAAGAAGGTGTGCGTCTTTGTAAATTGTAGGCCAATAGAATCCAGCTTCATAAACTTTTCTTGCTGTTAGTTGAGGCCCATAATGCCCTCCTGTTGGTCCTGTGTGACAATGGTTTAATATTTTACTAGCTTCATCTCCAAATACACATCGGCGTATTATTCCATCGGGACAACTTTTAAATAGATGTGGATCTTCCCAGAAATAGTGTTTTATATCACTGAAGAATTTCTTTCGTCTTTGGTACGATAATCCTTTTTCAAGGAATCCACATACTAAATAATTTGCATAGTCTGCAAACCATGGGATTTCTTTATAATCTATCTTCAATAGATATTCATTAGGAAAGTTGTCTTGTATGGCTGATTCATTTAGAACTTCTAATTCGGGATTTTCAAGACGAGAAAGATGATCAGCGGCGAGATTTTCTGCTCCTTTTTTATCTCGGATTTCAATATCGAACTCTTGTAAGAGTAAGATCCAACGGATTAATCGTGGTTTAGCATCTTGTTTCGAAAATAGGTATCTAAGAGCAGAATGGTCGGTATAGACCACCGTTTTTGCTAGAACGAGATATGATCGAAATTTGTCAAATGCAAAGACAATAGCAAGGAGTTCTTTTTCAGTAGTTGTATAGTTTGTTTGTGCTCCTTGTAACGTCTTACTAGCATAATATATAGGTTGAAATCGTTTTTCAATCCTTTGTCCTAAAACGGCTCCCATTGCAAAATCACTTGCATCGCACATTAGTTCAAATGGTAGATTCCAATTTGGTGTTATCATGATCGGCGCATTAGTGAGTTTCTCTTTAAGAATATTAAAAGATTTGATACACTCATCTGAAAAGATGAATGGAGCATCCTTTTCTAGGAGTTTATTCATAGGAGTGGCAATTTTAGAAAAATCTTTTATGAAACGTCGGTAAAAACCGGCATGCCCTAGAAAACTCCTAACTCCTCTAACATTGGTGGGATGTGGAAGTTTAGCAATTACATCTACTTTAGCTCTATCCACTTCAATTCCTTCTTTTGAAATTTTATGTCCAAGAACGATGCCTTCTTTAACCATGAAATGGCATTTCTCCCAATTAAGTACTAGATTGGATTGTTCGCATCTAAGAAGCATTCGTTCCAGATTAACTAGACATGATTCAAATGTATCACCGAAGACTGAAAAGTCATCCATGAAAACTTCCATGCATTCTTCTATCATGTCGTGAAAAATCGCCATCATGCACCTTTGAAAGGTTGCAGGGGCGTTGCAAAGTCCAAATGGCATACGTTTGTAAGCAAAAGTACCATAAGAGCACGTGAATGTGGTTTTCTCTTGGTCCTCGGGTGCTATTGGAATTTGAAAATATCCGGAAAATCCATCTAGAAAACAATAGTAACTATTTCCGGCTAATCTTTCCAACATTTGATCAATGAAAGGTAAGGGAAAGTGATCTTTTCTGGTGGCGTCATTTAATTTTCTATAATCAATACACACACGCCATCCTGTTACAGTCCTAGTAGGAATAAGCTCATTTTTCTCATTTGTAATGACAGTCATGCCACCCTTCTTAGGTACGCATTGAACTGGGCTTACCCATGGACTATCAGAAATTGGATAAATTAAACCTGCATCTAACAGTTTAATAATTTCCTTCTTAACAACATCTTGCATATTAGGATTTAGTCTTCGTTGGCGTTGCACATACGTTTTATGACCTTCTTCCATAAGGATTTTATGAGTGCAATACGAAGGACTTATGCCTTTAATATCATGAATCTTCCATGCAATAGCTGGTTTATGAGCTTTTAGTACAGAAATGAGTCGAGATTTTTCATCGTTTGTGAGAGAAGACGATATTATTACAGGTAATTCAGATTCACCATGTAAATAAGCATATTCCAAATGAGTTGGAAGTGGCTTTAACTCTAATTTCGGAGGTTCTTCTATCGATGATTTGTATCGATATCTGTCTTCTTCTTTTAGCATTTGAATTTCTTCTGTTGTTGGTTCATATCCATTAGCTATAAGTGTAGCTAACATTTCAGCTTCATCAATTGGTTCATTACCTTCTCCTAAAGAACATTCTCATGTTCCTTGTAATTCTGGAAATTCTTCTAATAATTCTGCATGTGCATATATAGTTTGAATATAATAACATGTATCATCTGCAGATTGTGGTTGTTGCATTGCTCTATCAACTGAAAAGGTAACACTCTCATCCTCTATACTTAGGGTCAGTTTCTTACCGAACACGTCTATCATTGCTTTAGCCGTGTTTAAGAATGGTCTTCCTAATATGAGAGGAACTTGAGAATCTTCTTCCATGTCCAGAACAACAAAATCTACTGGAAATACTAAAGTACCAACTTTAACTAGCATGTTCTCCATTATCCCTCTAGGATATTTTATTGATCTATCGGCTAGTTGTATGCTTATTCTGGTTGGTTTCAATTCTCCAAGGTCTAGTTTAGTGTATAGTGAATACGGCATTAGATTTATACTAGCACCTAAGTCTGCCAATGCTTCTATTGAACTAAGACTACCCAGAAAACATGGAATTGTGAAACTTCCTGGATCAGATAGTTTTACTGGTATCTTATTCAACAGTACTGCTGAACAATTAGCATTCATAGTAACAGCCGAGAGTTCTTCCATTTTCTTTCTATTCGTGATCAGATCTTTCAAGAATTTAGCATATCTAGGCATTCCTGAAATCATATCAATGAAAGGAAGATTTACATTTATCTGTTTAAACATATCCAAGAATTTGGATTGCTCGGCTTCAAGTTTCTCTTTCTTCATTTTACTCGGGTAAGGAAGTGGTGGTTGATATGGTTTAACATAAGGTTTATCCTTAACTTTGTTATCTTCATTAACCTTCTCAACTACCGGTTCTTTTTCCTTATCTTGATCAGGTTGTGGTTCTTGTGGAGTAGGAATAGCTTCATCAGAAGTTACAGGTATTTCAGGTGGTTTAAGTGTTGTACCACTTCTTGTGGTAATGGCTTTAGCTGTTTCATTTCGGGGATTAGCATTTGTATTACTAGGTAGACTTCCCGGTTTTCTTTCACCTATTAATCTTGCTAGGTTACTTACTTCTTGTTCCAGATTTTGAATAGAAGCTTGTAGATTTCTAAATGCTTGAGCATTTTGTTCATTAGTTTGTTTCTGAGATGTGAAAAACTGCGTTTGAGTTTCAACTAGCTTCGTCATCATATCTTCTAAATTCGGCTTTTTATCATCGGTTTGTTGTGGTGGTTTGTTTTGAAAATTAGGTCTTTGCTGATTGTAAGTATTATTAGATACTTGTTGATTGCTAGGACCTTGTTGGTTGTTGTATGGAATATTTCGGTTATAATTTTGGTTTTGATTGTAAATCGGTCTTGGCGGTTGATAATTATTCTGATAATTATTTCCAGGCCTTTGGTTTATGTATGAAATATTCTCTCTTTGTTCCATTGTTAATTCAATACTGAGACAATCTTTTGTCAAATGTGGTCCTCCACACTGCTCACAACTAATTCGTATTGAGTGAATATCTTTAGTCATCTTTTCCATTCGTCTCTCCACAGCATCTATCTTTGCGGAAATGGAATCTAAGTCATGGATAGAATCGGCTCTAGCTGCTTTAGATGATCTAACGATATCTTTTTCTTGGTGCCACTTATGTGAGTGGGAAGCAGTGTTATCAATAATTTTGTAAGCATCAGTTTCGGTTTTCTTCATAATAGAACCACCAGCTGCTATATCTATGTCTTTTCTTGTAGTGATGTCGCATCCTTGGTAGAATATTTGTACTATTTGACAGGTGTCTAAACCATGTTGCGGACATCCTCTTAACAACTTTCCATATCTTGTCCATGCCTCATATAGAGTTTCATTTGGCTTCTGTGTAAACGTAACAATTTCTGCTTGAAGTCTTACGGCTTTAGATGCAGGAAAGAATTGTTTAAGAAATTTGTCAACTAAAACATCCCATGTATCGATCGCCCCTTCAGGTAACGATTCCAACTAATCTTTGGCTTCTCCCTTTAAAGTCCAGGGAAATAACATGAGATATATCTGTTCATCCTCAACTTCTCGGATTTTAAATAGTGTGCAGATTCTATTAAAGGTACGTAGATGTTCATTTGGATCTTCCTTCGGCGCACCACTAAATTGGCATTGATTAGTCACCATGTGTAGAATTTGTCCTTTGATTTCATAATCTGGCGCATTAATGTCTGGATGAGTAATTGCGTGTCCTTGGACAGTGCGTTTAGCTCTCATTCGGTCTTCCATACTTAGAGGTTCCAGATTCTCCATAATTGAATTTGTTGAATCGGTATCACTAGATGATTCTGATTTAATGGTTCGTTCCTCAACAATCTCTGTTTGAATGATTGGTGGTTCCGGAGGAAAGTTTAATGGTTCAGGATCTACGAACCGTTCCTGAATATTCTCTGGATTCTCAATTGTGAGGTTGGGTTCAAAAAATGGATTATCGGAAATTTGAATTGGAGTACTTGGTCGACTGGATGACGATTCTAAAGAAAAATCAACGGCGACAATATTTGCTAAATGTCTTGATCTAGTTACAGGTGGTGAACGTACAAAAGGTGGTGATCGTCTTGCTCGGTGCATTCACTGAATATCCTATTAGTTTTTAAAAAGGAAAGAAAAATTATATAAGTTATCCAATCAATAGACTTTTCTGATTTTGCCCACGTTTCGAATAGCCAAAAGATGCAGCAGAGGGGCAGGATTCGTTTGGTCTCAATATAATTGAGTACTGTTTGGCTCCAATAACCCGGTCCACGTACAAATCCAACTATTACTACGAACCAGAAAATTTTGATGTCTATTAATTTAACCACTTAAAATAAATTTTCGTAATTTTAAGAAATTTAGAGAAGAAGTAGAAAAAATTCGAAGTCCTAAAAACTAGAATGGCGAGAAATAAGAGAGAAAAAGAGTGCGCGTCGAAAAGTGTCGAAAAATGAAAAAGACGAAGAGTGGTTTGTAAACACGCGGTTAATCCAACCTTATAACTATCACTATCTTAAAATTAAAACTACAAATAGAGATCACTAATTGGAATTGTAATTGATACATAGGTAAACGGCGTCGAAAGATAAATAAAAATAAGAAAGTAGCACGAAAAATGGCGTCGCAAAATTCTAAAGCACCTAAATTTTAGTCTAAAGAATAAGCACTTAAGGGATTTTACGGCAAAGCCTAAAAATTCTAGAAGTAAAAATAAATACTAAGGCAAAAACTATACTTAATACTAAAAGTTGCGACTATAGTCTAAAAAATCTAAAGGTAATAAAACTTAAAATAATTTTTTTTTTAAACAGTTGAAACTTGAAATAAAAACACCCGTAAAATATGATTCACAGTCCACAATAAACTAGTACATGGAAATTAAAATAGAAATGGAACATGGAACTCGTGTGTGTGTGCAGGGGCAGAGCCAGAAATTTAAATGAGTGGTATCACAAAATACTTATTGAATCCACCAGTAAAAAGAGAAAAATTAAGTGATCTACTAGTAATTAAGTGAACTGAGAAAACAGAAGTATCAAATAACAAATATATATTATAAAATATTATGAGTATCCTTGCGAATGGAGTTACAAAATTCTTTATTCAATATGTAAGATTAGTCATGATCCGGACAATTTTTGGCGAAGACTACTTTAGAAGAATCCGGACAATTTTAAGTGGTGTGTTTTCAACAAACATTAGTCATGATCACTTTTCATCTTTATGGAGTACTTCATTATTGCATATATTCCTACTTTACCCAAATCATTTATTGAAGTAAATTAGACTGATCACCAACCAAGACCAAGATTTTTACAAGGAGACGTGATCAAATAAAAGTCTTCACGCTTTAATTCATACTCATATATACATACAGTTACTGTCAACTTTGATCTAACAAAAGCATATTATATATTATTATAGACACATTAAATTAAAAGATCCCAAATTGAGTGGATGTTATCCAGGTGATGTCGTAATTTTTTTTTTTTTTTTTCAATGAACTAGTGGTCTTTTGAGAAAATGAAAATATATGAGAAAGTTGGTAGTCACTTTATGACTTGAGTCTTCTTTTACTTCGCATAGTAAGTAGTACTATACAAATCCGTTGTTATTGATTTTTAAAACTTGGTATTCAAATTGATGATGATTTGAGGTGGCAATTTAAAACTTCCTGTCGTTGCAAACGAAGAGGTCAAGTTGGGTTATGTTTTATCTCTTTTGGGTCAGAATATAATACCTAAAAGGAAAAATGCTCAATCGGGTCGAGGGTAGTCCTACATTTATTTTTGTTTTACAAACTACTAATTTTTTTTTATTTAATATTCTATATCTGGTTTCATAAATAATTCAATTTTTTTGTAACCATATATTAATAAAACAAGAACTGAGGACAAAAGGTGTTCCAATCAACCCGAGGTGTTCCAATTCATGCCACAAAAAAAAATATATATATATCTTTTTATTCATTTAAGTATTCCACCCCCAACCTATCCATTTTGCCACCTTTAATGATGATAGTTAGAAATTATTTTATTTTCTGAATCTAAGTTGTTTTTACTACGGAGTATTACACTAACTAAATAAAACTATTATAGTATTTATTTATTCTTTTTTTTTCTATTTTTTTTTAAAGAAAAATGATAGTGGAAACAATGATAGTGGGTTTTTTTAAAAACTAGTACAACAAAAGAGGGATAAAGCGTGTCATTTTTTTTTCTTTTTTACAAATATAAATTAAAAATATAGTGTTTTGCCGAGTCCCCGGCAGCGGCGCCAAAAATACTTGATGTCGTAGGGGGTGTATACAAAATAGTATTATTTTTAGTACGAAATACTATTAAATATGCTACAATTTTACACAAGTTATTTATTTATTTATCGAGTGGATATACTTAAACCTTGCTACAACACTTATAGGCAGTGTACCTAATCGTAGTATAGTATAGTTTTTAGTAAGTCCGGTTCGTTCCACAGGGAGCTCGTGAAGTATAACACTATATTTTTTTTACACACAATAATTGTAAAAATACAAATATATATATATAAGTAATATTATTATTATAAAGGGGGGTTTTTACCGTTTAATGACCGGTTTGTCGATTTTAAAACTTTAGTCGCAGTTAAAACCAAATGTAAAATATTAAAAATAAATACAAGACTTAAATTAAAGCATAAAGTAAATAACGATAATGAAATTGCGAATAATAAAAGTGCGATAAAATAAACTTGCGATAATTAAAAAGTACGATAATTAAAAGTGCAATTAAATACAATAACAATAAAAATGCGATAATTAGAAGTGCAATTAAATATAAAATAAAAGAAATTAAATATGAAATAAAAGAATTATGCTTATTTAAACTTCCGTAATCATGATGTTTGACGTGTTGATTTTAGTTTTATGCTCATGGGTTAATTGTCCTTTGTCCTGGATTATTTAATATGTCCGTCTGGTTTTTGTCCATAACAGTCCATCAGTCATAAATATAAAGTGCGAGTGTCCTCGTCAAATTTTAATTATACCCGAAGTTAAATATTCCAACTAATTGGGGATTTAAAATGTAACAAGATTTTAATACTTTGTTTAATAATTACACCAGGTTGTCGACTGAGTGTAACCCAAGGTTTTAATATTTTGTTATTAATTATACCAAGTGTCCTTTGTACATAATTTCACCCCTGTTTTAATTATTCTAGTGGCTATTAATCCATTCCCGTGTCCGGTTAAATGAACGATTATTCGTACATATAAATACCCCGCCCATCGTGTCCGATTGAGTGTATATGGTAATTTATAGGGACGCCCAATTGTAAATCTTTATATTAACATTAACAAACTATCATTTAGTTAAACAAATATAAAGCCCATTAATAGCCCATAGTCTAATTTCCACAAGTGTCGTTCTTTTGTCCAAACCCCAATTATGGTACAAAGCCCAATTACCCAATTTTAGTAATTAGCCCAACATCATGATTACTTCGGATTAAATAAGCATAATAATAACTTAGCTACGAGACATTAATGTAAAAAGGTTGAACATAACTTACAATGATTAAAAATAGCGTAGCGTTACACGGACAGAATTTCGACTTACACACTCAAACGATCTCTATCATAAATCTTATTATTATCATAATTTAAAATTAAAATTAAGATTATTATTAGAACATTTATATTATAATTATGATAGAGAGATATAGAATTTTGATATTGATATTGATAAAGGATGGAAAAGGGATCGGATAGATAGATTTAGGATTAGAAAAAGGTGTGCTTTTACATTGACGACTTACATGGCCTTTTATAGGCGAAATATGAAATTGAATTTTCATTTACGACCCCCGAACTATGCTCAATTAACAACTTTTTATTATTTAATATTATTCTTATTATGAATTATTTAAATATTATATTTTATTCTTGTGCATAGTTGACTCATAATTTTTACACCGTTGCGTCGAGCGTTGAGAGTTGACTCATGTCCCGGTTCCGGATTTTCGAACGTCCTTTCGTACAATTTTATATCGTGTACTTTGCGTTTTGTAACTTGTACTCTTGTCATTTTTAGACGTTCTTCATCAATAATTTGAACCTTTTTGATTGTATCTTGTACTTTTGAGCTTTTTGGACCTTTGTGTCTTCAATTCGTCGTTTTCGCCTTTTGTCTTCGCACTTATTTAATACAAACGAATATTACTTGAAAATGGAACAATTGCAACTAAAATCTTGTCTTTCTTGGGGGATAATGCTATGAAATATATGTTCCTTTTTAGCCTTATCAGTATCCTTCATCATCATCGTGAATACCATCATCATGAAATCATCCTCTTCTTTCTTGTTATACTACTGTATCCCCATCATCAATTCATCTTCTCAGAACCATCCATATACATCGTCAATTTATATATGTATCTTCACGTATCATCATCATAACATAATCATCGTCATCTCACCGTACCCTCTTCCACCTCGCCTTATTCATCATCACCTACACCCGTCGTTGTAATGGTAACCAAGAAACAAATTGGTCTTCGAACAATCAACAAAAGCATCTGCATAGCAGCAGTCCGAATGGCAATCCAATAAAGAAAGGAAACGTGGCCCAACAAGATTAAGGTGTGGTTTTAGGATTCGGTAAAAAAAAATTAACAAGAAAGATTGCAAGTTGCAGCATACGTGATCACTACCATCATCCTTTTTTTGATATGTAAAATAAAAATGTGATTTCATCCCACTTGGTCGGCCACTTTTGATAGAAAATAACAGCCATTAATAAAAGGAAAAGGGAATCGGTGGTGCCTATTATTTGAACAGAAAAACTTAGCCATCATCCTTTATTTTAAATAACAAGTGGAGTGGTAGGGTTTGTGGATGTCGGCCATAACATTTTTTATAACCACCAATCTTGTTCGCAGGCTTTATTGTTTTTAAAACTGCTCAACATCCTCAATCTTAATCTTGCTGTATAGAACAAAATAAAATAAAATAAAAAGGCCAAACTAATATTGTTTCAATGATTTGATCGATGGGAGATGTTGGTGTTGTGGATCAAAGGAGGCGAAACAGAAGCAAACAGATGGAGTAAAGCAGTAGCAGTTTTCTTCATCAAACATAAATTGAAACAGAAACAATATCGAATAGCAAAGGGTTGCAGGGCTGTTTGGGATGATGGTGATGTTCATTTAGGTTTGATGGTGATGATTGTGTGATGGTTATCATGATAAAAGCAGGAACACGAAGGTAATAATAATTCGACATAGTTCATGGTGATATAAGATAATGGTTGTAACTGAATTCAAAACAGAAATTATAGTAATAGAGGTGTTCACGTGGTTGTGGTAGGTTAACGAAATAGATGAAGATGATGGAGATCAAGGGTGACCGATGATTAAAACAAGAAGCAAAAGGTGGTGGTTTTATTGATCATGGAATAGGATATACAAGGGGTGATCGGTGGAGGTGTTTTGATTTGTTGTGTGATAAAGGTAATAGTTATGGCTTGTTCGTGATCAATTAAACATGGAAAGAAACGGTTCTAGTGGTTTTGCTTTAAATCAGATTTCATGAAATAGAAGTAGAGGATGTGAGGGTAGTGAAAGGGTGTAAAGATGTTTGTGATTGATAATCGATAATTTGAAGTCAATTGGTATCCCTTACCACTGTATTTGATATGATTTTATGATGTAAGAGATTCGACAGAATCAATTAGATACAGAGATAAATAAATTAAATAGATAAAGTATGAAACATATGGCTAAGATTTTTGTTTGCATTCTGTGATTAGGTATTGATTTGTACGAAATTTTGGAATTCATTTACTGTATGATAGCAACTTGGAACTAAATTTGATTCTCTAAGTATGGATACGTAAATATCTATACCTATCTATGTATATACTGAATTTTTATAAATATATATCTGTATACGTTTTTAATTATATACATACTATATTTTATATATGCATAAGTGTATGTATCTGATTATTCTGTATTAATAATTATATATGTGAAATATTAATACTAATAATAAGTATAAGTATATAAATAATAATAATATTAAAATTTATAATAATGATGATAATATCAATAATTCTATTAATTCATATTTATATATATTGCATATTTGTTATACACAATTGTTCGTGAATCGTCGGGAATAGTCAAAGGCCAAATGAATACATAAACACAGTTTACAGTTTTTGAGACTTCAACGTTACAGACTTTGCTTATCGTGTCGAAATCATAATAAGATTAAGTTTAAATTTGGTCAGAAATTCCCGGGTCATCACAGCTACCTTTAGGATTCGCGTCAATTAGGCGTGCACTAATTCTCAAAATTAGTGATGTTCCCTAATTCTTAGGTTACCAAGCAATAATAATCAGGGGAAAAATATTCATATTAATTATGGTAATTATCACGTCCACATAATTCAATGGTGGCAATTATCACGTCCACATAATTCATTCGAGGAATGTTTTGCTTGTGTCTATCTCGTTAAACATTTATAAAAGTATTTCATGTATTCGCAGTTCAAAATGTATTTCAAAAGCATATAATAAAGCAGTTGTAAAAGTAGCGCATGTATTCTCAGTCCCAAAAATGTAAAGAGTAAAAGGGAATCAAATGAACTCACCATACTGTATTTTGTAGTAAAAATACATATGACATCATTGAACAAGTGTAGGGTTGGTCTCAGATTCACGAACCTATATCATTCATATATTTATTAAAACCTATACTTGTAATCGAACAAGTTTAGATATTATTATTAATTGTTATTTCAGTAACTTGTATGTTTCTTTGGTAACTATGTTAACTATATTTATTTTATATACTTTAGATAAATAATTAGTATTTATTATGAAATTATTAATGTTGTTATGCGATATGCTTTAAATATATTCTTATATAGCTATTTAATTGGTAAAATAATATATATAATAATAAATAAAAATTTGTATCTTTTTATGATAATAATAATAATACTAAAAATAATTAGATTTAGTAATAATACTGCTATTAATAGATTTGATAATAATACTAATAATAAAAGTAATATTAGTAATGATAATAGTTGAAAAGATAATAATAATAAGATAAAGATGTTAGTTTTCATAAAAATAATATTTTAAATAATAATAGTACTTTTAATAAAAATGATGATTCTAATAGAAATTTTAATAGTCATATTAATAATAATACTATATATTTTAATAATAATAATAATGATAATAATATTAATTATACTAATAATTTTATTTCTAAAATTGTTAATTATAATAATTACTTAATAACAATCAATAATAAATAATAATAATAATAATAATAATAATAATAATAATAATAATAATAATAATAATAATAATAATAATAATAATAATAATACTAACAATAAAAAAAATAATAATGAAATAATAATAATAAGAGTATTAGTAATAGCTACCTCAAAGGAGTATCCCTTAAAAAAAATGCCCAAGTCCAGGTTTGAACCCACGACGTCCCGCTAACCCAATAACATCCTTAACCATCGTTCCAAGACTGTTTTTCTATTTTAATACCGAATTATATCTTACAACCCATATCATTGTCATATACCTATACCCTAACCCAAATTACATCGGCTCAACAGAAACCTCATAAGCCATCTCATCTTTGTGATCATCATCATAATCACATGTAACCTTCATCATCAAGTTTATTCAATTTCGTGAACTCACAGTTTCATAATTATAATCAAATTAATCGACCTCATTCAATCCCATATCTCACTTATGAACATAATTAACTATCATAAACTTGGCATCTTCGTTCATGTATCATTAATATCCCTGTCATCCTCAACTCATTAACCCCAATCGAATCGTATTATAATCTTCGACCCAGATTAATCATAATTAAATATATGACCCTACTAGCAAAGTTTATTCATTCTAGCTCTATTTTATTATCATAGACAAACAAAAGCTTGTCTTGCAAGTGGGTTTATTTTCCTTTGTTCGATTAGGACCTACACAAGCATTAGCATCACTCTTTCTTTGTTGATATTAAACATCATCATGCACCCATGATCCATAAAAAAATTATAACGCATGCCAAAAGAATCATGTTTGTTTAATAGTGGTCGGCTTCCACTTGCACAACCTAAATCCCGTTAATTTATACCACTTTTTATTTTATAAAGTGACTTTACAACACTCAATTGTGATGACCTTAGGCCATAAATATATCATAAATATATATGGCCCGTAATGTATTTTTTTTTTTTTTAAGTCTCAACCCAAGTTTCCATTACCCCCATCTCTATCTTGCTATCATTAGTAACGTACTTTGAAAACCGAAAAAAAATGGATGCTTTTGTTGGCCAACAAGTGATGCCTTGTCCCCTTGATTAACAAAAGCGTGTTGTGTGTGTGGTTTACGAAACAAAAGGAAACAGAAAAAGAGTATATTATGTTGGGTAATTGTTGACTAGTGGTTTACAGCACCTCCTTTTAATAGTCCCATCTTATTTCCTTCTCATATTAGTCGGACAGTACCCAACCAACAAGTTTACTCGTGGTTTTCGATTTAAAATAACAAAATAGAGTGGTGTTTGATATGGGTTTCAAGGTGGGGTGTGGGCTGTGTTCATACGGAATAGAAATAGGAAAACAGAAGAAGAAATAAAAAGAAGAAAAATAGTGATTAACAGCTACAATAATACGTACATGGGTGTTGTTTTTGGTGGCGGGTTTTGGACAGAAAACAGTAGCAACTGGTGATCGTATGTGGTGGTATTGGGTGGTTGTGGCGTGGTTGTTTAAATGATAAAGGTTGTGAGGTTCTAATGGTGGTGTTAGAGGTGGTGAAGGGAGGTTGTCGTTTATTATGGTGAAGGTGTTTGGTTGATATTGTTTGATGAAAGTGGCGATTGTGGTATTCGAGTTAGGGTGGTGGTATGGTTGTCGAATGTGATCAAGGTGTGGTGGTTTGAAAGATTCACGACATACTGATGGTGAAGGGTTTGATTTGTTTAAAGAGAAGAAGCATTTAAGGTGATCTAAGGTGGTGATGGCGGTTGTTCTTTTTGTTGGATGAATAACGAAAGAGAGAAGAGATAGAACCATGGTTAGGGTTTGTGGTTATGCATGATCTCCAAAATAAGGGTTTTCAAGAGTGGATATTTGTATGATTGACGTGTTTCATGAATGTGAAGATTGATGATTTGATCCTAAAATAAGATAAAAGATGCAATGTAATTGATTAATTTTATGTAGCATTTACTTTAATCAAGGTTGTTTTGTAGTGTATGGTGGTCGACAGAGTTATCAATCAGAAGCAAAAGAAACGAGTCCAAAAATATAAAGTTGATAATGATTTCTAACTGCATTTGTAATCGTTCAGTTGTCGGATAGCAAGGATTTTCAATACAATTTACTGTTACAGACAGAAGAAAGAATTTGTTTGTGATGTGCAGAGATTCCCTAACTTAATTGATTTATAATTAATACATATTAATAATTAATAATAATACTAATAATTATTATATTAATAATAATTATTATTAATATATAAGAATAATGATATTAATTATAAAATGTTACAAATAATATTATTAATGATAATAATAATAAATTGTATTTATTTTTATGATCCTAAAATAATGATTTTTGTTGATAATGGTAATAATTATAATAGTAATTAAATTCCTAATTTTTCTACTAATTATGATATTTATAATGATAACGATAATAATACAACTATGTTTTAACTTGTAAATATATTTTATTAATCATATAATATTTAATGATTATATATTATATAATAACTTATATTGAGTATTAAATTTTTATGCATTATAATATACATATATTAATAATTATGTATATAACCCGTATATGTATGTATGTATATATATATATATATATATATATATATATATATATATATGTATATATATATATATATATCTATCTATATATATAAATATATATATTTAATTATTTATGTATCTATTTATTTACAAGTAATAGTTCGTGAATCGTTGGAACAGTCAAGGTTAAATGAATATATGAAAACAGTTCAAAAAATTTGAGACTCAACCTAACAGACTTTGCTCATCGTGTAGAAACAATATAAAGATTAAGTTTAAATTTGGTCGGAAATTTTCGGGTCATCACTGTACCTACCCGTTAAATAAATTTCGTCCCGAAATTTGGGTGAGGTGGTCATGGCTAACAATAAAAATGTTTTCATGACGAATATGAGTTGATAAATAGATTTTTATCATTATTGACTAATATAGATAAAACGATTCGATTATGTGAAGCGTACGAGTGAAGCTGTCACAAAAGAGTGAAATGAGAAAATAAAGATTCGCCTTAGCTTTTGACATAGTCACGTTTGAATTCCGGAATTCAAGGGATTTAAAGAAAATCTTCTAATAAAAAAAAAAGAAATGTAATAGCATGATTAATTAGTACACTGTTGGAATCACGGAGAGAACAGAAATATCAAGAAAATTTATTCGTGATATGTTTAGAGGTTAAGTAGAATGAAAGAGTTATGTAACATGGCACGCAATGACGTTATGATCTGTGAATCATCACGTTTCATTTATAAACTCAGCATGAATTACTGTAATATAATCACGTTGGCCAAGCGTCATTATATTATCCTAACCCATGCTTCAATTCCCAACACTTCTTCACAATTCATTCATAATTTATACTTAGATTTTACAGAAGTTCTCAATATAATGGAATACAGAAAATATGAAGAGGTAGATAATTTCAGACAAGAATATTTATGAAAATATCCTCAGAAATATCGAAGATATTTATGATGATATTTTGGAATTTCTAAGTTCAAAGGTTGGTGAGAAAAAATTTTCCGCGAGATTTTAACATGACTTCGGAGCAAGATATTCTCTAAAGATTTCATCGGACATTGAATCATTTGGATTTCTTGAAGTCAAGTTTAGTCTTTGTGATTTGTCCACGGCTTCCTTCATAGTTTCGCATAATCCACTTTTTGGTACTAAATTTTCTATTGGGCGTTTCCAACATTCCATTCTTTATTATCAAACTTTTGGCCGTTTAGACCATCTGCGATTTTGCTGTTTCCTCTACATTTAATGCTACCATATCTGAATCATCGGTTATCAATCCGAGCTAGTTTCAAGAAAATTGTGTTTTTAGATGATTAAATGCTGATGGTAATATGGTGGAATATAAATGGTTCTCCGGTAATGATAAAAGAGTACTCATATATATAAAGGTTTAATATGATAAAAGACACAAGTAATCGAAATTACATTCTATGGTTGGATTATCGAAATCGAATATGACCTTTTTTAGTTTGGTAGCCTAAGAATTAGGGAAATGGCCCCTAATTGATGCGAATCCTAAAGATAGATCTATGAACCTTGACACGTCCCATTCGGGTTACGAATGCTTTAGTACTTCGATTATCATATCCTATGAGAGTCCCGAAATGATGGGGATATTCTATATGCATCCTGTTAGTTCGGTTATCAAGCGTTCACCATATGAATGATTTTTAATTCGCGGGTTAAGCGTATTATTTTGTACTCGGGTTACGTGTACAATTAAATATCTGGAAATCTTGTGGTCTATTAAAATGATGAAAATGAATGATTATGATAAACTAATAAACTCACCAACCTTTTGGTTGACACTTGAAAGCATGTTTATTCTCAGGTATTAAAGAAATCTTCCGCTGTGCATTCGCTCATTTTAAAGATATTACTTGGAGTCATTCTTGGCATATTTGAAAAGATGTTGCATTCAAGTCGTTGAGTTCAATAAAGATTAATATTAAGTAAATGACAGATTAGGTAATTTATAGTTTGATTATTATGAAATGGTATGCATGCCTGTCAACTTTCGATGAAATGAAAGTTTGTCTTTTAAAACGAATTCAATGTCTGTAAAATGTATCATATAGAGGTCAAATAACTCACAATGTAACCATATGTTATTGTATTCGTCCTTATGGATTTGGACGGGTCATCTCACACGTGAGTAGCACACATGCCACGTCATCGTTTAGCATAAAGTCGGTTATGTAAATCTCGCATAAATCAATCAATAGCAGCATGACATGTGTCTCTGAATATCACGGAGCATTCATGCCTATAAATAGGTCACCTAGGCCATCACTTTACAACTAACTGAACTTGTGACAGAGAACACAATTTCTCTCACACACAATAATTTCTATCACTAGAATTGAACCGCTTAACCACAGAGCACTAAATATACCATTTCACATTCTGGTTGAAGATTGATAAAGCCACCCCACGACTCCTAGGTCGTGAAACGGGTCTGCAAAGATTCATCCCAAGGGTAAACATCAATCAAAAATCCACCTCATCACACGGAGTAGTTCTAGTGCTGTACTGATACATATTGACGCTAGCCAGTAATACGTACCAACAAACGTCAAAACAACAAATACACTAAATATAACCAAAATGTATAAAAATTATTTTCTATCAATTTATCTTGTGGCGCATCCCTACCTTTCAAGATGCGTCCTCACTGTCACCGTATATTCATGGGTTATACATAGGTGGTTAATCAGTTAATTTCATTGCATCCCGTTTTACTTTGATCGCATCCCATTGTACTTAATCGCATCTCGTAGTCATCGGATTGCATTACGTTTATCCGATTACATCTTTGTATGCATTTGCTATATTTTATCAATGAATAAAAGGTTGCAGCAGATCAAATTACAGAGAACGAGATTGGAAACTTAAAAAAGGTAAAAAAAAAGTTAATGGTGGTTCTTGCACTACTTTTCATTTAAAATTACACAAGAAATTGGTGGTTCACTATTATATATATACTATTAGGCTCGTCAAACCTGTTCGTTTTGCCCAAAAACAGATTCCCAAATGATAACAATGCAAACAACCTGGATTTTTCATTCCTAACCCCCATACAGGGTATAATCTGTAAATTTCAACGAATTTCAGGGTTCACTTTGTAAATAATGCATGGGTATAAAACGTAAATTTAATTTCTAATTTTAAACAAAATAAAAACTCCACTAACATATTCAACGAGTCATATCTTCCTACTCGAAGCGAGTTTTTTTCACCGCCATCACCATTAAACTCGAAATAATTATACGAACAAACCGTGACTAATTACGTTCAAAACGGATACTTTTTAAAAACCACTAACCATAACGACATCGAAATTGGAGCTTAACACATGCGTCGTTTTCCTTCTGGTACAAACACAACACTACATTAAATATGAATATGCAAGCCGAATAAGCTGTTGTGTCGCGCGGGCCGATTCGGATCTCGTTTTCACTATAATAAGAGCATGCATCTGTATGCTTACCTTGAAGTATTGAAAAGGTGATTAACGTTGAAATCAAAATGGTGGAGTAATTAAAATCTTAACTTTTACAGTTTGTTAGTGGTACCGAATTTAGTGGGCCGAATATAGTTGTTAGTGACTTCCCATTTTGCACCTCCATCCCCATCAGTTTAATAATTAATTAATCTTTTTATTAATTAATATCATAATTAATTAGTGGTCTAAAAGTGTTCTCATCAATATAAAATGAGAACGTTCTCACAGGATTGCTATTATATATATATATATATATATATATATATATATATATATATATATATATATATATATATATATATATATATATATAGGCAGGATCATGAGGAAGTAACCAATCGGGGGGAAGCAATATTTTTATTTTTATTTTTTGGATTTTTTTCAGGCATCAAGATCACACGAAAATATGAACATTTAAAAAAGACACTTCGTGATGAATGTTATTATTTAGGAGGGAAAACAATCGGCAAAAATAACATTCAAGATAATCTTGATCGTGAAGAATGTTAACGGTTTTTTTCCCCATGTTTTGTGAAGTAAAATTTAGTCCGATTTTGAAATGTCCCGTTCATATTGATTATAAACGTTCCATATTAATTGATTTCGTTGCGAGGTTTTGACCTCTATATGAGATGTTTTTCAAAGACTACATTCATTTTTATAACCTTTATTTTATCAATAAAGGTTTCAAAAGCATTACGTAGATTATCAAATAATGATAATCTAAAATATACTGTTTACACACGACCATTACATAATGGTTTACAATAGAAATATATTACATCGACATATGTTTCTTGAATGCAGTTTTTACACAATATCATACAAACATGGACTCCAAATCTTGTCCTTATTTTAGTATGCAACAGCGGAAGCTCTTAGTATTCACCTGAGAATAAACATGCTTTAAACGTCAACAAAAATTTTGGTGAGTTATAGGTTTAACCTATATATATCAAATCGTAACAATAGACCACAAGATTTCATATTTCAATACACATCCCATACATAGAGATAAAAATTATTCATATGGTGAACACCTGGTAACCGACATTAACAAGATGCATATATAAGAATATCCCCATCATTCCGAGACACCCTTCGGATATGATATAAATTTCGAAGTACTAAAGCATCCGGTACTTTGGATGGGGTTTGTTAGGCCCAATAGATCTATCTTTAGGATTCGCGTCAATTAGGGTGTATGTTCCCTAATTCTTAGATTACCAGACTTAATAAAAGGGGTATATTCGATTTCGATAATTCAACCATAGAATGTAGTTTCATGTACTTGTGTCTATTTTGTAAATCATTTTTAAAACCTGCATGTATTCTCATCCCAAAAATATTAGATTTTAAAAGTGGGACTATAACTCACTTTCACAGATATTTCCTTCCTCGGAAATAAGACTTGGCCACGGATCAATTCACGAACCTATACAAATACGTACATATATATCAAAGTATGATCAAAATATAATTACAACCATTTTTATTATGTTTTAAAGATTTGAGTGTATTAAGTCAGCTGTCCTCGTTAATAACCTACAACTAGTTGTCCACAGTTAGATGTACAGAAATAAATTGATATATATTATCTTGAATCAATCCACGACCCAGTGTATACACGTCTCAATCTAGATCACAACTCAAAGTATATATATTTTTGGAATTAACCTTAACCCTGTATAGCTAACTCCAACATTACTGCATATAGAGTGTTTATGGTTGTTCCAAATAATATATATACATGGGTCGATATGATATGTCAAAACATTTGCATACATGTATATGGTATCCCAAGATTACATAATATATTAGAATACATGTATAATACAATATAAGTTAGCTAGGATATGATTTGTATAGATTTGTTAAACATTTCCCGTAGCTAAAAAGATCAAAAATATCCAATCTTGTTTTACCCATAACTTCTTCATTTTAAATCCGTTTTGAGTGAATCAAATTGCTATGGTTTCATATTGAACTTTAATGTAAGAATCCAAACAGAAAAAGTATAGGTTTATAGTCGGAAAGTTAAGTTACATGTCAATTACTAAAGAGGTAGTCATTTTCGTCGAAAGAACGACATCTTGATGACCATTTTGAAAAACATGCTTTCACTTTGAGTTTAACCAAGATTTTTGGATATAGTTTCATGTTCATATGAAAAATAATTTTCCCAGAAGAACAACTTTTAAATCAAAGTTTATCATAGTTTTTAATTATCCAAACCAAAACAGCCCCCGGTTTCACTACGACAGCGTATATCCGATTTTATGGTGTTCATCGTGTTTCCAGGTTTTAAATCATTAAATTAGCATATCATATAGATATAGAACATGTGTTTAGTTGATTTTAAAAGTCAAGTTAGAAGGATTAACTTTTGTTTGCGAACAAGTTTAGAATTAACTAAACTATGTTCTAGTGATTACAAGTTTAAACCTTCGAATAAGATAGCTTTATATGTATGAATCGAATGATGTTATGAACATCATTACTACCTAAAGTTTTCTGGATAAAACTACTAGAAATGAGAAAAATGGATCTAGCTTCAAAGGATCCTTGGATGGCTTGAAAGTTCTTGAAGCAGACTCATGACACGAAAACAGTTCAAGTAAGATTTTCACTCGAAATAAGATTGTTATAGTTGTAGAAATTGAATCAAAGTTTGAATATGAATATTACCTTGAATTAGAAAGATAAACTACTGTAAATAACAAAGGTTCCTTGATCTTAGATGATTACTTGGAATGGATTAGAAAGCTTGGAAGTAGACTTGCAAACTTGGAAGTATTCTTGATTTTTATGAAACTATACTTATGGAATTTATGAAGAACACTTAGAACTTGAAGATGGAACTTGAGAGAGATCAATTAGATGAAGAAATTGAAGAATTAAAGTATTTGTAGGTGTTTTTGTTCATTGTTATATGGATTAGATATAAAGGATATGTAATTTTGTTTTCATGTAAATAAGTCATGAATGATTACTAATATTTTTGTAATTTTATGAGGTATTTCATGCTAGTTGCCAAATGATGGTTCCCACATGTGTTAGGTGACTTACATGGGCTACTAAGAGCTGATCATTGGAGTGTATATACCAGTAGTACATACATCTAAAAGTTGTGTATTGTACGAGTACTAATACGGGTGCATACGAGTAGAATTGTTGATGAAACTGAACGAGGATGTAATTGTAAGCATTTTTGTTAAGTAGAAGTACTTTGATATGTGTCTTGAAGTCTTTCAAAAGTGTAAGAATACATATCAAAACACAACATGTAAATACATTCTAATGGAGTCGTTAAGTCTTCGTTAGTCGTTACATGTAAGTGTTGTTTTGAAACCTTTAAGTTAACGATCTCAATTAATGTTGTTAACCCAATGTTTATTATATCAAATGAGATGTTAAATTATTATATTATCATGATATTATGATGTATGAATATCTCTTAATATGATATATACATTAAAATATCGTTACAACGATAATCGTTACATATAAGTCTCGTTTCGTAATTCTTGAGTTAGTTGTCTTGATTTTACATATGTAGTTCATTGTTAACACACTTAATGATATATTTAAATATCATTTTATCATGTTAAATATAGTGTATCAATATCTTAATATGATACATATATATTTAGTACACGTTATCATAACGATAATCGTTATATATATCATTTCGAGTTTCTTAACTTAGTAATCTCATTTCTTATGTATATCACACGTTGTTAATATACTTAGTGAGATACTTACTCATCATAATCTCATGTCAACCATATATATATGTCTATATATACCACAACATGTAGTTTTTACAAATTTGTAACGTTCGTGAATCGCCGGTCAACTTGGGTGATCAATTGTCTATATGAAACTTATTTCATTTAATCAAGTCTTAACAAGTTTGATTGCTTAACATGTTGGAAACATTTAGTCATGTAAATATCAATCTCAATTAATATATATAAACATGTAAAAGTTCGGGTCACTACAGTACCTACCCGTTAAATAAATTTCGTCCCGAAATTTTAAGCTATTGAAGGTGTTGACGAATATTCTGGAAATAGATGCGGGTATTTCTTCTTTATCTGATCTTAACACTCCCAGGTAAACTCAGGTCCTCTACGACCATTCCATCGAACCTTAACAATCAGTATCTTGTTTTGCTTAAGTCTCTTAACCTCACGATCCATTATTTCGACGGGTTCTTCAATGAATTGAAGTTTTTCATTGATTTGGATTTCGTCCAACGAAATAGTGAGATCTTCTTTAGCAAAACATTTCTTCAAATTCGAGACGTGGAAAGTGTTGTGTACAGCCGCGAGTTGTTGAGGTAGCTCCAGTTGGTAAGCTACTGGTCCGACACGATCTATAATCTTGAATATTCCAGTGTACCTTGGATTTAGTTTCCCCCGTTTACCAAATCGAACAACGTCTTTCTAAGGTGGAACCTTAAGCATAACCATTTCTTCAATTTCAAACTCTATATCTTTTCTTTTACTGTCCGCGTAGCTCTTTTGTCGACTCTAGGCGGTTTTCAATCGTTGTTGAATTTGGATGATTTTCTCGGTAATTTCTTGTATTATCTCCGGACCCGTAATCTGTCTATCCCCCACTTCATTCCAACAAATCAGAGACCTGCACTTTCTACCATAAAGTGCCTCAAACGGCGCCATCTCAATACTAGAATGATAATTGTTGCTGTAGGAAAATTCTGCTAACGGTAGGTGTCGATCCCAACTGTTTCCAAAATCAATAACACATGCTCGTAGCATGTCTTCAAGCATTTGTATCGTTCTTTCGCTCTGCCCATCAGTTTGTGGATGATAGGCAGTACTCATGTCTAGACGAGTCCCCAATGCTTGTTGCAACGTCTTCCAGAACCTTGAAACAAATCTACCATCCCTATCAGAGATAATAGAGACGGGTATTCCATTTCTGGAGACAACCTCCTTCAAATACAATCGCGCCAACTTCTCCATTTTGTCATCTTCTCTCATTGGCAGGAAGTGTGCTAACTTGGTGAGACGATTAACTATTACCCAAATAGTATCATAACCACTTGCAGTCCTTGGCAATTTAGTAATGAAATCTATGGTAATGTTTTCCCATTTCCATTCCGGGATTTCAGGTTGTTGTAGTAGACCTGATGGTTTCTGATGTTCAGCTTTGACCTTAGAACATGTCAAACATTCTCCTATATATTTAGCAATATCGGCTTTTATACCCGGCCACCAAAAGTGTTTCTTGAGATCTTTATACATCTTCCAGCTCCGGGATGTATTGAATATCTGGTTTTATGTGCTTCTTTAAGTAACATTTCTCTCACATCTCCAAACCTTGGTACCAAAATTCTATCAGCCCTATATCGGGTTCCGTCTTCCCAAATATTAAGATGTTTCTCTGATCCTTTGGGTATCTCATTCTTCAACTTTCCTTCTTTTACAACCCCTGTTGCGCCTCCTTTATTTGAGTAGTAATGTTAGTACGAATAATTATATTCATAGCTTTTACCCGTATAGGTTCTCTGTCCTTTCTACTCAAAGCGTCGGCTACCACATTCGCCTTCCCCGGGTGGTATGGAATCTCAAAATCATAATCATTCAACAGTTCAATCCACCTGCGTTGTCTCATATTCAGTTGCTTCTGATTAAATATATGTTGGAGACTTTTGTGGTCGGTATATATAATACTTTTGACTCCATATAAATAATGCCTCCAAGTCTTTAATGCAAAAACAACAGCACCCAATTCCAAATCGTGAGTTGTATAATTTTGCTCGTGAATCTTCAATTGTCTAGACGCATAAGCAATCACCTTCGTTCATTGCATTAATACACAACCGAGACCTTACTTTGATGCGTCACAATAAATCACAAAATCATCATTCCCTTCAGGCAATGACAATATAGGTGCCGTAGTTAGCTTTTTCTTCAATAACTGAAACGCCTTCTCTTGTTCATCCTTCCATTCAAATATCTTCCCTTTATACGTTAATGCAGTCAAGGGTTTTGCTATTTTGGAGAAATTTTGGATGAATCTTCTGTAGTAACCAGCCAATCCTAAAAATTGAAGTATATGCTTCGGAGTTTTTGGGGTTTCCCACTTTTCAACGGTTTCGATCTTTACCGGGTCTACCTGGATACCTTCTTTGTTCACTATGTGACCGAGGAATTGAACTTCTTCCAACCAAAATGCACACTTTGAAAACCTAGCGTACAGTTTTTCTTTCCTCAATACTTCTAGCACTTTTCTCAAATGTTCTTCGTGCTCTTGATCATTCTTTGAGTAAATAAGTAAGTCATCGATGAAAACAATGACAAATTTGTCAAGATATGGCCCACACACTCGGTTCATAAGGTTCATGAACACAGCTAGTGCATTAGTCAATTCAAACGGCATAACCATAACTCGTAATGACCATAACGCGTCCTAAAAGTAGTTTTTGGAATATCATCCTCCTTTACTCGCATTTGATGATATCTAGAACGTAAATCGATTTTCGAATAAACCGACGAGCCTTGTAGTTGATCAAATAGGTCGTCAATTCTCGGCAGTGGATAACGGTTTTTGATGGTAAGTTTATTCAACTCTCTGTAGTCAATACACAACCTAAATGTACCATCCTTCTTCTTATCAAACAAAACAGGAGCTCCCCATGGTGATGTGCTTGGTCGAATGAAACCACGTTCTAATAGTTCTTGCAGTTGGCTTTGCAGTTCTTTCATCTCGCTGGGTGCGAGTCTATAAGGAGCACGAGCTATTGGTGCAGCTCCTGGTACAAGATCTATTTGAAATTCAACAGATCGATGTGGAGGTAGTCCCGGTAATTCTTTCGAAAATACATCGGGAAATTCTTTTGCGACGGGAACATCATTGATGCTCTTTTCTTCAGTTTGTACTTTCTCGACGTGTGCTAGAACATCATAGCAACCTTTTCTTATTAGTTTTTGTGCCTTCAAATTACTAATAAGATGTAGCTTTGTGTTTCCCTTTTCTCCGTACACCATTAAGGGTTCTCCTTCTTCTCGTACAATGCGAATTGCATTTTTGTAACATACGATCTCGGCTTTCATCTCCTTCAGCCAGTCCATGCCAACTATTACATCAAAACTCCCTAACTCTATTGATATGAAATCAATCTTAAATATTTCGCTACCCAGTTTAATTTCTCGATTTCGGCATATATAATCTGCTGAAATTAATTTACCGTTTGCTAATTCGAGTAAAAATTTACTATCCAACGGCGTCAATGGACAACTTAATTTAGCACAAAAATCTCTACTCATATAGCTTCTATCCGCACCCGAATCAAATAAAACGTAAGCAGATTTATTGTCAATAAGAAACGTACACGTAACAAGCTCCGGGTCTTCCCGTTCCTCTGCCGCATTAATATTGAAAACTCTTCCGCGGCCTTGTCCATTCGTGTTCTCATGGTTCGGGCAATTTCTAATAATGTGGCCCGGTTTTCCACATTTATAACAAACTACATTGGCATAACTTGCTCCGGCACTACTTGCTCCGCCATTACTCGTTCCGACACCATTTTTTCCTTTCGTTATGTTAACCCCTGGTCCGTAGACCTCACACTTCGCCGCACTATGACCATTTTTTTACACTTGTTGCAAATTTTGTTGCAGAACTCCGAGTGATACTTTTCACACCTTTGGCATAGCTGCTTCTAATTGTTGTTGTTGTTACGGTTGTTATTGTTGTTGGGATGATTGTTGTAGTTGTTGTTGTTGTTGTGCCGTTTATTGTAGTTGCGATTGATGTTGCGATTGTTGGGATAGTTGTTGTTGTTTTGGTGACTCTTATCACCATTTTCCTCCCACTTTCTTTTGACTAGCTTCACGTTGGCTTCTTCGGCTGCCTGTTCTTTAATTCTTCCCTCAATCTGGTTCACTAGTTTGTGAGCCATTCTACATGCCTTTTGTATGGAGGCAGGCTCGTGTGAACTTATATCTTCTTGGATTCTCTCCGGTAACCCTTTCACAAACGCGTCGATCTTCTCTTCCTCATCTTCGAACGCTCTCGGACACAATAGGCACAATTCTATGAATCGTCTTTCGTACGAAGTAATATCGAATCCCTGTGTTCGTAACCCTCTTAGTTCTGACTTGAGCTTATTGACCTCGGTTCTGGGACGATACTTCTCGTTCATCAAGTGCTTGAATGCTGACCACGGTAGCGCGTAAGCAGCATCTTGTCCCACTTGCTCTAGATAGGTATTCCACCATGTTAACGCACTACCTGTGAAGGTAAGCGTAGCATACTTTACTTTGTCTCCTTCGGCACACTTACTTATGGCAAACACCGATTCAACTTTCTCGGTCCACCGTTTCAATCCGATGGGTCCATCGGTCACATCAAATTCTGAAGGTTTGCAGGCAGTGAATTCCTTGTAGGAGCATCCTACACGATTTCTTGCGCCGTTAGCTGTATTGCTAGATTCAGAGTTATTGTTGGTATGTAGCGCGGCCTGTACTGCGGCTATGTTTGAAGCAAGAAAGGCACGAAATTCCTCTTCGCTCATATTCAAGGTGTGTCGAGTAGTCGATGCCATTTCCTTCAAAATAGTCAAATGAAACAAGTTAATCATACAGAATATTAAGAGTAGTCAATAGTATCTCGTAGCATAATATGAACTCATTTATAAAAGCTTTTTCTTCATATTAGCGTTTTATAAGTTTAAATTCGGGTACTACCTACCCGTTAAGTTCATACTTAGTAGCTAATATACAATTCAACTACTACAATTCCATATGAAAAACTGATTATAATAATATATCACATACAAATATTCTTCAAACTTACAACTTCGCTATATTACATATAACATGAAATATAGTACACTATGATACAGGACAGTTTTGAAGATAAATCTAGTTAATACGCAAGTTGTTCAGTAAAGGAAATAAAGACACGTAATTCATAAGTCCAGAAACAAGTCATGCATTCTGGTTTTACTAAGACGACTTCCCATCCTTGGTCTTGTGGAAAATAACCGTTATGACCATTGGTGGGCAGCATGTTGTAATGTCGTCAAAAGGACGAGGGTTTCGTAATGTCCAACAGCCCCGTAATAATCTAAAAACCTTGTTTCTCACCCCAACTACTGAATCCGTCACTTGTGGGAAAGTTTTATTTAAAAGATGCAATCCGATGTTCTTTTTCTCACTTTGGTAAGAAGCGAACATCACTAAACCGTAAGCATAACATGCTTCTTTATGTTACATGTTAGAAGCTCTTTCTAATTTACGAAATCCTATGTTGGCATATGTTGAGTCAAAATAGGTTCTTAACCCGTAGCGTAAAATTGCATTTGGGTTCCCCGCATTTAATGCTTTAAAGAAAACACGGCGTAACTTAA
Source organism: Rutidosis leptorrhynchoides (assembly GCF_046630445.1). NCBI lineage: Eukaryota > Viridiplantae > Streptophyta > Magnoliopsida > Asterales > Asteraceae > Rutidosis > Rutidosis leptorrhynchoides. Next base: position 150,160,568 of record NC_092336.1, read on the forward strand.
AGTCTCCCCAATGTGATATACCCCACCTATTAAAGGAAAGCCTTTTATAAACTAAGGCATTTCTGGAAAGTCTTTCAAATATTTGACAAGTTAATTTTGCCATAACTAAATGTGCTGATGAATTCTGACCGACTCTAGACAAGATTTCCTCAATCATATCCTCTGGTAGGTCTTCTAAAATATTCGGTTGTCTACCCTTAACGTCCATTTTGTTTTTATACTGTAAAATAGACAAGGATTAGATTCGTAATAACAAACAATACAAGCAATTTTTACATAGAACATAAAAGTACAAGCACACTACAATACAATTATTACACAACATGCTAACACCCCTCTAATCTGAATCACTGGTTCTTTTTCCTAATCTTCTAGGGATATATGATGTTCCTCTAATACGAGTCGTCATTTTCCACATTGGTTTAGAAAAACCTGGTGGTTTAGAGGTTCCTGAGTTATTGTCACGATATTGAAAATACGGGTGTTGACGGTACATATAAAGTTCATCGTGGTCGGAATCAGATTTCTCTATTTTGATGCCTTTTCCCTTATTATTTTCTTTTGCCTCATTAAATTGGGTCGGGGTAATTTCTATAACATCATCGGAATCCTCATCAGGATCCGATTCATTGGAAAATTGGTAATTTTCCCAATATTTTGCTTCCTTAGCGGAAACACCATTGACCATTATTAACTTTGGTCCATTGGTTGAGGATTTTCTTTTATTTGACCGGTTTTCTGTGGTTCCTACTCTTCCCCCCTCCGGAACCTCTTCTTCTTCTTCCAGTTCCTCTTCTTCTGGTTCCTCTTCTTCCGGTTCCGTTTCCTCTTCTTCCGGTTCTTCGGGAACTTGTGAATCTTGCAAAATATATATTCGACTCTTCGTTATTATTAGGTGTGTCATAACCCGACCTTAACCATAAGCATGAATACAATAACATATGATTTCATCGTGAGGTATTGACCTCTATATGCGACATTTTTCAAAAACTGCATTCGTTTTTACAATACAAACCATAGCTTTTATTACAAATACAAGGTTTAAACAACTTAATAATGATTATCGTTTAGCGATAATCTTAGACTTACAAACTTTACATGTGATAATAAAAATACGACTTCCAACATATTTTACATTACAAATCCTCCGATATGCAGTTTTATTTTTGACACAAATATGCATACTAAAGATCTTGCTTAAATTTAACATGTTGCAGCGGAAACTTTTAGTTATCACCTGAGAATAAACATGCTTAAAACATCAACATAAAGTTGTGAGATATAGGTTTAATGCCGGCAGCGTTATGAATATAGACCACAAGATTTCATATATAAACGTTTTAATAAAAATATTCTAAGTTGTTGAGCACTTGATAACCATACTTAACATTTAATCAACGTCGCATATTCCCTCTATTATGAAATCTTACTACACCGTACCAAGTGTAGTTACCGAAACGAAGTACTGTGCAACCGTTGAATACTGGTCGTCCAGTCCGGTTGGGGTTGTCACGCCCGATAGATCTATCAACAGGATTCGCGTTTACAATACCACATGTAAATAGTAGTTACCAAGCTACATGGAAGTATACCAGTGGTACAACTCAACGTAGAATATATTTTTAGTCACTTGTGTCTATAACGTAAATCATAAAATACATGTATTCTCATCCCGAAATATTTAGAGTTTAAAAATGGGACTATATACTCACTTTTGCCTTGAAGGTATTTATCACGACTTGGTCTCTGATAGATATCAAGAACCTAACCATATATATAATATATCAACATATTTTCTTTTTAAGTAATCGTTATATATATATATATATATATATATATATATATATATATATATATATATATATATATATATATATATATATATATATATATATATTTTAATACTTTTAATATTTTCTTAGTCCGTAGTTAGCAGTCCGATGTTAGTGGTCCACAATTAGTTGCTTAAATAAAATAAATAAAGACCCCATCGTATTCGTATTGATCAGAATTAATCTCGACCCATGGTACCATGTTGTCAAGTGACGTGTTGCGTACATTAAGTACCGTGTTGTCAAATGACGTGTTGCGTACAATCATGAAGTCTTATGATTAATCTTCTCGTGTTGTTTACGGGTGGTCCTGAAATATATAAAATCAAATCATAAGTAAATATATATTAAATATTATGTTAATTAGCCAAGATATGATTAATTCGATTTTGTCATAATATGATATATTACAGGTCTTGAAGTGTTTTTAAAAATCAAATTAGAAGGATCTATTTAGTTTGCGAACAAGTTTGAAATCACTCAAACTATGTTCTTGTTGTTAAAATTTTACAACACAAAATAAGATAGCTATATAAATATGAATCGAATAAGGTTATGAATAAGGTTACTACCTCAAGTTACTTGGACAAAGCTACTGGAAAAGGTAAGAAAAATCTTGGAATCAAAAGCGTGGTGGAGTGGGATTGAAAGATTGGAAGTAATCTCCTTGAAATCGGATGACTATATTGATACGTTCTTGAGTAGGTAAATGAAGAGAGATTAGGGAGTGAATTAACTTGAAAGAAAAATTGGAAATGAAATTGTATGTGTGTGTGTGCAAAATAGCATGATTATGGGATGGATATATAGGAGATTTAGTTTGTTTTCTTGCACAAAAGTCACACATGAGGTTAAATGGCTGGTTCCCACATGTAACATCATGTCTAGTGGCTGATCATTGAAGTTTATTGTTGGTATATACCAATAGTAAATACGTATAGAAGCTGGGTATGATACGATTACCTATACCCTAGATATACTTGTAGAAATTTTGAGGAATCGGAACGAGAATTCAAATATGGACGGGTTTATAACTGTAAAAGAGGCTCAAAACTGGGCTTTTATTTTTGGGTCAAACCGGGACAAAATAAAATTTTAAGACATTTTTAATAAAGCAATGTTTGCCCCTTGGACCCCGCCAGGGGTTGCCACCCCTTGGACCCCGCTTATCTGAACCCCCGTTATAATCAAGATAAGTTCAAACAAGTGTGCACACCATACTTCCCCAAACTTGTTCGATATTTATCAAGATTATTTTGGTTACAAATTAATCCCATTACACTTAAATCATATTGGTGACATAGATCACCAACACATTATAGATTGTAAGTATATATGTCAAAGAACGTTACATATAGTTATCGTTTTGAAAACTTAAGTTAGTAGTCTCAAAGTATACTTATAACTTATTGTTATTAGTACACAATGAGATGTTAAACAATTCTTAGATCATGTTAAATATATATAAATACATATATATACACAAACGTATAATTATCGTTTGTTATATAGTTTGTGATATCATCGGTCAAATTGGACGGTCAAACGTTGTGTAAAACTCTTTTTAAAAACATAAATCTCAACAATTTAGATTACTTATCATGTTGGTAAGGTTTAATTTATGTAAATATTAATCTCATAGGTATAAAATGATCGGAAAAATCCGGGTCGTTACAGTACCTACCCGTTAAATAAATTTCGTCCCGAAATTTTAAAATTGTACATATTTTGCGTTCTCGGGAAACAAATGTGGGTACTTTTGTTTCATCTGATCCTCTCATTCCTAAGTAAACTCGGGACCCCTTCGAGCATTCCAACGAACCTTAACGATCGGTATGTTGCTCTGCTTGAGTTGTTTAACTTCACGGTCCATGATTTCGACTGGTTCTTCTATGAATTGTAGTTTCTCGTCGACTTGGATTTCTTCAAGAGGAATGGTGAGATCTTCCTTTGCAAGACATTTCTTAAGGTTTGATACGTGAAATATATTATGTACTCCGGCAAGTTATTGCGGTAAATCGAGTCGATAAGCTACCGGTCCAATGCGTTCGATGATCTTGAACGGGCCTACATACCTTGGGTTCAGTTTACCCCTTTTACCGAAACGTATTACACCTTTCCAAGGTGACACCTTTAACATAACCATGTCACCGATCTGAAACTCTAATGGTTTCCTTCGGACATCGGCGTAGCTCTTTTGGCGACTACGGGCTGTTTTCAATCTCTCCTTGATTTGTACTATCTTCTCAGTCGTTTCGTGTATGATCTCGGGACCAGTTAATTGTCGATCTCTTACTTCATTCCAACAGATAGGGGATCTACACTTCCTTCCATACAGTGCTTCAAATGGTGCAGCTTTAATGCTCGCATGATAACTGTTATTATACGAGAATTCTGCTAATGGTAGATATTTATCCCATCTGTTTCCAAAATCGATCACACATGCCCTGAGCATGTCTTCAAGAGTCTGAATTGTTCTTTCACTCTGCCCGTCAGTTTGTGGATGATATGCAGTACTCATATCCAAACGAGTACCTAGGGCCTCCTGTAGTGATTGCCAGAACTTTGATGTAAATCTACTATCACGATCGGATATAATGGAAATAGGTATTCCATGCCTTGAAACAATTTCCTTTATGTACAGTCGTAATAGTTTCTCCATTCTATCCGTTTCCTTTATAGGCAAGAAATGTGCAGATTTGGTGAGTCGATCAACTATTACCCAAATGGTGTCATAACCCCAGGCAGTCTTAGGTAACTTTGTGATGAAATCCATGGTAATACCATCCCATTTCCATTCTGGGATTTCTGGTTGTTGAAGTAACCCTGACGGCTTCTGGTGTTCTGCTTTAACTTTAGAACAAGTTAAACATTCCCCAACATACGTTGCAACGTCTGTCTTCAAATTAGGCCACCAGTAATGCGTCTTAAGATCTTGATACATCTTTCCAACTCCAGGATGTATCGTGTATCTTGTCTTATGTGCCTCATTCAATATCAACTTCCTTAATCCACCCAACTTCGGTACCCAAATACGGTTTGCAAAATATCGAATTCCGTCTTCCCGCATAACGAGTTGCTTCTCATACTTCTTCATTATTTCATTTTCTATGTTTTCTTTAGTAAGAGCTTCTCGTTGAGCCTCTTTGATTTGTGAGTTAAGATTCATGCGAATTTTTATGTTCATTGCTCGTACTCGAATTGGTTCCTGTTCCTTTCTGCTTAAAGCATCGGCCACTACGTTCGCTTTCCCGGGATGATAGCGAATTTCACAATCATAGTCGTTTATCAGCTCGACCCACCTACGTTGCCTCATGTTCAGCTGTTTCTGATCGAAGATATGTTGAAGGCTTTTATGATCGGTAAACACAGTTCATTTAACCCCATATAAGTAGTGTCTCCATATCTTCAATGCAAACACTACTCTCCTAGTTCTAGATCATGCGTCGTGTAATTCCGCTCGTGAATTTTCAATTGACGAGATGCGTATGCAATAACTTTCTTTCATTGCATAAGGACGCAACCAAAACCTTGTCGCGAAGCGTCACAATATATCTCAAAATCATCGTTCCCTTCAGGTAACGATAAAATAGGCGCCGTAGTTAACTTCTTCTTCAGTAATTGAAATGCACTATCCTGCTCAGAGGTCCATTCGTACTTCTTCCCTTTTTGCGTTAACGCTGTTAATGGTTTAGCTATTCGGGAAAAATCTTGAATAAACCTTCTATAATAACCAGCTAAACCCAAAAATTGGCGTATCTGCGTTGGTGTCTTAGGAGTCTCCCATTTTTCAATGGGCTCAATTTTTGCTGGATCAACCTGAATTCCTTTGCTACTAACAACGTGGCCAAGAAATTGCACTTCTTTCAACCAAAATGCACACTTAGAAAATTTGGCGTATAACTGTTCTTTTCGTAACAATTCTAATACCATCCTTAAATGATGCTCATGCTCTTGCTCACTCTTGGAATAGATAAGAATATCGTCAATGAAAACGATAACAAACTTATCTAAATACGGACTACAAACTCGATTCATGAGGTCCATGAATACAGCTGGCGCATTCGTTAATCCAAACGGCATGACCAAAAATTCATAATGACCGTAGCGTGTCCGAAAAGCAGTTTTCGGAATATCTTCTTCTTTGACACGTAATTGATGATAGCCCGATCTTAAGTCGATTTTCGAGTACCCACATGATCCTTGCAGTTGATCAAATAAGTCGTCAATTCTCGGTAGTGGATACCGATTCTTGATAGTTAACTTATTTAATTCACGATAATCTATACACATCCTAAAAGATCCATCTTTCTTCTTGACGAATAAAATCGGAGCTCCCCACGGTGAAGTACTTGGTCGTATGAATCCACGGTCCAGTAATTCTTTTAACTGACTCTGAAGTTCTTTTAACTCAGATGCTGAAAGTCTATATGGAGCACGAGCCACTGGTGCAGCTCCTGGTATTAGATCTATTTGAAATTCTACAGATCTAAATGGAGGTAATCCCGGCAACTCTTCCTGAAATACTTCAGGAAAATCTCTTGCCACAGGCACGTCATTGATGCTCTTCACTTTTTCCTTCGTTTTGACCTTATTAACATGTGCTAAGATAGCATAGCACCCTTTCTTTAAGCACTTTTGAGCTTTCAAACAACTAATGAGTTTTAGCTTTGAGTTACCTTTCTCTCCATAAATCATTACTGGCATTTTATCCTTACAAGGAATGCGAATTGCCTTCTTGGCGCACACAACTTCAGCTCCTATTTTGGACATCCAGTCCATGCCGACTATTACATCAAAACTTCCTAATTCTATGGGTAGCAAATCAATCTTAAATGTTTCTCCGGCTAAATTTATTTTACAATCACGGCAAATTTTATCGGCTTTAATTAGTTTACCATTAGCTAACTCAATCATGTACTTAGTATCTAGAGGTAATGATGAACAATTCAATTTAGCGTGAAAGTCTCTACACACGTAACTTCTATCGGCACCAGTATCAAATATAATAGATGCGGATAAGTTATTAATGGTAAACGTACCCGTAACAAGCTCCGGGTCTTCATACGCCTTTCTAGCATTAATAACAAATGCTCTTCCACGTGCAGATCCGTTATTCTTCTCTAGATTCGGGCACTGACTCTTATAATGACCCTGTTTCCCACACCCATAACAAGTAACAGTGGCCAAGGCAGTTCTATTTGTATTGGTGGCAGGAGTTTTGGTGCCGTTTGTGTTTGTAGCGGGAACCCTACAATCTTCAGCAAGATGACCTTTTCGATTACAATTGTTGCACACCACATTACAATAACCAGAGTGGTGTTTGTGGCATCTGTTACATAAAGGATTTCGTCCCTTGTAACCTGAGTTCGAACCGCTACCCGCACCTTGCGTGGTTTCTTGTTTCTTGTTGGATTGTTGATGATTACCTTCCCACTTTCTTTTGTTTCCCGATGTCTTGACATCGGGGTTCTTATCCATAATAATCTGGTCCATCAACTCGTTCGCCATGGTGATAGCTTCATGAATAGTCTTGGGTTTGGATGCTGTAACATTTGCCTTGACCTTTTTAGGCAAACCGTCTTTGTACAGTTCAATCTTTCGTTCTTCGGTTGGTACCAATTCGGGACATAGCAAAGCTAATTCCATGAATCGCTGATTGTAGTTGGTGAGTTCTGTACCAACAACTTTCAGGCTTCGTAATTCAGCTTCCAACTTCCTAACCTCGTTCCTTGGACAATATTCGTTGATTAGCATTGTTTTGAATTCTTCCCAAGGAGTATCATAAGCTACATCTCCTCCTACGGCCTTCACATAGTTTTTCCACCACGTGAGTGTACTATCTTGTAGGGTGCACGATGCATACTTGGTCATGTCCTTCTCAATACAAGCACTGATTTTGAACACAGACTCAATCTTTTCGATCCACCGGGTTAAACCGACCGGTCCTTCTGTTCCACTGAATGATGAGGGCTTGCAACCTTGAAAAGTTTTGTAAGTGCACCCCACACGAGGATTTGGTTTAACTACAGCACCTCTTGTAGCCTCGACCCATAACATTCTGTCGTTCACTCGCTGATTGATGAGTTCCTGGATTTCTTGTTCCGTCATTCGGTTCAATCGCGCCATAATCTTCAATAAGAATGAAAAAATAATTATTCACATGGAATATTATAGATGTAGTATGTATTTACAGTACATCGTAGCTTATTAATAATATGAACCAGTTATTATTATAAAAGCCTTTTCTTCTTATTAGCGTTTTATAATTATACCTAGGGTAGTACCTACCCGTTAAAGTTCATACTTAATAGCTTAGTACGAAAATCAATTACTATCACCCAATTAATACTCAACCATGGAAAATTATTGCATTTCACACTTCACTATTTTACATATGCTTATCTTACATCAAACATTAAGCAAACCACACTAGTAATATTATACAAAACATTATATGATCCCATGGTTTAAAACAACAGCGCATCATTTAACCCAAAGCGTTTGTGTTCAAAGAAATCGCTTAAAGGTTATCCTGGTTGTCTCCCTGCATTTTGGCTGAGGAACCGAAGAACTGGATGTCGGGATAGAACTAATAGGAATAGCGTGAATAGGTGTGGAAGTATCTGGTGGAGTTGGTGCCACAACATCCTCTCTAGACTCGGGATTTGGATTTTCCATTTCAGTAGCCTTTCGTTTCCTTCCTCGTTCGAACTTGTCTTTCGTAATTTCCTGTATTTCTTCCTCCTCAGGATCACTTTCCGGTTCCTCTTCAATTGATTCATCTGGAACTTGTGAGTCTTCCCCAAAGGTGTCGTTTTCATCATCGGATAGGTTAATGACTGGAACACCATCTGAAGATTCTGGTTCGGAGTCGCTGAATGTGATAACAAGTTCTAAGCCAGACATCTATCACATAACAACTAGTAAATTAGTATCACATAATATTTACATATTAATTTTTAACCAAAAATGATAAGCAATATTTTTCGAAATCAAACACGGTCAAAGTCCAGACTCACTAATGCATCCTAACAACTCGATAAGACACACTAATGCAAATTTTCTGGTTCTCTAAGACCAACGCTCTGATACCACTTGTCATAACCTGACCTTAACCATAAGGATGAATACAATAACATATGATTTCATCGCGAGGTATTGACCTCTATATGCGATAGTTTTCAAAAACTCCATTCGTTTTTACAATACAAACCATAGCTTTTATTACAAATACAAGGTTTAAACAATTTAATAATGATTATCGTTTAACGATAATCTTAGACTTACAAACTTTACATGTGATAATAACAATACAACTTCCAACATATTTTACATTACAAATCCTCCGATAAGCAGTTTTATTTTTGACACAAATATGCATACTCAAGATCTTGCTTAAATTCAACATGTTGCAGCGGAAACTTTTAGTTATCACCTGAGAATAAACATGCTTAAAACGTCAACATAAAGTTGGTGAGATATAGGTTTAATGCCGGCAGCGTTATGAATATAGACCACAAGATTTCATATATAAACGTTTTAATAAAAATATTCTAAGTTGTTGAGCACTTGATAACCAGACTTAACATTTAATCAACGTCACATATTCCCTTTATTATGAAATCTTACTACACCGTACCAAGTGTAGTTACCGAAACGAAGTACTGTGCAACCGTTGAATACTGGTCATCCAGTCCGGTTGGGGTTGTCAGGCCCGATAGATCTATCAACAGGATTCGCGTTTACAATACCACATGTAAATAGTAGTTACCAAGCTACATGGAAGTATGCCAGTGGTACAACTCAACGTAGAATATATTTTTAGTCACTTGTGTCTATAACGTAAATCATAAAATGCATGTATTCTCATCCCGAAATATTTAGAGTTTAAAAATGGGACTATATACTCACTTTTGCCTTGAAGGTATTTATCACGACTTGGTCTCCGATAGATATCACGAACCTAACCATATATATAATATATCAACATATTTTCTTTTTAAGTAATCGTTATATATATATATATATATATATATATATATATATATATATATATATATATATATATATATATATATATATATATATATATACTTTTAATACTTTTAATATTTTCTTAGTCCGTAGTTAGCAGTCCGATGTTAGTGGTCCACAATTAGTTGCTTAAATAAAATAAATAAAGACCCCATCATATTCGTATTGATCAGAATTAATCTCGACCCATGGTACCATGTTGTCAAGTGACGTGTTGCGTACATAAAGTACCGTGTTGTCAAATGACGTGTTGCGTACAATCATGAGGTCTGATGATTAATCTTCTCGTGTTGTTTACGGGTGGTCCTGAAATATATAAAATCAAATCATAAGTAAATATATATTAAATATTATGTTAATTAGCCAAGATATGATTAATCCGATTTGGTTATAATATGATATATTACAGGTCTTGAAGTATTTTTAAAAATCAAATTAGAAGGATCTATTTAGTTTGCGAACAAGTTTGAAATCACTCAAACTATATTCTTGTTGTTAAAATTTTACAACACAAAATAAGATAGCTATATAAATATGAATCGAATAAGGTTATGAATAAGGTTACTACCTCAAGTTACTTGGACAAAGCTACTGGAAAAGGTAAGAAAAATCTTGGAATCAAAAGAGTGGTGGAGTGGGATTGAAAGATTGGAAGTAATCTCCTTGAAATCGGATGACTATATTGATACGTTCTTGAGTAGGTAAATGAAGAGAGATTAAGGAGTGAATTAACTTGAAAGAAAAATTGGAAATGAAATTGTATGTGTGTGTGTGCAAAATAGCATGATTATGGGATGGATATATAGGAGATTTAGTTTGTTTTCTTGCACAAAAGTCACACATGAGGTTAAATGGCTGGTTCCCACATGTAACATCATGTCTAGTGGCTGATCATTGAAGTTTATTGTTGGTATATACCAATAGTAAATACGTATAGAAGCTGGGTATGATACGGTTATATATACCCTAGATATACTTGTAGAAATTTTGAGGAATCGGAACGAGAATTCAAATATGGACGGGTTTATAACTGTAAAAGAGGCTCAAAACTGGGCTTTTATTTTTGGGTCAAAACTGGGCTCAAAACGGGTTTATATACTTGGACCTCGCCAGGGGTTGCTACCCCTTGGACCCCGCTTATCGGGGGCGCTGCCCCCGAACCCCCGTCATAATCAAGATAAGTTCAAACAAGTGTGCACACCACACTTCCCCAAACTTGTTCGATATTTATCAAGATTATTTTGGTTACAAATTAATCCCATTACACTTAAATCATATTGGTGACATAGATCACCAACACATTATAGATTGTAAGTATATATGTCAAAGAACATTACATATAGTTATCGTTTTGAAAACTTAAGTTAGTAGTCTCAAAGTATACTTATAACTTATTGTTATTAGTACACAATGAGATGTTAAACCATTCTTAGATCATGTTAAATATATATAAATACATATATATACACAAACGTATAATTATCATTTGTTATATAGTTCGTGATATCATCGGTCAAATTGGACGGTCAAACGTTGTGTAAAACTCTTTTTAAAAACATAAATCTCAACAATTTAGATTACTTATCATGTTGGTAAGGTTTAATTTATGTAAATATTAATCTCATATGTATAAAATGATCGGAAAAATCCGGGTAGTTACAAGGTGAGTCAATGGGATTTGTGCTAGAGGTAGACATCTATCACACAATATCATACATGTTAAGAGATTAATATATCACATAATATTTACATGTTAATAATATATAGTTTCCAACAAAAATGTTAAGCAATAATTTTTAAAGAAAACACGGTCGAAGTCCAGACTCACTAATGCATCCTAACAAACTCGATAAGACACACTAATGCAAATTTTCTGGTTCTCTAAGACCAACGCTCTGATACCAACTGAAATGTCCCGTTCATATTGATTATAAATGTTCCATATTAATTGATTTCGTTGCGAGATTTTGACCTCTATATGAGACGTTTTTCAAAGACTGCATTCATTTTTATAACCTTTATTTTATCAATAAAGGTTTCAAAAGCCTTACGTAGATTATCAAATAATGATAATCTAAAATATACTGTTTACACACGACCATTACATAATGGTTTACAATAGAAATATATTACATCGACATATGTTTCTTGAATGCAGTTTTTACACAATATCATACAAACATGGACTCCAAATCTTGTCCTTATTTTAGTATACAATAGCGGAAGCTCTTAGTATTTACCTGAGAATAAACATGCTTTAAACGTCAACAAAAATGTTGGTGAGTTATAGGTTTAACCTATATATATCAAATCGTAACAATAGACCACAAGATTTCATATTTCAATACACATCCCATACATAGAGATAAAAATCATTCATATGGTGAACACCTGGTAACCGACATTAACAAGATGCATATATAAGAATATCCCCATCATTCCGGGACACCCTTCGGATATGATATAAATTTCGAAGTACTAAAGCATCTAGTACTTTGGATGGGGTTTGTTAGGCCCAATAGATCTATCTTTATGATTCGCGTCAATTAGGGTGTCTGTTCCCTAATTCTTAGATTACCAGACTTAATAAAAGGGGCATATTCGATTTCGATAATTCAACCATAGAATGTAGTTTCACGTACTTGTGTCTATTTTGTAAATCATTTATAAAACCTGCATGTATTCTCATCCCAAAAATATTAGATTTTAAAAGTGGGACTATAACTCACTTTCACAGATATTTCCTTCCTCGGAAATAAGACTTGGCCACGGATCGATTCACGAACCTATACAAATATGTACATATATATCAAAGTATGATCAAAATATAATTACAACCACTTTTATTATGTTTTAAAGATTTGAGTGTATTAAGTCAGCTGTCCTCGTTAATAACCTACAACTAGTTGTCCACAGTTAGATGTACAGAAATAAATCGATATATATTATCTTGAATCAATACATGACCCAGTGTATACATGTCTCAGGCTAGATCACAACTCAAAGTATATATATTTTTAGAATCAACCTCAACCCTGTATAGCTAACTCCAACATTACTGCATATAGAGTGTCTATGGTTGTTCCAAATAATATATATACATGGGTCGATATGATATGTCAAAACATTTGCATACGTGTCTATGGTATTCCAAGATTACATAATATATTAGAATACATGTATAATACAATATAAGTTAGCTAGGATATGATTTGTATAGATTTGTTAAACATTTCCAGTAGCTAGAAAGATCAAAAATATCCAATCTTGTTTTACCCATAACTTCTTCATTTTAAATCCGTTTTGAGTGAATCAAATTGCTATGGTTTCATATTGAACTCTAATTTAAGAATCCAAACATAAAATGTATAGGTTTATAGTCATAAATTTAAGTTACATGTCAATTACTAAAGAGGTAGTCATTTCCGTCGAAAGAACGACATCTTGATGACCATTCTGAAAAACATACTTTCACTTTGAGTTTAACCAAGATTTATGGATATAGTTTCATGTTCATATGAAAAATCATTTTCTCAAAATAACAACTTTTAAATCAAAGTTTATCATAGTTTTTAATTATCCAAACCAAAACAGCCCCCGATTTCACTACTACAGCGTATATCCGATTTTATGGTGTTCATCGTGTTTCCAGGTTTTAAATCATTAAGTTAGCATATCATACATATATAGAACATGTGTTTAGTTGATTTTAAAAGTCAAGTTAGAAGGATTAACTTTTGTTTGCAAACAAGTTTAGAATTAACTAAACTATGTTCTAGTGATTACAAGTTTAAACCTTCGAATAAGATAGCTTTATATGTATGAATCGAATGATGTTATGAACATCATTACTACCTCAAGTTATCTGGATAAAACTACTGGAAATGAGAAAAATGGATTTAGCTTCAAAGGATCCTTGGATGGCTTGAAAGTTCTTGAAGAAGAGTCATGACACGAAAACAGTTCAAGTAAGATTTTCACTCAAAATAAGATTGTTATAGTTGTAGAAATTGAATCAAAGTTTGAATATGAATATTACCTTGAATTAGAAAGATAACCTACTATAAATAACAAAGGTTCCTTGATCTTAGATGATTACTTGGAATGGATTAGAAAGCTTGGAAGTAGACTTGCAAACTTGGAAGTATTCTTGATTTTTATGAAACTATACTTATGGAATTTATGAAGAACACTTAGAACTTGAAGATGGAACTTGAGAGAGATCAATTAGATGAAGAAAATTGAAGAATTAAAGTATTTTTAGGTGTTTTTGGTCGTTGGTATATGGATTAGATATAAAGGATATGTAATTTTGTTTTCATGTAAATAAGTCATGAATGAATACTAATATTTTTGTAATTTTATGAGATATTTCATGCTAGTTGCCAAATGATGGTTCTCACATGTGTTAGGTGACTCACATAGGCTTCTAAGAGCTGATCATTGGAGTGTATATACCAATAGTACATACATCTAAAAGCTGTGTATTGTACGAGTACTAATACGGGTGCATACGAGTAGAATTGTTGATGAAACTGAACGAGGATGTAATTGTAAGCATTTTTGTTAAGTAGAAGTACTTTGATATGTGTCTTGAAGTCTTTCAAAAGTGTAAGAATACATATCAAAACACAACATGTATATACAATATGATACATATATATTTAGTAGACGTTATCATAATGATAATCGTTATATATATCATTTCGAGTTTCTTAACTTAGTAATCTCATTTCTTATGTATATCACACATTGTTAATATACTTAGTGAGATACTTACTCATCATAATCTCATGTCAACCATATATATATGTCTATATATACCACAACATGTAGTTTTTACAAATTTGTAACGTTCGTGAATCGCCGGTCAACTTGGGTGATCAATTGTCTATATGAAACTTATTTCATTTAATCAAGTCTTAACAAGTTTGATTGCTTAACACGTTGGAAACATTTAGTCATGTAAATATCAATCTCAATTAATATATATAAACATGAAAAAGTTCGGGTCACTACAGATTTAGAGTTTAGGGTTTAGGGTTTAGGGTTTGGGGTTTTGGGTTTAGTCGTGTTAAAAACTCAATATAAACCCTAAATTGTGACGACCCGGGAATTTTCGACCAAATTTAAATTGAAACTTCATATGATTTTGACACGATAAGCAAAGTCCGTTATGTTGAGTCTTAAAAATCTTTGAACTGTATCATATATCCATTTGACCTTTGACTATTACCGATGATTCACGAACAATTGATTTCAAATAAATATATACACATATATTGATATATATATAGATACATAAATGTAGGTATATATAATAAATAATAATAATCAGGTAAAATACTTTACAAGATCATTAGGTTATTAAAATAAATACATATAAATAATGTATAGGTATGAAATTTGATACCTTTTAATTGTTATAATATTAGTAATAATATTATTATGGTTATCATTATTAAAAACTTTATTATAAAGAGTTAGTAGGAGAAATTATGATTTTGGTTATTATTATAGTTATCATTATTTATTATTAAACTTATTACTTTCATTATAATTATCATTATTTTTATTATTAATAGTATCAAATAATTATCAATTATTATTAGTATCTTTATCAATATTATTATTATTATTAATATTATTATTATTATTAATTGTTAAAATTTCTATTATTATTTATATTATTGTTATTAATAAATTAATTAGTAATATATATTAAATATAAAATCTATTATCTTCGATATTTCTGAGGATATTTTTATAAATATTCTTGTCCGAAATTATATACCTCTTTGTACTATTTGTATTCCATTATATTGGAAACTTCTGTAAAATCTTAGTATAAACTATGAATGAATTGTCGAGAAGTGTTGGGAATTGAAGCATGGGTTAGTATAATATAATGACGCCCGGCCAACGTGATTATATTACAGTAAGTCATGCTAAGTTTCTAATGGGACATGATAATTCACAGATCATAATGTCATCATGTGCCATGTTACATAACTCTTTCATTCTACTTAACTTCTGAACATATCAAGAAAATGTATTCTTGATGGTTCTATCTTCCGTGATGTTGATAAATTTGAAAATCAAATCGTACTATCACGTTCCTTCCTGCTTAGAACATTATAATCTTTCGAAACTCTATATCTACGAATTCTGGACCAATATTCGCTTGACTTAAAGTCGGAAAGAGAAAACAAAAGTATGAAACTCCAAAATATAAGGGAGAATATAAAGCCCGATAACAACACATAAATTACAAACCGTGTATGTCAATGTTTATCGCAACATAAGGACACGGAAACACAATTACCCCAAGAGCGAAGTAGAAGTAAACAAATTCCTCTGGTGGTAGATGATAAAGGAGAATGATCGATATGAAAGTCAGGAATATATTTAAAATTAAAACTGAATGAAACATATTGACTGATGAATTGGAAGTATGAATTAAAGTATAGAAAATGGGAGTGGTGGGAATTAATGGAACGGAAGAAGTTCAATTATAGTAGAAATACCAGACAAATCAATCGAAACAAATGATCGCATTTAATTATAGAGATCTTAATTTCCTTAATTCACGAAGAACCATATCTTATAGATTTCTAAGATTTTCTTTAAAACCCTTGAATTTCAGAAATCCACCGTGACTACATCAAAAGTTGAATCTCTATCTCAATCTTTTGTGACAGCTTCACTCGTACGCTTCGAGTAATCAAATCGGTTTATCCATATTACTCAATAGTGATAAAACACTATTTTATCAACTTATATTCGTCATGAAAACATTTTTATTGTTAGCCACGACCACCTCACTCAAATTTCGGGACGAAATTTCTTTAACGGGTAGGTACTGTGACGACCCGGGAATTTCCGACCAAATTTAAATTGAAACTTCATATGATTTCGACACGATAAGCAAAGTCTGTTATGTGGAGTCTTAAAAATCTTTGAACTGTATCATATATCCATTTAACCTTTGACTATTACCGATGATTCACGAACAATTGATTTCAAATAAATATATACACATATATTGATATATATAGATACATAAATGTAGGTATATATAATAAATAATAATAATCAGGTAAAATATTATACAAGATCATTAGGTTATTAAAATAAATACATATAAATAATGTATAGGTACAAAATTTGATACCTTTTAATTGTTATAATATTATTAATAATAATATTATGGTTATCATTATTAAAAACTTTATTATAAAGAGTTAGTAGGAGAAATTATGATTTTGGTTATTATTATAGTTTTCATTATTTATTATTAAACTTATTACTTTCATTATAATTATCATTATTTTTATTATTAATAGTATCATATAATTATCAATTATTATTAGTATCTTTATCAATATTATTATTATTATTATTATTATTATTATTATTATTATTATTATTATTATTATTATTATTATTATCATTATTATTATTATTATTATTATTATTATTATTATTATTATTATTATTATTATTATTATTAATTGTTATTATTAGTATTATTATTAATACAATTTCTATTATTATTTATATTGTTGTTATTAATAAATTAATTAGTAATATATATTAAATATAAAATCTATTATGTACGAACCAATATCTGCTTTTACTCCTAGTTTTCTTCTGATAGGGATTTTTGTCGACAAAATCCTTGCTACAAAACAAATCCATCAAATTTGTTTACTGTATTAATCCTTCAATTACATTCCATATACTACCTAGTCCATTCAAGGAGAAACAGATACATCGAACTCACTCGATACCCTGTACAAGTTTTAATATGTGACTCATATCTCAACTTTTCAAAACAAAGTAATATTACATAAACATCATCATATATGTGTTAAAAGACATAAAACAAAAACCCATATCTCATTCTCTTTTCTTGAACCGGCCACCATTGGTTGTCTTCCATCACCACCCTACAACCACTATAACAACCGCCACACCACCCTCCTTCTCTTTTATCTTCTTCTACGATCAAACCATCTCCATCACAAAAAAAAACCCCATAACAACTACTGTCTTTCTTCTTTGTTTATTACGTGAGAAACCACAATAAAACCACGAGGGACTGCTCAAGCTACTGCAACCAGTCTCCACCTTAATCCACCAATCGCACCACCCCCGTGACCCATGAAACTTTCTCTACTCAAAATCATAAACCATAACCATCACCATTTTTTTACGATAACTATCACTACATGTTGCTGTTTATATGAAACCGGGACCAAATCATAAAACACTACCATTGTTGCTGCTGTTTCTCATTTCTTCTACTGCTACTACCTTCAAACACGACAACCAAACATCATCATCTTTTATTAGCTACTGCTACAACTGTTATAAGTTTTCGTTTACTCCTGTTTCTATTAATAATCGAACACCAACACCTTGATCAACCATTGAACACCATGATCACGCTGCAACTATTTTTCTGTTTCACCTGCAACAATTGTTGACCATCACTTTTGTTCCTAAATTATCTTCCTTATGTTCTTGACTCCATCGATCACCAAACCCACTTAGAACAACAACACTCCTTACTTGTTTTGTCCCCTATTTAAAATAATCACCATCACCACTATTTCTACACTGCATGATATTGGTTGCTGCTATACTTCATTCAAACTACTCTACTCAATCCTGCTGTCTACTACTCAATATAGAACTTCCCAATAAGACCCAACCAAATACCGATCACAATTTAATGCTATGTAAACAACTACAGCTACAACTTCTTGTTTGTTTTGAAAAGAAAAAGTAACAGGATCCATTGATCTGCACAACCATCATCATCGGATCTGTTTACAAGTTAGCAAAACACAAACAAAATATTCCCATCTTTATATTATACAAATCAAGCAGATAGATTACATCGCAGTCAATTAGAATGGATTGAATAATGATTAACGATGGTGGCTATTATAAATAAATATAAATAAATATAAATAAATATGAAAATAAATAACAAGAACACAAATTACAGTTTCTGTTTTCTGTTGGTACTCGGTGTTGATAATAATCTATGATAATAAGATACGGTACCTGCATCTACGCTGCTATGATTATCAATTTCTTCCTAGTTTAACAAAAAAATCAACAATTGCTTCGATTTCTCTGTTAACGATGATGATGACGACTGATAAGAATGATTAAACGATGATGACGATAAATCAATGCCTTGTTATGCCTCGATGATCGTGGTTTAATCGACTAAAGAAACCAAGGCCAGGAACCGTGATCTTCTCCTGCGAATTGATTCTGCTCCTTGGATCTATTTTATGCCGACACTTCAATTCCTTTATTTAGGTATAAATAAAACTATAATTAAAATTAAAATTAATATTATTACTATTATATTATATTATTCTAATTTTAATTATTAGTATTTTATTATTATTAAGGTTATTATAATTATTAAAATTATTATCATTGTAAGTATTGTATAACAAAATAACACGAATATCATTATATTTTTTTTATTTAATAAGTATTATTAAGATTTATTTTTATTAAGAGTTATTGTTATCATTATTATTATTATTATTATTATTATTATTACTATTATTTTTATTTTTATTATTATTATCATTAAATATGATCTTATTATTATTAACATTATTATTTTCATTAATACTAGTATTGATATCATTGTTATAGATATTAAGATTATTATGATTATTATTAACATAAGTATCACTTTTAACAATATCGTTATTATAATCTGTATTACCAATATCAAAGAAGGTTATTAATATTAGTAAATCATTCTTATCGAAAACTATCATTTTTATTACAAATAAATATTTTGTACTTAAAATATACTTAATACATATATTATAATTATAATAATAATTTTATATATCATAAAACAAACATATTAATATTATTTATATAAATACTTATATATAACAAACTAATGATTTTTTTTATAATGCTAACCATATATATATATATATATATATATATATATATATATATATATATATATATATATATATATATATATATATATATATATATATATATATATATATATATATATATATATATATCAATATAAGTAAATATATATATATTAAACATTTTTAAATATATATATAACATTAAGTTATAATTTATACTAACATATAATAATAACACTAATTATTATATATATATTTATTCGATTACAAATATATGTGTTAATATGTATATACATAATATAGGTTCGTGAATTCGAGGCCAACCCTACAATTGTTTAATGTCGTAATATGTATTTTTACTATAAAATACAATAGGTGAGTTCATTTGCTCCCTTTTACTCTTTACATTTTTGGGACTGAGAATACAAGCGCTGTTTTTACATCTGCTTTACTAAATGCTTTTGAAATATATTATGAACTGCGAATACATGAAATGCTTTTATAAATGTTTGACGAGATAGACACAAGCAAAACATTCCTCGAATGAATTATGTGGACATGAAAATTGCCACCGTTGAATTATGTGGACATGATAATTGGCACCGTTGAATTATGTGGATATGATAATTGGCACCGTTGAATTATGTGGATATGATAATTGCCACCGTTGAATTATGTGGACATGATAATTGCCACCAATTGATATGAATGTTATGTATCGAGAGAATGATTTTTATACACAGGTTATGTGTATTAGTTTTTGTGCACAAGATATGTGTACGGTTACTAAGATTTATGAAAGATGATTTCGTACACGAGAAAGGTGTACTGTATTTAAAAGATTATCGCATGTACATTACAGGTGGGTATAGGATTCGGGCCCATTTGTACCATGCAGCATTTAAATCTTGTGGTCTATTAAAATGATGAATTTTATTGTTTTATGATAAACTTATGAACTCACCAACTATTTGGTTGACACTTTAAAGCATCTTTATTCTCACGTATGAAAGAAATCTTTTGTTGTGCATTTGCTCATATTACATGGAGTTGTTTATGGCATATAGAGGTCAGAACCTCGCAATGGGACCAACTGTTGAAGACTTCGTCCTGATGGATTAGGACAGGGCATTTCAGTTGGTATCAGAGCGGTGGTCTTAGCGAACCAGGTCTTGCATTAGTGTGTCTAATTGATAGTCGTTAGGATGCATTGGTGAGTCTGGACTTCGACCGTGTCTGCATGTCAAAAGTTTTGCTTATCATTTAGTGTCGAAAAATTATTTACTTATCATCCTTAAAGTCTAGACACGTCTTACTGCCTCTATTGCATAGACAGTGTATAGATAAATTCATATTTTAGTGTATCTATTATTGTTACCTTTACCTGACAGCTTCCGTAGATTCCTCCGTAACTTATGGGATTTTAGTATTATATATGCATATGTAAATTATGTATTGTAGGGTACTAATCTATATCCTATAATCTATTTCTTATCGAAAAGTCCTTCATCTGATCGTACGAGATGAATCCCTCAATCAGTTCGAATTCCTCGGATTCCGACAGCTATTTCGATATGGAGTTTCACCTAAGCTCCGGAAGCAGCGTCACCAGAATTAATCAGCCAATCATCTATCCCCAATTCATTTGATGGATTCGTAGGAGACTTAATCAATGGAGATGCGAAGAAGGCGATCCTTTTCACCAACCGAATTTACCTCTTGGCGATGAACCTGAAACACTTACCGGTGAATCAGTCCAAAACACCATTTTCACCCTCATTTCCAGAGTAGCTCGACACGATTATATTATCCACAATTCTAAATCTTATTCATCTGCTCGTTCCGACCGACAATCATCCTGAAGTAATGGAAGAAGTCAACGAGCTTTGCGCTCAAGTAATAAATTCGGAGAATTGGTGCAAAATTTTATCAGCTACGGAAACATCACCGGCACCAACAGTACCATCAGTAACAACACCAGTACCATCAACAATCCATGCCTCAACATCTCATTCTGTACCTCGAGTATAATCATCGTTCTACGTATCGTTCTACATCAATTATCTTCGTTCTTCATGGCGATTATGTAATCTTTAATGTTATAGAGATTATGTATTCTAATTTTGACGGTAAACCAAATGAGATTAATATCATATTAACTCATTAAATCTATATTACATCTAAAGAAAATATATATGTAACTATATTTTCATAAAGATTGTAATTAAAAATTCTTTTGTACAAACTGTTAATGGTGAAAATATTTTAACGGGTAGGTAATCCCCAAAGAATATTTAGATTTCACATTAATAAGTACACTGTACATTCTTTCAAATCTGATTCAACAGTCATTTACAATCCTACTTACATCCATCGATATACGTATTCGTTCACCACAGAATAACCATTTTCATTCAATTTCATATTTGGATTTTGACCTATCAGAATCCGACAAGTGGCATAATGAAGAAAACATTGGACAAAATAAAATATGTTAGAAACAAACAAATTAACTATGAGAAATTTTGTTAAGAATCCACGCTAACAAAATCCTAGCTAACTGTTCCTAGCTAACTGTTAATTCCTTATTGTACATTTAATTATCGCAATTTATTTTATCGCAATTTAATTCTCGCAATTTTATTTATCGTCATTTAATTTCTATTATTTACTTTACGCATTTAATTTATCGTCATTTAATTTTCTTTAATTTATTTTACGCACTTTAAATATCAGGACACGTATACAAGGTTTTGACATATCATATCGACGCATATATATATATATATATTATTTGGAATAACCATATACACTCTATATGCAGTAATGCTGGAGTTAGCTATACAGGGTTGAGGATAATTCTACAATAATATATATAGTTTGAGTTGTGATCGAGTCTGAGACGTATACGGGTCACGACACGTATTAATTAATTCGAATATTATATATTAAGCTATATATGAATTATTGGACTGTTACTGTGGACTATCGACTGTGGACTATCAAGATTGGACAATTTAAAATGAATTAAGATATTGATTATAACATATGAAACTAAACAACTCTTCAAGTTTGCCACTTGATTTCATCTTAAACCTCATTTGTATCTTGAAGATTACAATCCGCGTTCAAACCTTTCATGAATCTTGAAAACACCTCAATCGAGAGGATAAACCAACCACACTTCATCTACGGAAGGAAAGATTTCTCCATATAGTTATGCATCTGAAAAACTCTCGGAACATGAGTAAACGTTTAGCACGTAGCAGTGCTAATTCCTTTAGTGTTATTATTACCCAAAATAACTTAGTAATCCCTTTCAAAATAGCAAATTTTGTCACAGCTCCAGCAAATCAACTTAAACTTTTTGTTCGAAACAACCATATTATAACTTTGATATATATGTGTGCTCTTTTATTGTTACCGGGGAACCTTTTATATTCCATCGTATTACCATCAGCGTTTATGAAAGGACCGCTACTAATCCATCCGGACAAAGTCCTTATCATTTGGTCCCATTGCGATGATCGACTCCAAGTAATGTCCTTAAAATGAGCAATGCACAGCAGAAGACTTAATTCGTACCTGAGAATAACATGCTTTAAAACGTCAACATAAAGTTGGTGAGATATATAGGTTTGATGCTAGCAGCGTAATAACTATGGACCACAAGATTTCATATAATTAAACATAATACACTCGCAAGTGTATGAAAAGTAGTTGAGCACTCGGTAACCATACTTAACATTTAAATCATCGCAGCATATTCTTAAATAATCACTACACCGTACCAAGTGTAGTATACAGAAACGAAGTACTGTGCAACCGTTTAAAACTGGTCGTCCAGCCCGGTTGGGGTTGTTAGGTCCGATAGATCTATCAACAGGATTCGCGTTTACATTCCTCATGTAAATATTAGCTACCAAGTATAAAGAAATATGCCATGGTACAACTCAACATAGAATTTATTTTTGATCACTTGTGTCCATAACGTAAATCATAAAATGCATGCATTCTCATCCCAAAATAATTAGAGTTTAAAAGGGGACTATATACTCACCGTACTGTATTTTGTAGTAAAAATACATATAACATCATTGAACAAGTATAGGGTTGGCCTCGGATTCACGAACCTATATCATTTGAATATCTATTAAAACATATAATTGTAATCGAACAAGGTTATATATATTATTATTAGTGATATAATTGTTATTTTAGTAAATTATATATTTCATTAATAACTAATTTAAATATTTCTATTTTATGTACTTAAAATAAATAATTAATATTTATAATAAAATGTCAATATAGCTTTGTTATATGTATTAACTATAGTGTCATATAGCTAAAAATCATTTGATAAAATAATTAAAAAGTTTCATTATTTTATGATAATATCATTAGTAAATATACTTAATAATGATATTAACAATAATAATTATGATATTAAAAATAATAATTCTTATAATGATAATAATATTGATAATAATAATTAAAATAATAATAGTAATAATAGATATGATGATAATATTAATAATAATAATAATAATACTTATATTAATGATAATAATAATAATAATAAAATTTATATTAATGATAATTTTAATAATAATAATAATAATAATAATAATAATAATAATAATAATAATAATAAATGAAATAAAAGAAAAATGGTACTACCTTTAAAAGAAAGGACCCTAAAAATAAATGTCCTATCCCGGACTCGAACCCGAGACCTCTCGGTATCCAACACAACACTCTAACCATCCCTTCTATCATGCCCTTTCTGAATTACATGATAGACTATACCTATATATATCTATCTGTTTACCCGTCTTCTTCATCCTAATTCCAAGTCGAATGAATCCCAAAACCTTTTTAATAGAAAGTTAATGATTTGGTTTTAAGTGTACTCAAACGAACAGAAACATTTTGGTGGATGTTTGAATTAACAGAAACGAGAAAAAAAATTAAAATAAAAAAAAAGGCCTGCGGTATCTGTTTCGCAAAAAAAAATATGAACATTATAATTGATTTTGATTTTTATAAACTTTTAACCAAAGGTTACAACATGAAATATCTTTCAAATCGTTCCTAAAATCATTCTCAATCTTCAATTTTACCAGAAAACTCCTTCAAATCATGAATTTTTGATTATAAGAAAACGTTTGACTTTTTGAATTAAAAGTTTGACCCTGAAATTCTAGATCAATAAGATGAATTAGGACTTGAAATTAAGCAGATAGTTTATGTAAACAAATCCTAACAAGACTATATTTTTAGTTTTTAAAATTTCATTCAACTTCGAATTTTTTGATGAATTCATACCCAACAGAGATATGCGACAGCTTTCTCTCTTTTTTTTAAAAAAAAAATCGAATTACAGTAAGTGAAGAGAGTTATCGCAGTGCTTGAAGGATGATGCATCATATATATAAGTGATTAATCTTTGTATGGTTGTGAAGAATTGGCCGACACAGGTTCACAAGAAGAACAGAATGAAGGAGAAAAAAAAATAGGTTTGATAGTGAAATAAAATTTACTCGTAAAAATCAACTTATCAGTATATATATATATATATATATATATATATATATATATATTTTTTATATAGCCGTAGTTATCTGTTATATTTTACCTATTATATATTTATACATATATACTATAATTGTAATTATTTATTTATCTGTTGTTCATATTTGTATATATTTATATCTATATTTTTTTATATAGTATATAATCAATGTTAATAAAATATATACATAAGTAATATTAATAATTCTAATTAATAAGAGTTATATTTATAATACTTATTATTAATTATAGAATACTAATTATAATTATAATAATAATAGAAATACTTATAATAATGCTAAAAGTGAATATAATAATATAATGATATTAGTATTAATATAATAATACTAACAGTAATAAAATTATAACAACTATATATTAAATTGTACTTAATATTATACATTATTATTTATGTTATATTTACTAATTATATAATATATTTATTTGAGCGTTTTGGTCATTTGCTTCATTAAATCGTCGTTTCGATATATAACTACAAATCAATATTCCAACTTACGTTATCTAAACAAAGACATTTTAAATAACAAGTTTTATTATATCTTAAAACATTTTCGTACGTTTGTAAATAGATCAATCAAATATTATGGAATTCAATTCTTCACTAACTTTTGTATAATTTTCGATAAATGACACTTTGTCAAAAGGTTTCAGATATTTATAAAGTTATATTCCTTTTTAGAAAAGACGTGACATTTAAATCATAATTATAAAATAATAACAGATAATTAAACCGTTAATTGTTTTATCAATATTTCTTAATTTTAATAATCATACCTATGTATATACACATACGTATCTTTTTACACACAATTGTTCATGAATCGTCAGACATGGTCAAAGGGTATCTAATTATATAGATTTCAAATCTTCTAGGCTCAACATTACAGATTTTGCTTATCGTGTCGGAGACATATAAAGATTAAGGTTTAAATTTGGTCGGAAATTTCCGGGTCATTACAGTACCTACCCGTTAAAGAAATTTCGTCCCCGAAATTTGATAGAGGTCGTCATGGGTAACAATAAGAATGTTTTCATGACAAATATGAGGTAATAATGGAGTTTTATCATTATTGAGAGATATAGATAAAACGATTCGATCATGTGAAGCGTACGAGTGAAGCTATCACAAAAGAATGAAATGAGTAAATATGGAATCGTTTTAACCAATGACGTAGTTATTATTGATTTTCGGAATTTAAGGGATTTAAAGGAAATCTTCGTAATAAGATTTGGTGTTTTCGGTGATTTAGGAAAATCAAGATCTTCTTTGACTAATGCAATAATCTGTTCCGATTTCTCTGTCAGATTTTTCACTATAAATTCACCCCTTCATTTTCCTTATTTTTCACAACTCACATCTTCTACTATTTCTCCTTAATTCCTACTTTGGGACATTCGCCAATATGCTCCATCCCATTCTGATCTTTGATATACTCTTAATTTTCACATATGTCATCCTTAGTTAATGCTCTCTCCTATTTGCTGCGATTTATACTCCAATTTCTATTTTGGGGCTTTGTCCCTTCGTTTCTTCTTCCTATCCTCGAGTCAAGCGAGATATGATCTGGAATTCGTAGGTATGCAATTCAAAATGAACATAACTAATGTTCTAAGGAAGAAATGATAATGGAACGGTTTTGATTTGTCAAATTACCAGAATATCCTGGAAAAGACCGAATCATCAAGAAAATATTTTCTTGATATGTTTAGAGATTAGATAGAATGTAAGAGTAGTGTAAATGGCACATGATGACGGTACTGGGAATTATCATGTTTCATTAGAAACTCAACATGACTTACTGTAATATAATGACGTTGATCAAGTGTCATTATATTATACTAATTCATGCATCAGTTCCCAATACTACTTCAAAACATTCATATTTTGAACTTGAAGGTTTCAGAATTTAGAAACTAACACAGTTTCTTTTATGTTGTAACGCAGATATTACGGGGAGATAAATGATCGCAGATAGGAATAGTTGTGAAAATATCTCCAGAAATATGGAGAATATGTATAACGGAAGATATGAAGATATCTTATAATATCTAAGATAATATGATGATAAAGAATATCATCTGGAAAGGTTTAGAATAAGGAGTAGGGTTTTTTTACTAACGGTTTCAGCAGGCACTGAATCATTTGGATTCTTTGAAGTCAAACTTATTTTTTTTTGTGTGATTTGTTCACGGCCTTCATAGTTTCGCATAATCTACTTTTCGGTGCTAAATTTTCTATTAGGTGTTCCTAACACTTCCTTGTTTGTCATAAACTTTTGGCCATTAAGACCGTCTACAACATGCTGCTTCATCAGCATTTTCAAAGTTAACGGATCTGGGTCATCGGTTATCAAACCGAGGTGGTTTTAGGAGAATTGTGTTTTTAGATGATTAAACGCTGATGGTAATATGGTGTAATATAAAAGGTTCCCCAATAACAATAAAGCGTACGCATATATATATCAAGGTTATAATAAGGTTGTTTCGGATGAAAAAGTCGGAGTTAACTTGTTGGAGCTGTGACAAAATTAGCTAATTTGGGAAGGAATTGCACAATTATTTTGGGTAATAATAACACTAAAGGAATTAACACAGCTATGTGTTAAACTTTTACTCATTTTCCGAGGGTTTTTCAGATGCATAACTATATGCAAGAATCTTTTCTTCCGTAGATGAAGTGCGGTTGGTTCAACCTCTTGATTGAGGGGTTTTCAAGAATTATGAAAGGTTCTAACGCGGATTGTAATTGTCGAGGTATAATTGAGGTTTAAGGTGAAATCAAGTGGCAAACTTGAAGATTTATTTAGTTTCATATGTTATAATCAATATTTTAATTCATTTTAATTGTCCAAAGTTAGCAGTCCAATAGTCCGATTGTCCAATAGTCCAATGAATTCATATATAATTTAATATATAATTAATTAATACGTATCGTGACCCGTGTACCGGTCTCAGTATTGATCACAACTCAAACCATATATATATTTTGGAATCAACTCCAATCCTGTATAGCCAACTCCCACATTCACATATAGAGTGTCTATGGTTGTTCCGAAATATATGTACAGATGGGTCGATATGATAGGTCGAAACCTTGTACACATGTCCCGTTATTTAAAGTGCGTAAAATAAATAAATATATCATGACCCGTGTACAACGTATTGTCTCAGAATTAATCCGACGTATTGTGTACATGTGTCCCGATTTAAAGTGCGTAAAAGTAAATAACAGAAATAAAATTGCGATAAATAAAATGTAATACGGAATTAACAGTTAGCTGGGAACAGTTAGCTAGGAACAGTTAGCGTGAAATCTTAACAATATTTCAATTAGTTAATCCGTTTGTTTCTAACAAAATTTATTTGTCCAATGTTTTCTTCGTTATGCCACTTGTTGAATTTTGATAGATCAAAATCCAAATATGTAATTTGAATGGAAATGGTTATTCTGTGATGAACGGATACGTATGTCGGTGGTTGTAAGTAGGATAGTAAATGACCATTGAATCAGATTCGAAGAATGTACACTGTAACTTATTAATGTGAGATCTAAATATTCCTCGGGTACTACCTACCCGTTAAAATATTTTCATCATTAATAATTTGTACGAAAGAATTTTTAATTACAATCTTTATGAAAATATACCTGCATATATATTTTCTTCGGATGTAATTATGAATTTAATGAGTCAATAAGATATTAAACTCATTTGATTTTTCGGTTAGAATTAGAGTACATAATCTTTAAAACATTAAAGATTACATAATCGCCATGTAGAACGAAAATAAATGATGTAGAACGATACGTAGAACGATGATAATTGATGTGGAACGATATGTAGAGCGAAGATCATACTCGAAGTACAGATGGTGATATTGAGGCGTGTGATGTTGCTATCCGAGGTACAAATTGTGATGTTGAGGTTTACGACGCGGTTGTGGTTGAGGGTGATATGGGTACTGTCGGCGTTGATGACGGTGGTATGGATTATGCTGCTGGTGCTACTGCCGGTGTTTGTAACCTTCGCACCATATTCTCCAAAGCCGTCACGCGAGCGCGAAGTTCATTAATTTCTGCTAGTACACCGGGATGATTGGTGGTTGGAGTGAGCGAATGAACAAGATCTGAAATATGGGATAGTATATAATCATGACGAGATACTCTAGAAATGAGAGAGAAAATGGTTTCTCGAACAGGTTCGCCGGTAAGTGCTTCAGGTTCATCGCCAAGAGGGCAATTTGGTGGATGGAAGGGATCACCCTCTTCTTGTCTCCAATAATTTAGTATATTACGAACCCATCCCCAATTCATCCAGAATAGATGATGGGAGATTGGTTGATCCATTCCAGTGACGCTGCCTTCAGAGCCCGAATGGAAATCCATATCGGCGTAGCTGTCTGAGTCGGAGGAATTCGAACTAGATGCGGAATCCATTTCGTATAGACGGGGAAAATGAATTTTTGGTATAGAATAGATTATCGAAGTTAGATTTGGTACTCTTCAATACATAATTTACATATGTATATATATAATACCAAAATCTCGTAAATTCTGGAGAATCTTTGAAAAGATATTAGTCAAGGGTAACAATAACAGATACGCTAAGATATGAATTTTGTCTATACACTATCGATGCACTAAATGCAGTAAGACGTGTCTAGACTTAAGAATGATAAGCAGACAATTTCCTAAGGATGATAAGCAGATGATTTCTGACTAGAAATGATAAGCAAAACTTTTGACATGTAGACATGGTCGAAGTCCAGACTCACTAATGTATCCTAACAACTTATCAGTTAGACACACTAATGCAGACCTGGTTCGCTAAGACCACCGCTCTGATACCAACTGAAAGGACCGCTACTAATCCATCCGGACAAAGTCCTTATCATTTGGTCCCATTGCGATGATCGACTCCAAGTAATGTCCTTAAAATGAGCAATGCACAGCAGAAGACTTAATTCGTACCTGAGAATAACATGCTTTAAAACGTCAACATAAAGTTGGTGAGATATATAGGTTTGATGCTAGCAGCGTAATAACTATGGACCACAAGATTTCATATAATTAAACATAATACACTCGCAAGTGTATGAAAAGTAGTTGAGCACTCGGTAACCATACTTAACATTTAAATCATCGCAGCATATTCTTAAATAATTACTACACCGTACCAAGTGTAGTATACAGAAACGAAGTACTGTGCAACCGTTTAAAACTGGTCGTCCAGCCCGGTTGGGGTTGTTAGGCCCGATAGATCTATCAACAGGATTCGCGTTTACATTCCTCATGTAAATATTAGCTACCAAGTATAAAGAAATATGCCATGGTACAACTCAACATAGAATTTATTTTTGATCACTTGTGTCCATAACGTAAATCATAAAATGCATGCATTCTCATCCCAAAATAATTAGAGTTTAAAAGGGGACTATATACTCACCGTACTGTATTTTGTAGTAAAAATACATATAACATCATTGAACAAGTATAGGGTTGGCCTCGGATTCACGAACCTATATCATTTGAATATCTATTAAAACATATAATTGTAATCGAACAAGGTTATATATATTATTATTAGTGATATAATTGTTATTTTAGTAAATTATATATTTCATTAATAACTAATTTAAATATTTCTATTTTATGTACTTAAAATAAATAATTAATATTTATAATAAAATGTCAATATAGCTTTGTTATATGTATTAACTATAGTGTCATATAGCTAAAAATCATTTGATAAAATAATTAAAAAGTTTCATTATTTTATGATAATATCATTAGTAAATATACTTAATAATGATATTAACAATAATAATTATGATATTAAAAATAATAATTCTTATAATGATAATAATATTGATAATAATAATTAAAATAATAATAGTAATAATAGATATGATGATAATATTAATAATAATAATAATACTTATATTAATGATAATAATAATAATAATAAGATTTATATTAATGATAATTTTAATAATAATAATAATAATAATAATAATAATAATAATAAATGAAATAAAAGAAAAATGGTACTACCTTTAAAAGAAAGGACCCTAAAAATAAATAACCTATCCCGGACTCGAACCCGAGACCTCTCGGTATCCAACACAACACTCTAACCATCCCTTCTATCATGCCCTTTCTGAATTACATGACAGACTATACCTATATATATCTATCTGTTTACCCGTCTTCTTCATCCTAATTCCAAGTCGAATGAATCCCAAAACCTTTTTAATAGAAAGTTAATGATTTGGTTTTAAGTGTACTCAAACGAACAGAAACATTTTGGTGGATGTTTGAATTAACAGAAACGAGAAAAAAAATTAAAATAAAAAAAAAGGCCTGCGGTATCTGTTTCGCAAAAAAAAATATGAACATTATAATTGATTTTGATTTTTATAAACTTTTAACCAAAGGTTACAACATGAAATAACTTTCAAATCGTTCCTAAAATCATTCTCAATCTTCAATTTTACCAGAAAACTCCTTCAAATCATGAATTTTTGATTATAAGAAAACGTTTGACTTTTTGAATTAAAAGTTTGACCCTGAAATTCTAGATCAATAAGATGAATTAGGACTTGAAATTAAGCAGATAGTTTATGTAAACAAATCCTAACAAGACTATATTTTTAGTTTTTAAAATTTCATTCAACTTCGAATTTTTTGATGAATTCATACCCAACAGAGATATGCGACAGCTTTCTCTCTTTTTTTTTAAAAAAAAATCGAATTACAGTAAGTGAAGAGAGTTATCGCAGTGCTTGAAGGATGATGCATCATATATATAAGTGATTAATCTTTGTATGGTTGTGAAGAATTGGCCGACACAGGTTCACAAGAAGAACAGAATGAAGGAGAAAAAAAAAATAGGTTTGATAGTGAAATAAAATAGGTTTGATAGTCAACTTATCAGTATATATATATATATATATATATATATATATATATATATATATATATATATATATATATATATATATATATATATATATATATATATATATATATATATATATTTTATATAGCCGTAGTTATCTGTTATATTTTACCTATTATATATTTATACATATATACTATAATTGTAATTATTTATTTATCTGTTGTTCATATTTGTATATATTTATATCTATATTTTTTTTATATAGTATATAATCAATGTTAATAAAATATATACATAAGTAATATTAATAATTCTAATTAATAAGAGTTATATTTATAATACTTATTATTAATTATAGAATACTAATTATAATTATAATAATAATAGAAATACTTATAATAATGCTAAAAGTGAATATAATAATATAATGATATTAGTATTAATATAATAATACTAACAGTAATAAAATTATAAGAACTATATATTAAATTGTACTTAATATTATACATTATTATTTATGTTATATTTACTAATTATATAATATATTTATTTGAACGTTTTGGTCATTTGCTTCATTAAATCGTCGTTTCGATATATAACTACAAATCAATATTCCAACTTACGTTATCTAAACAAAGACATTTTAAATAACAAGTTTTATTATATCTTAAAACATTTTCGTACGTTTGTAAATAGATCAATCAAATATTATGGAATTCAATTCTTCACTAACTTTTGTATAATTTTCGATAAATGACACTTTGTCAAAAGGTTTCAGATATTTATAAAGTTATATTCCTTTTTAGAAAAGACGTGACATTTAAATCATAATTATAAAATAATAACAGATAATTAAACCGTTAATTGTTTTATCAATATTTCTTAATTTTAATAATCATACCTATGTATATACACATACGTATCTTTTTACACACAATTGTTCGTGAATCGTCAGACATGGTCAAAGGGTATCTAATTATATAGATTTCAAATCTTCTAGGCTCAACATTACAGATTTTGCTTATCGTGTCGGAGACATATAAAGATTAAGGTTTAAATTTGGTCGGAAATTTCCGGGTCATTACAGTTTAATCATCTAAAAACACAATTCTCCTGAAAACACCTCGGATTGATAACCGATGATTCAGATATCGTAGCATTAAATGCAGAGGAAACAGAAAAATGGTAGATGGTCTAAACGATCAAAAGTGTGATGATAAAGAAAGGAGTGTTAGGAAGCTCGATAGAAAATTTGATACTGAAAAACAGATTGAGCTAACCATGAAGGAGACCAAGGACAAATACAAGGACCAAACCCTATATTCAAAGGATACAGGTAATTCTTGATCCGATGAAATCCTTAGAGAATATCTTGCTCCGACGTCATGTTAAAATCTTGCGAATTTTTTTTTTCATCAACCTTCGAACTTAGAAATTCTAAAATATCATCATAAATATCTTCGATATTCCTGAGGATATTTTTATAAATATTCTTGTCCGAAATTATATACCTCTTCGTACTATCTGTATTCCATTATATTGGAAACTTCTGTAAAATCTAAGTATAAACTATGAATGAATTGTCGAGAAGTGTTGGGAATTGAAGCATGGGTTAGTATAATATAATGACGCCCGGCTAACGTGATTATATTACAGTAAGTCATGCTAAGTTTCTAATGGGACATGATGATTCACAGATCATAATGTCATCATGTGCCATGTTACATAACTCTTTCATTCTACTTAACTTCTGAACATATCAAGAAAATGTATTCTTGATGGTTCTATCTTCCGTGATGTTGATAAATTTGAAAATCAAATCGTACTATCACGTTCCTTCCTGCTTAGAACATTATAATATTTCGAAACTCTATATCTACGAATTCTGGACCAATATTCGCTTGACTTAAAGTCGGGAAGAGAAAACAAAAATATGAAACTCTAAAATATAAGGGAGAATATAAAGCCCGATAACAACACATAAATTACAAACCGTGTATGTCAATGTTTATCGCAACATAAGGACATGGAAACACAATTACCCCAAGAGCGAAGTAGAATTAAACAGATTCCTCTGGTGGTAGATGAAAAAGGAGAATGATTGATATGAAAGTCAAGAATATATTCAAAATTAAAACTGAATGAAACATATTGACTGATGAATTGGAAGTATGAATTAAAGTATAGAAAATGGGAGTGGTGGGAATTAATGGAACGGAAGAAGTTCAATTACAGTGGAAATACCAGACAAATCAATCGAAACAAATGATCGCATTTAATTATAGAGATCTTAATTTCCTTAATTCACGAAGAACCATATCTTATAGATTTCCAAGATTTTCTTTAAAACCCTTGAATTTCAGAAATCCACCGTGACTACATCAAAAGTTGAATCTCTATCTCAATCTTTTGTGACAGCTTCACTCGTACGCTTCGAGTAATCAAATCGTTTTATCTATATTACTCAATAGTGATAAAACTCTATTTTATCAACTTATATTCGTCATGAAAACATTTTTATTGTTAGCCATGACCACCTCACTCAAATTTCGGGACAAAATTTCTTTAACGGGTAGGTACTGTGACGACCCGGGAATTTCCGACCAAATTTAAATTGAAACTTCATATGATTTCGACACGATAAGCAAAGTCTGTTATGTTGAGTCTTAAAAATCTTTGAACTGTGTCATATATCCATTTAACCTTTGACTATTACCGATGATTCACGAACAATTGATTTCAAATAAATATATACACATATATTGATATATATAGATACATAAATGTAGGTATATATAATAAATAATAATAATCAGGTAAAATATTATACAAGATCATTAGGTTATTAAAATAAATACATATAAATAATGTATAGGTACGAAATTTGATACCTTTTAATTGTTATAATATTATTAATAATAATATTATGGTTATCATTATTAAAAACTTTATTATAAAGAGTTAGTAGGAGAAATTATGATTTTGGTTATTATTATAGTTATCATTATTTATTATTAAACTTATTACTTTCATTATAATTATCATTATTTTTATTATTAATAGTATCATATAATTATCAATTATTATTAGTATCTTTATCAATATTATTATTATTATTATTATTATTATTATTATTAATTGTTATTATTAGTATTATTATTAATACAATTTCTATTATTATTTATATTATTGGTATTAATAAATTAATTAGTAATATATATTAAATATAAAATCTATTATGTACGAACCAATATCTGCTTTTACTCCTATTTTTCTTCTGATAGGGATTTTTGTCGACAAAATCCTTGCTACAAAACAAATCCATCAAATTTGTTTACTGTATTAATCCTTCAATTACATTCCATATACTACCTATTCCATTCAAGGAGAAACAGATACACCGAACTCACTCGATACCCTGTACAAGTTTTAATATGTGACTCATATCTCAACTTTTCAAAACAAAGTAATATTACATATACATCATCATATATGTGTTAAAAGACATAAAACAAAAACCCATATCTCATTCTCTTTTCTTGATCCGGCCACCATTGGTTGTCTTCCATCACCACCCTACAACCACTATAACAACCGCCACACCACCCTCCTTCTCTTTTATCTTCTTCTACGATCAAACCATCTCCATCACAAACCAAAACCCCATAACAACTGCTGTCTTTCTTCTTTGTTTATTACGTGAGAAACCACAATAAAACCACGAGGGACAGCTCAAGCTACTGCAACCAGTCTCCACCTTAATACACCAATCGCACCACCCTCGTGACCCATGAAACTTTCTCAACTCAAAATCATAAACCATAACCATCACCATTTTTTTACGATAACTATCACTACATGTTGCTGTTTATATAAAACTGGGACCAAAGTATCATAAAACACTACCATTGTTGCTTATGTTTCTCGTTTCTTCTACTGCTACTACCTTCAAACACGATAACCAAACATCATCATCTTTTATTAGCTACTTCTACAACTGTTATAAGCTTTCGTTTACTCCTGTTTCTGTTAATAATCGAACACCAACACCTTGATCAACCATTGAACACCATGATCACGCTGCAACTGTTTTTCT
Source organism: Rutidosis leptorrhynchoides (assembly GCF_046630445.1). Classification (NCBI taxonomy): domain Eukaryota; kingdom Viridiplantae; phylum Streptophyta; class Magnoliopsida; order Asterales; family Asteraceae; genus Rutidosis; species Rutidosis leptorrhynchoides. Next base: position 150,196,971 of record NC_092336.1, read on the forward strand.
ATTTCACCTGCAATAATTGTTGGCCATCACTTTTGTTCCTAAATTATCTTCCTTATGTTCTTGACTCCATCGATCACCAAACCCACTTAGAACAACAGCACTCCTTACTTGTTTTGTTCCCTATTTAAAATAATCACCATCACCACTATTTCTACACTGCACAATATTAGTTGCTGCTATACTTCATTCAAACTACTCTACTCAATCCTGCTGTCTACTACTCAATATAGAACTACCCAATAAAACCCAACCAAATGCAGATCACAATTTAATGCTATGTAAACAACTACAGCTACAACTTCTTGTTTGATTTGAAAAGAAAAAGTAACAGGATCCATTGATCTGCACAACCATCATCATCGGATCTGTTTACAATTTAGCAAAACACAAACAAAATATTCCAATCTTTATATTATACAAATCAAACAGATAGATTACATCGCAGTCAATTAGAATGGATTGAATAATGATTAACGATGGTGGCTATTATAAATAAATATAAATAAATATAAACAAATACGGAAATAAATAATAAGAACACAAATTACAGTTTCTATTTTCTGTTAGTACTCGGTGTTGATAATAATCTATGATAATAAGATACGGTACCTGCATCTACGCTGCTATGATTATCGATTTCTTCCTAGTTGAACAAAAAAAAATCAACAATTGCTTCGATTTCTCTGTTAACGATGATGATGACGACTGATAAGAATGATTAAATGATGATGATGATAAATCGATGCCTTGTTATGCCTCGATGAAGAAACCAAGGCCAGGAACCGTGATCTTCTCCTGCGAATTGATTCTGCTCCTTGGATCTATTTTATGCCGACACTTCAATTCCCTTATTTAGGTATAAATAAAACTATAATTATAATTAATATTAATATTATTACTATTATATTATATTATTCTAATTTTTATTATTAGTATTTTATTATTATTAAGGTTATTATAATTATTAAAATTATTATCATTGTAAGTATTGTATAACAAAATAATACGAATATCATTATATTTTTTTTATTTAATAAGTATTATTAAGATTTATTTTTATTAAGAGTTATTGTTATCATTATTATTATTATTACTATTATTTTTATTTTTATTATTATTATCATTAAATATGATCTTATTATTATTAACATTATTATTTTCATTAATACTAGTATTGATATCATTGTTATAGATATTAAGATTATTATGATTATTATTAACATAAGATCACTTTTAACAATATCGTTATTATAATCTGTATTAGCAATATCAAAGAAGGTTATTTATATTAGTAAATCATTCTTATCGAAAACTATCATTTTTGTTACAAATAAATATTTTGTACTTAAAATATACTTAATACATATATTATAATTATAATAATAAGTTTATATATCATAAAACAAACATATTAGTATTATTTATATAAATACTTATATATAACAAACTAATGATTTTTTTTATAATGCTAACCATATATATATATATATATATATATATATATATATATATATATATATATATATATATCAATATAACTAAATATATATATATTAAACATTTTTAAATATATATATAACATTAAGTTATAATTTATACTAACATATAATAATAACACTAATAATTATATATATATTTATTCGATTACAAATATATGTGTTAATATGTATATACATAATATAGGTTCGTGAATCCTAGGCCAACCCTACAATTGTTCAATGTCGTAATATGTATTTTTACTACAAAATACAATAGGTGAGTTCATTTGCTCCCTTTTACTCTTTAAATTTTTGGGACTGAGAATACATGCGCTGCTTTTACATCTGCTTTACTAAATGCTTTTAAAATATATTATGAACTGCGAATACATGAAATGCTTTTATAAATGTTTGACGAGATAGACACAAGCAAAACATTCCTCGAATGAATTATGTGGACATGATAATTGCCACCGTTGAATTATGTGGACATGATAATTGCCACCGTTGAATTATGTGGACATGATAATTACCACCGTTGAATTATGTGGACATGATAATTGTCACCGTTGAATTATGTGGACATGATAATTGCCACCAATTGATATGAATGTTATGTATCGAGAGAATGATTTTTATACACAGGTTATGTGTATTAGTTTTTGTGCACAAGATATGTGTACGGTTACTAAGATTTATGAAAGATGATTTCGTACACGAGAAAGGTGTACTGTATTTAAAAGATTATCGCATGTACATTACAGGTGGGTATAGGATTCGGGCCCATTTGTACCATGCAGCATTTAAATCTTGTGGTCTATTAAAATGATGAATTTTATTGTTTTATGATAAACTTATGAACTCACCAACCATTTGGTTGACACTTTAAAGCATGTTTATTCTCAGGTATGAAAGAAATCTTCCGCTGTGCATTTTCTCATATTACATGGAGTCGTTTATGGCATATAGAGGTCAGAACCTCGCAATGAGACCAACTGTTGAAGACTTCGTCCAGATGGATTAGGACGGGGCATTTCATAAATCTAAACCATAAACCCTAAATTTCTAAACTCTAATATCTAAACCCTATAAACCCTAATATTTAAACCCTAATATCTAAAACCTCAACATACGCTCGGAAAAGACGATAATTGTTATACATTATTCTTCAAGCGTTTTCCCCCCAAAATAGAAACATTTATCACAAAGTGTCTTTATTAAATGTTCATATTTTCATCCAATCTATAATGTTCGTGAACAAAGTTTTCTTTTCAAAAAATGAAAAAAAATAAATTTTGCTTTCCCCGATTGGTTACTTCCCTCTTGATCCTACCACTATATATATATATATATATATATATATATATATATATATATATATATACATATATATATATATATGTGTGTGTGTGTGTGTGTGTATGTGTGTGTGTGTATGTATGTATGTATGTATATATATATATATATATATACACACACATATATATATATATATATATATATATACACATATGTATATATACACACATATACACATATATATATATATATACACATATATATATATACATATATATATATATATATATATATATATATATTTATGAAGTCGATCAAGAGGGAAGTGAAAGTGAGGGGATGGGGAAGTTATATGGATCATCGGTTATATTTTGAGAGAGGGGTAATGTGGACATTTACACTTTTTTATTAGGTTACCTAAAAAATTGCTCATAAATCATAAAAGAAGGCAAAAACAGCCACAACAAAACATGGATGAATTTACGAGCTGGGATGAAACCTTGAACTACAATGAAGATGTAAATTCAAATCATCAAGATGAAATAATTAGTCAACAAAAACATAAGGTTTTGTTCCCGAGTAATATTTTGGGAAGAAAAGATAGTAACTGACGAGAAACTTAAATGAAAAGGTGTTCTAAAGTTTTTTTTTTCGAGAAAAGAAAAAGTAGAGGATGAAGAATTTGGTTTAATTTTTTGTGTCCTAGCTCTCCTTTCATTTCTCCTTTCATTTTGAAATGGTTCCACTTCTTTCACTTTCACTCATCTTCATTTCAATCGTTTTCTTTTGGGAAGCAAACAAAAATGAAAAACAGATGGAATACAATTTTTTTTGAAATACAACACTTAAAATTAAACAACATATATTTAATTGAGTTTCTTGATTATTACCGGAAAAAGGAACCACACATACAACGTAAATTAACCATGATAGTGGTGGTGGCATGGTAAGACCCTTACCTTCCAATGTGGAGGTCCAGGGTTCGATTCCAGACACCCACAAAGTTATTCTCTATCATGGCCACGGAGGTTCGCCTGCAATGACTCCGGGCTGCTCGCAAAGCGGGTGGTCGCCCTGTGATTAGTCAGTTATAAAATAAAGTTGGATACCTAGGTTATAAAAAAAAAAAAAAAAAATACAACGCAAATTACAAAACATAGGCAAATAAAGGAAATTATGCATTTGCTATGTGTAAGCAGCATATTATTCATACCATCTCCATACCACAATCCTGTGGCTTCAACTTCGTCAAACGATATTGATCGGGCGACGGCATCAATAGTGAATTGTGCTTCATACAGAGGTGAAGTGCCAGTCTCAATGGTTCTAGCCGTAAAGATTCCTCTCCTCATAATAGAATAATATCGAGTATCTGCTGCCCCCATTTTGTTATAGATATCCTCATTGTTAATAGTCTCATTATCATCAAACACATTACAGTAGGCCTATAAATATTCAATTCAATTCAACTTTAAGTTACTGATGAAACTATTAATAAATTAACTTAGATATATAGTACTATAATAGAGAGGTAAATATATAATATATATATACGCTTACTTGGTTGTTATACGGGCCCCAAGGGGTCTGCCAACTAATGACCTGTTTGAGGAAATTAGTATCGTTGGACTTAACACGATATACTAGTAACCCAACCGAGCCAGAAGGAACACAGTGTTTTTGACATGCAAAAACGCACCCCACTGCCCATTCTGGACTCTATCCGGAACCGAACCTTCGAATTTCCCATACGAAGAATCTTCTTGAGCAAAAAGCAAGGACTCACCAGTTGCATTATAAAACAAACATAGCGTCGAAACACCAGTACCCCAGTTTGTTTTTGCAGTCCTGATATAAGCAAGAGCTGCGGCACGCTTTCCACCTTCGTTTGGATTGTTTAAAGCTTTGCGTGCCCTCTCCTCCCGAGATCCTTCTGTCACAGGCATACCGAACACGTTCTTTGAACCCATCTTCGATCTAGCTACTTGCTGATACGTACAAAAACAGTGATATATATTTATTGCTTATTTTAGTTTTGAGACGCTAGCTTGCATTGATCATTTTAGCTCATTGGGGTCTCTATTTATAGCCTATGTTTTCCAACACATGCATAGACTTGTTATGCATGATATTTATTCTTTAATTATTTAATCTTTAATTATTTAATCTATTGTTGTCCTTTATCGTTTCTTTCTTAAAATTTTTAACTTGTTTACTATATTATAGTACTCCATATACGTTAGGTACACACTGAATTTACTTCTGTATGTGAATTTGAAAAGGAAAATAATCGACTTGAATGTGTTATATCTAAGCTTAGTGAAATTCCTATAACTTATGCAAATTGTCCAAAATTTGAGCTTGAACTTAAGAACTTAGGTTTAGACAATCAGGCGAATAAAAAGGCTTATAAGGATGTTGTGTATTACCTAAATAAGCAAAAGGAATACGTGGATGTAATTCATACCCTAGAAAATCAGGTAGGTGACTTTAAAGCCACGGTGATCGATAATGATAAGGCTATTAAAATGTATATTAATCAGATAGAAAGCCTTAAGACTGAGAAAGAATCATTCAAGATAAAGTATGAGAGTGAACTGGCTAGGAATGAGAACTGGCAACGTATGTCACATGTGTTAGACTATAAAGTTTACACTCACATGCGAGTGAAATGGTTATGAACAGTGTCCACCATCGTTTAAGCAGGAATACATCTATAAGCCAAGTGAGAAGTGTAGAAGTGAGATTCTTGTCCTAAAACCCGTTGAGACTGAGAAGGTAGAGGATAAGAAACCTGTAAAGGTTGTCTATGAAACAGAGTCCGATACTGATATCGACACAGAGAAAGACAGTAAACCATTTCAACCTCTCACAAAACCCATCACCATCTTGAAAAATCCAGGGAATGCTCGTAGGGTTAGTGACAATAAGAAACTACAATCGAAGCATGCTAAGAGATCTAGGCAAACTAGAAGTAAAAACACACTACTTACTCCAATTAATTTCCAAAAGGGACATAATGCTGAGAAGGAGGATAGTGTTGGTCCTCTCTGTGGACTACCACCTCAAGGTGAAAGTTCCAATCCTAGCAGTGTACCAAAATATGTTCCCCGTAGTCGTAGACAGGCTGTTAAGCAACATGTAGCATCACCTCCACCACCTAGAAAGCAGACCACTCCACCAAGGAGACATTTCTCACCTCCTAGAAATCAATTTAATAATTTTGCTCATTTTGTTGAAGTTAAATGCTTTAATTGTGGGATGTTGGGACATCGTGCTGTTAATTGCACGACTTTTAATCGAACACCACATAGGAAGATTGATCTAACTCCTAAACATACTTTTTATAAAAGATCAACTTCAGCTGTGTCAAAATCACCTTCTGTAAAATCAAACGATAGTAAAGTCTTCCAAACTAAGGACTATTATAGGAAACCATTTCCTAAAAACACTGTTTGGAAACGAAAGTCAGAGGGAAAGGGTGTTCAGAGATCTGAAGGTCCATCTGGATCTAAGGGTCAATGGGTGAAATTACCAGTAGTTTGTGTTGATGAGAAACCCACTGCCATTAGGGCATGAGTCGCTGATATCATCAAAATGGACAGTTTTATTTATGCGGTGTCGTTAGGTCGCAAAACGTCAGATCAGTTACCAAAAGGGAGCAATGGTTTTATTATTTATATTTAGCTGGGTTTTCCTAGCTATATTTCACCTACTTGTCTTTCTTTTAACGAGTAAGTGGTAAATATAAAATATGTTCGTATTTTTATACGTTTGCTCGGTAATGTGGGATATAAGTGCCTAAATAGTTAACCCTAGTGACAAGTGGTGATAGATTAAACTTAACAAACGTAGTATGAACTATAAAGATAAAAGGGGTAGGTATGGAGAATAGGGTACTGATGGAGAACTGTTAAAAGAGTTTAACTTCCTAGAATGAACACTAAACCTCAATCAATCGGGTTAAGAACCTAATTAATTTGTCACTAAGAGTTTAGGCTTTGAAGATTCTGGCTAAGACGGATATCCTTACTCCCAACGTTAACCTTAAAGGGTTTAAACAACCTTGAGGATGAAATCCTAGGTACATGAATAAAGTGGTAGCCCGTTTTATGTGGTCGTTTCTTATAGTCGGTGGCCAAGTCAAATGGCAAGCCGGTGTCACATGGAAAGTCGGTGGGCAGGCCAACGTGGCAGGCCGGTTCTTGCCCCTGGTTTTACTGTTTGCTTGGATCGTTTTATTCGTTCCCGGTTTTCGGGGTCGTAACTTGTCTTTCACCGTTTTTGCTCTAAAATTTTTGTTTTAGCTCTATTTCGCTTGATTCTTTTTGCATCGTTTTTGTAATTACTAAATCTACAAAATCAACCGACAAAGTGATTATTTTGGCGATAAAGCTTGGAACTTTATTATTTTTGGGGCCTAATATCGAGGTAAAAATGTGACTTTTTATCCGATATCAAATATACCACACTTAGACTTTGCTTGATTTCAAGCAAAATTTTGAACTTTTAGAAACAGAAGATCCCTATTCGTAGTGATCAAACAATCTTTGTCTCGCAAGACGTAAAAATGAAAAATTGGTTTTATCCTTTTTGCTATTCCTGAACCTATTTCCGCAAGCATGAGAGGAGGTTACATAACTGTGGCTATCTCACTGGAGTAACTCATTTCACTTAAGTGTATCGGGTGTCCTACAGTTTTAATAAATGAAATCGCTCATAGCCAGTCATGTTTGCATTCTTCATCATAGGCTTGATTAAGACTCAAATCTCCATCACGTATTTGAGAGAATTTTCAGTCATATACTCGGCTTATTTTGTGATGGAATGGTGATTGGAGGTTCGGGTTGTGAAAGGTTTTGATAGATAGGAGTTCTTTAAGGATCGATTTTGATAATTCTTTCTGCTTTTTATCTGGAATTTCAAAATGAGCATCTTACTTTTCGACTGTCAGGAGTACTTTTCTCGAATCTTTGGGTTCTGCTGCTTTTCTCAAAACCTATTATTTTTTTATTTTTTTTGGTAAGTATCTTTTGCTTTTCTCTTCGAGGTCTCCTTTTTATCGGCGGTCTTCTTGATACTTACCTTGGATGCTCGCATTTTCTAATGCGGTTTTATAGACGACTTCCTGGAAGTTATAATTTCCCCGGGGTTTATTTCTTTGTTTATGAGGTGAATGAAAAGAATGGATAGTGGTAGATGGTTTCATGGTGGATTGGAGTGAAAATGGAAATGGTGTTTCGTCTTCAAGAGTAGCTGAGGTTTCTAATTTAGTGATTCTCATCAAAAGGTGTGATTTCGACATGCAGATCAAATGCAAGTTCTGATTCAGAGATGCCAACATCGTCGCACTCAACAGAAGCATAGCGAAGCACTAAAAATGAGTTCTTGTTGGGCCTTATTTGTGGTACATCACAGCAATTATAATGGGTCGAAATGTGCTTTTGGTTATACAATGCTCTTTTGGAAAATCAGTTCGGTTTTTTCAAAAAATTTCGACTTTGTTTTACTCTTTTGCTTATTTTTTAACAAAAACATTTTGATCATTTATAAAATTTGGAATCCTAAGTGTTTTATATAGCTCGAAAGGTTTTAAATTTTATGGAAAAATTTAGTTTATTAAACACTTGAGGATTTTGCGAGAATCTTTATGTGCAATATATTACTATCCCACACTTTAAAATAACATTTTCCTCAATGTTATGGAGACAACGTATCCCACACTTTAGTTTTGAAAAGTATTTTCTTATTTTAAGTTTTTTTTGGTGGGGTTGTTAATCCCACACTTGGTGTTTAAAGTGGTCTAATATATATTGCGTATATTCTATTGAAAAAAAAACAATGAAGACGTAGTACTCCCCTATGGTTGCAAGGTGTGTATGGATGGTTCGCCTTTCGTAGTTTCTTCTAATCTTGTGGTAGCGCCATTCTCGTTCAATGCGTCCTTGCTACAAGTTGTGCTTCCACCTTGTTGTGTGGTCTCGATCGTCGTTTGTTTGTGACATTTATGCATACTTATTTAACTCAAAATATCATACAGACTAAAAATAGAAAGATAGTTAGGCCCACAATTGGGCGTATAGTGATGAAAATGTAATAATGTATCAATGTATCACAGATAATCATAATAAAATTGGTAGAGGGTAGAGTCCATGCTGATCTGGCATATGAGGAGGGATAGAGTATGATATGCTGGTCCGGGGCTGCCTTGGTGTCCTTAAGTATGGCTGGCCCTCATCAAACATCTCCTCATCGGTGGCTAGTCTCCATGCCCACTCTTAAGTGTTGGTGGCAAAAGATACCACGATGCGAAACTCGTCTGATCGTGCAATAAGTCCAGTAAGAGATGAGGTACTAATGTGAATCATTGGCCCTATATGCCAACTCGCTCCTTCTTGCAAATCTCTTCCCCATTCATTGATCATTTACAGTCCTCCAAAACCCTAGGTTACACCCTCAGCCAAACCCTAGCTAACAGCCTGATCCCATGCCGAAATGTGAGCATCAGCAGACGTGTCTCTGTGCGTGCTGATGATGGGTGGCCCAAAAATGCTAGCGGCCAACCCATCAAATCCTGTGCTCTATTCTTGCGGTGGAGAAGGAATAACTGTATGCTGTGAGTAATGATGCTGAGGAGGAGGAGGTAGTGGACGATGATAACTCTGTGGGCAAGAATCAAAGGATGTGGTCATGGATATGGTGGGATGTTAAAATGCTCTCTTGCGTGATGTGTGAAATGCTGAAAGTTTTGGAGCATTGCAGACTCCACAAACCACTTCTCTGGCCCAGGCATGTCTCCCATATGGTAATGATACGGATCGTAGTATGGTGGAGCCCCTTGGTGCACTGGTTAGTGTCTCTGTGTATCGCTATCGGTGGGCTCACCATGTAAAGTGGGATCATCCTCATCATGTGGTTCCTGCGAACCTTGAGCTCTCCTCCTACCATCCCTAGTCCTAGGATCGGGCCTAAAATCTTGAATCACCACATTAGGTACAGTCCGTTCGACTAAACCTGCAACCCATGGGATAGCAAAAACTATGAGCTGCCTATTATGTATCTAAATAAGCTGCCAAGTGTGCAACAGCTTATACCCAATCTCCTCTAACTAAGATTCCCTCCTAAAACCCATTTCTTCTATGTCACCCAAAATGTGCATCTGCTTAAGTAACTTCGTGACAACAGCTCCTAAAAGTGGCTCAACCGTGTATGATTAAAGTTGCTCAACAGTGAATGTCTAAGCCAAAAGGTATGCGACTTGCATGTTCTAATTCTGGAACATGGAGTGCATAAGTTGTATGTCACAAAGTGTGACGTTCGTACTATGATGGGTCTTCAGGTGGATTGTCTTTGCCAAAAGGTGATGTAGGATGCGGTGAACTGTGTTGATGAAACGGGAGGCCTTTTTCCCAGACCTCCAACCCGCTTGATCAGTAGTGTATGTTCTCCAGAAAACTTGATTATCGACTGATGGATCCAGAGAAGTGTACCCCCGCTTAAACACTGAGCGTTCCAAGTGAGTGCTCTTGTATAGTTCTAGATGATGGGCGAACCGTGCAAGAATAAGATGGTGAGTGATGTTCTGATGATGGAAGTGGATAAAGTTACGAGTATTGTACTCGTCAGGATCAATATTCGCTTCAAACTCCCACGTAGCCATAAACTCTACATATGGCTCTTGATACACACGCTCATTAATCTCAAACAATTTCAGCCAAGCATTGTGTGTTTTCCCATTTGCCCGAAAACTTAAAAGATTTCTCAACTCTTCCGCCCAACCACACTGATCAATTATTTCCCAGTTGATGTACATGATGTGCCCTTTTCGTCTATTTATACAATTCCTCATAAACGGCTCATATATCCACGGGTTGTCATGCCCGCGAATAGAATTGGGCAACTCATACTCATCGGGAAGCTAATGTCTACGTGCCATCTGCAATAATCAAGCAATGTAGGTTATGTTCCAAAAAGATAACAAGACTTCTTATAACAATAGGATACGAAAAGTGTATATAATTTTTCGAAAAATTCGAAATGAGGGGCTTTAAAAATGGCACTTTCCATATCCCTGTTAACGACAAATATAGCCAAAATTACCGCAAACAAAATCTAAACTAACTATAAACATATTTTAATAAAAATTCAAAGCATACCCATGATTGAAACAAATAATGCTTAAAAATAATAATTATAGCGAGTTAGTCGTAATAAGCAATTTTATTCAAAGTATGATGATTTTTAAGCATACAACAATCATAATTATCATTTTTAATTACCTCAAATATTTTTAAATGTCAAACTTTATCTATAATGCCTTTGAGTCGTGATTTAAAGCCATTTTTATCGAAAAATATTCATTTTAGCAAAAACGTACATATTAAGAAAAATCAAAGACTAGGTTCCAAATATGTTCTTAAGCCAATGATATCTTAGTTTTGACTAGTTCCCAAATCATCCTAAGTTTTAAAGACGTTTTAACATTGGGAAAAATCGAAAGCCTAATTTTGTACATTTTTCTCAAAATTATAATTTTCAACAAAATGATCCTAAATTGTTCCAAAACATGTTCCTAAGTGTTTTAGGTGAATCACTAAGCCTAAATGAGCTAGCAAAACATTAAAATCCTAAAAAATTCATCAATTTCTATCCTATAACACGAATTCACAAATCGTAGGCCAAAAGTGAACCAAAATGCCTCAATCAAACCTAAAAACTAGCATACAATAATCAATTTGTCTAACTAAGCATGCAAGGGATCATAATCAAGCATAAAACAAATTTTTTTTTCAAAAGTAAAAAATAAACCCTAAGCTAAAATTCGATTTTTAACCGTGAAAATATACCTTAATCGCGAAATTGACAATGGAAACGTGTTTAGGAGGATCGAGAGACTTAGTTTGGAGCTTTGAATCGCAAAATTTGGTCAAAAATTGATGATGGTGATGCTTGGTATTCGTCGGCTGAAAGAGGAGGAAAGGGAGGATGAAAAAAGAAAGAAGAAAAAAAAAGAAAGAAGAAAGAAGAAAAGGAAAAGAAAAATTGGACCGTGTGGCGCACGGGCTTATTTCCTCGGCCCGACTCGCGATTTTTTTGTATTTTAAAATTTTAAATTTTATCATTAAGTTTATCAAGGATTTATGAAAGTTTGTTTAAGATTTTAATCCGATTATTTTATTTATTTAAACGAAAATTTTAAGAAAATTTTTGAAAAGAAAATTAAACAGAGTAAAGAAAATAATAATTCTTATTTTATTAAAAGCACAAATTGATTACACAGATTCCACTATTAAGTACCAAAAATGACGCGGAAAGAAAGATAAGTTTAAAGCTTCTTTGACCATCCAGAGTAAATCAGCGGAGTGTACTGAAAATATTTCAAAATCACTTAGCATTTTGCGCTCACGCTTTTGTAAATCCCCGATGTCATCTATTAATTTAACCAAAGCCCTTCTAACTTTTTTGGTGTTTGAATTTCCATCCCTTGGTCCGGTATCTCGATAATTTAGTTCAAAGAGAAGTTTTGACACAATGTCTTAAAATAGAAGATCTTCCGTGGAGTCAGGATCACCAATAGTAAATTATAAATTTTTAGATATTTCTCGGATGACCTTTCTTTGAGGAGTTGTAAATGAAAATTTTGACGTAGTGAAAATTTGCACGAGTTCAGAGTATATTGCCTTTCTTTTTGCGAAGAATTTCTGATTCATTCTCTCCTCGGTTGAATCCGAAAAAACTTCGATCTCCATATTTTGAAATAGGGTTGTTTTTTTGCCTTCAATCCAAAATTCTAATTCAAAAATCATTGCTGTTACATAACGGTTGATATGAATTTGAGAAAACTCATTATAATCGATATGAGGTAGAAACCTAACAAACGATAATCGAATTTGAGGTCAATTTCTTCATCCCAATACTTGACAAAAATATCTTCCCCACATTCCTTTGACAGTTTGTGAAGAGAACGAACTTGATTACGCAGCTCTTTTAATAGATTTATTTGAAATTTCGAAAATGGGAAATCTGAGGAATAGAGGTGCCTAATGAATTCTCTATATACGTCTAACCTTTTTCTAGGATTTAACCGATTTCCAATAAACGGAGCAACTGAGTTATCAACGTGTCGTTTCTCTTTTGGAATATATTCAAACAAGTCTGGATATTTAAAAATAGTTGGGTATTCTTCTCGTATTTCATCTTCCATAATGTGGAGTTCATTAAGACTGAGTCTCCCTTTTGGATCATGAAGAGGGTCGAATCCTGGTTCATTTGAGTAAAACTTATCTAAAAGCAATGAAATCTCTAAGTCGAATGAAGTTATCCGGCTTCTTGGACTACAAGGATCAAGAACTAGTTCTTGATGAGATTCATCGGGGTTTAGACTTATTTCATTTTTATTTTTATAAAGGAAAACTTCTCTGGTTTTCGAAGTTGTGGGAGAGCAACTGCCTTTCGCGTTTTCTTCGTAATAGGTTAAGTTTGAACTGGAATCTACAGAAATTAATACCATAATTAATATTATGTTTATGTAGTTTAAACAGGGTTTACTATAATGGAGACTTTAAATCCTATACTGACAAACTTTCTGTCTATTAAGCATCTGTAATTCTTATCAATTTATCTTCTTGAAACAAGTGGTCAGATCGACAACGAAGGGGCGGGATCCTTTTGGTTCCAATATCATTGAAGACTGTTCGAAAAATCCAACAACCAAGTCCATCTATAATTGTCTTTCTTAGACACCACTCAAGAATCTCAGAGAACTTGACAGAATCAACGGTTACCTTAACAAACAGAAAATTCGAACCTCGACAGCGGCGCCAAAAACTTACTTCCACTCTTGATATCACCAAAATGGATGATTTTATTTATGCGGTGTCGTTAGGTCGCAAAACATCATGATCAGTTGCCAAAAGGGAGTAATGGTTTTAATATTTATATTTAGCTTGGTTTTCCTAACTATATTTCACCTATTTGTCTTCCCTTTAACGAGTAAGTGGTAAGTATAACTTAGGTTCGTATTTTTGTATGTTTGCTCAGTAATGTGGGATATAAGTGCCTAAATAGTTAACCCTAGTGACAAGTGGTGATAGATTAAACTTAACTAAGGTAGTATGAACTATAAAGATAAAAGAGGTAGGTATGTAGAGTAAGGTACTGCTGGAGAACTGTTAAAAGAGTTTAACTTCCTAGAATGAACACTAAACCTCAATCAATCGGGTTAAGAACCTTATAAATTTGTCACTAAGATTTTAGGATTTGAAGATTCTGGCTAAGACGGATATCCCTACTCCCAACGTTAACCTTAAAGGGTTTAAACGACCTTGAGGATGGAATCCTAGGTACATGAATAAAGTGGTATATCCTAAAAGGAAAGTCCCAGCTTTTCTTAATCCTAGTTGGTTTAACTACAGTAACATGCCTCCACTTAATACTAAGCTATGCCTTAACATTGACAGATGTGCAATCTTAGATATCCTAAGGTACTGTGTCTCGCCTTTGCGATCACTTACTTAACTTCGGATCATCTTACAACATCTCAAGAACATTGTTTCTAAAACGAATCATGCTTTTGAGTAAGCCTGTGTTCAATGAACTCTATATTGCCTACTTTAATCAAAAACTAAATGGGCAGCTCTTCTTTAACAGATAATTGATTAACCGTACGTAGGTACTATTTCCTTATTGTGACGTTAAGCACACATAACTACTTACCTTGTATCCTAAGGTTGAACAGGTCCTAATACTAGGTTATAACCACGTAAGTAAATGGAAAGGGTGGTCCGTAAATTAGACTTCTAAACCGTCAAGGTTTCAGCATAACAATAGCATAAGTTTAAGATAAGATATTCAACATGTAATAAACATTTGTAACGGACAGACAAGCTTGCAAGATGAAAGTAACTTAAAGTAACAAAATAACTTTATTAAATTAAGGAAGGCGTTCACCATTTACAGATGAGATCTGGACCAATACGAGTTCTGACATCCTCTAGACCGCACCTAGTACATCTTCAGTGTTCGCCTCCGGGTACTTAATTTCCCGCTTGAAGGCCTTGAAAGCTACTAGTGAGAGAAAGTGTATTGTATTGAGAGAGTGTGAAGATGTGTGTGGAAAATGGATGACAAATGGCCCCTTAAATAGTTAAATTTTTGGCTGGGGCTAGCTGGCAGGCCGGCGTCAAGGGCCGGTGCCAGAGGCCGGTGCTTGGCAGCCCGTTTTATGTTGCTGTTTCTTATAGCCGGAGGCCAAGTCAAATGGCAAGCTGGTGTCACATGTCAAGCCGGTGGGCAGGCAGGCGTGGCAGGCCGGTTCTGCCCCTGGTTTTGCTGCTTGCTTGGATCGTTTTGTTCGTTCCCGGGATCGTAACTTGGTTTCCGGGGTCGTAACTTGTCTTTCACCGTTTTCGCTCTAAAATCTTCGTTTAGCTCCGTTTTGCTCGATTCTTTTTGCATAATCTTCGTAATTACTAAATCTAAAAAATCAACCGACAAAGTGATTATTTTGGCGATAAATCTTGGAATTTTATTATTTTTGGGCCCTAATATCGAGGTAAAAATGTGAATTTTTAGCCGATATCAGTCACCCTCTCAAACTAATCTCCTAATGTCTTGTGCTGGTCAACTACAATCTAAGTTGCAGTGCATGAATT
Organism: Rutidosis leptorrhynchoides; assembly: GCF_046630445.1. NCBI lineage: Eukaryota > Viridiplantae > Streptophyta > Magnoliopsida > Asterales > Asteraceae > Rutidosis > Rutidosis leptorrhynchoides. The sequence goes on from NC_092336.1 coordinate 150,212,401, forward strand.
ATTGATAGTGGGGCGTCCAAGTACATGACAAGAAACTTGTTTTCACTTTCTAATGTCAAGGTAATAGATGGTGGACCAGTTTCTTTTGCAGGAGATGAGCGTGGTTATATTACTGCATGTGACAACCCGGAAATTTCCGACCAAATTTAAACTTTAATCTTTATATGATTTCGACACGATAAGCAAAGTCTGTAATGTTGAATCTCAAAAAAAAAAAATTAAACTGTGTTCATACATTCATTTAACCTTGACCAAACCCTGACGATTCACGAACCATTGGAATATATACGTATATATATGTACATATATTATAACTTGAAAACGTTAACAAAGTATTAGGTATAATACTTTACATGATCGTATTTGATGACAGAATTATAAGATAAATGATTGAATTATCAAGATTCATTATGATATGATTTACGTGTCTCTGTTGAGAGGTCCACTTTGAATTAGGAAACTTTTTTTTAACAGTATTCGGAATAATTGGTAAAGTAATCTATCATTGAGAACAAAGTATCAGGAACTAGACAAGAGTTAGTGGAAATTTCTATTTGATTTTCAATTCATAGTTTACAATATTTTTCCCGTAAGTTTTGATAGAGTAAATAATAGCTTTCATAATACTTAAAGTAAAGTTATGTGACATAGATAACTTAGAAAATAAATATCGACATTTTACCTTAAAATAATTTCGTACGTTCATCTAACCTTTGGACTTTATCTCATGCTTCATCAATATTTATTAATTTAAAAACTTGAAACCTATTATATATAATTTTACTTTTCAAATACGATATAACAATTTCCATTATTTTAATATATATTAGTTTTGGAAAACAAAGGTTATCACATTTATTTGATTTTGTACTAAAACATTTTCAATTTAGAAAGAACTTTATTATCAAAACGTTTTATAAGATACTTTATTAATAAAGTTTGAAGAACTTAATTAAAGCTTTGTGTTATAAAGTTACAAATATATTTTATTGTTTCAATAAGGAAAAAGTAATACTAAATAATAATTTCGAAACGATTTCTAATTATATAAAGAACTTTGAATAAAAATAATTTTGAAAAAAAAAACTATATATTGTTAAATAAATATTTCAAATATATATTTCAATTATTATATTATAAAATATATATATATATATATATATATATATATATATATATATATATATATATATTCTATAATATAATAAAACTTAATATTAATTTAGTTATAAAACGTTTGAGTTAAAAAGATACTATTATATATACATATGTATATGTATATATAGCGTGACGTTAATTTATAGAAGCAAACGACCAAAATACTCTAATGTTCAGGTTACACTTGAGAGATATAAGTTATTGGCGAATTAAGTCTAGTTATTGACAAAAGTACACGTGGTGTATCGTTTAATACAAGTTTTCTTAGCGAACGGAAGGACGTTCCAATAATCAGAGCCGAGACGCTAGTCAAGCGACAACGTACGATTCATGGGAATTAATTTTACAAGTTTACTATACACCTAAATATAATATAATATTTAATTAATTATATAGATTAAATAATTATTTATAATTAATAATAATTAAACGGTGTCGGCAGGATCAAACATATGAAGGTGAGCTGTAATCTGTGTTCATGCGATCGCATGAAGAACACTCCAAACATCCATGCGATCGCATGGATGGGAATGTTAGGCCAGATTTATAAAACGAGCTCGTTTCTCATTTCTCTGATCACTCTATCTCTCAATCTCGTTACCTCTCTCTATATATGTATTATTATTATTATTATTATTATTATTATTATTATTATTATTATTATTATTATTATTATTATTATTATTAATTCCAATATTATTATTATTATTAGTATTATTATTATTAGTATTAGTATTATACATAAAATACTACGACAAGGTTATGCTCGCATGTTTTCAAAATGGATTTTTCGAGAGGGATAGAGCTAAGGAAATTATGGGTTATAGCTATAGAGGTTATGGATATGGTTCGGGGGTATAGCACGTGAGGTCAATCTAGTGTTTATCATCTCCGTTGCATCTACGTACTTTCCTGCAATATTAAATCTCAATATTGATATGTGAGCACTCATAACTTAACTTTTATATATTATTAGTGTATCCCTGACTAGTGCTCGAGTATATAGGATTATGCATACTTGTACGTTTGATATTGTCGTTAGATAGGTTATGTTGAATCCTGAATTAGATACATATGCTACTGAGATAAGATATATGATATGCATGTCGTTGGGAAGCTAGCGAAAAATTAAGAACTTTTCATTTAGAACTCGTATGATTTCGATGAATGGATTAAAAGATATAGTCAACTGAATTAGTATTGATTTTAGTATTATTATTGTTAAAATTATTATTATTACTATCGTCGCTATTATCGTCGTTATTATTAATATCTAATAATTATTATTCTTATTATCATTATCGTTATTAATATAAATATTATCATTAAAAGTTGTTATTGTTATACTATCGTTATTATCACCAAGGTTATTATTATTATTAATATTATTAATATTATATTTATTATTATTATTATTAGTATTATTATAATAATAATTATTAGTATTATCATTAGTATTATTATAATTATTATTATTAATAGCATTATTATTAAAACTAATATTAGTATCATCTAATTATCATGACTATTATTATTATCATTATTATGAATGCGATATAAAAGAGGACTACAAGCTATTAAACAAACTAATTAGGAAATAATGAGTATAAGTATCATGATGAAATTAAAATATTGTAAGTTATTGATTTAGATAAAAATATCGTTTTCATTATTTTTATCATTATTATTATTATTAAAAGTAATGTTGATATTAAAACTATCATTTTTATTAAAATTATCATTTTTAATAGAAATATCATTGTTATTATAAAATATCATTATTATCATTTTAGTATTATTAATATTTAAAATTATCATTTTGAATAGAATTATTATTTTTATATAAAATATTATTATTACAGTTAATATTAAAAAGTATTGTTATTATTAAGATTATCATGATTAGAATTATCATTTTATTTTAATTATTAGTAAATATAAATATTGTTATTACTATTATTAGTAAAATAATAATAATTATTGTTATTTCAAAATAATACAACTTTTATTCATTATTATTATTATCTATAGTATTTAAATATGTGATACAAATACATTTTCATCACCCGTAATATAATTACATTAATAATACATACTACTATATTTTTATGATATTAAGTAAACTTTATAAATTTTATTACTTAAGATATATAAAAGTATATTTTTATCATATATATATTTTAATATAAATTTTTATTAATAAATGACTTTTATTAATTACTTTAATAAAATCTGATAAATATATTTAAATATATAAAATGGCTATATTTATGATATACAAATTTTGGAAATCATTTTTGAATTAGATGACTTTTGTTGACGTTTGCATATTAGTCTCGAGCATTAGGATTGTGATACACCACAGTTTTACCTAAATTGTTAGACAGATATTGACCAACATATAAATATATATAATTAATATAGGTTCGTGAATCCGAGGCCAACCCTTCACTTGTTCAGTGCCGTCATATGCATTATTGCTACGAAATACAGTATTGTGAGTTACATTACTACCTTTTTATATATATTTTTAGGACTGAGAATACATGCGCTGCTTTTATAACTGTTTTACGAAATAGACACAAGTACTTAAAACTACATTCTATGGTTGAATCATTATACTGGATATCACCCTTTTAGCTTGGTAGCGTAAGAATTTGGGAACATACCCCCAAATTGACGCGAATCCTGAAGATAGATCTATAGACTTTGACACGTCCCATCCGGGTTACGGATGCTTTAGTACTTCGATTTTATATACAGATGAGTGTACCTGTATATTGGGGATATTCTAGATGCATTTGTTAATGTCGGTTACCAGGTGTTCACCATATGAATGATTTTTAATTCGCAGGTTATGCGTACTATTTTGTACTCGGGTTACGTGTACAATTATATCTGAAATCTTGAGGTCTATTAAAATTATAGAAATGAATGTTTATGATAAACTAATGAACTCACCAACCTTTTGGTTGACACTTGAAAGCATGTTTATTCTCAGGTATTAAGGAAATCTTCCACTGTGCATTTCCTCATTTTAAAGATATTACATGGAGTCATTCATGGCATATTTCAAAAGATGTTGCATTCGAGTCATTGAGTTCATTAAGATTGATAATAAGTCATTCATAGTTTGAATATATTATGAGATAGTATGCATGCCTGTCAACTTTCTTTGTAATGAAATCTTGTCTTTTAAAAACGAACGCAATGTTTGAAAAATGTATCACTTAGAGGTCAAATACCTCGCAATGTAATCATATGTTATTGTATTCGTCCTTATGGATTAGGACGGGTCGTCTCATGTGGTATCAGAGCGGTGGTCTTAGCGAACCAGGTCTTGTATTAGTGTGTCTAACTGATAGATAATAAGATGCATTAATGAGTCTGGACTTCGACCGTATCTGCATGTCAAAAGTTTTGCTTATCATTTTTGTCGGAAATTACATGCTTATCATTCTTAGCCTAGACACATCTTACTGCATTGATTGCATGAATAGTGTATAGACAAAATTTGTATCTTAGCATATCTTCTAATTCATATCTTAGCGTATCTGTTACTGTAAACTTTGCCTGACATATTCCGTAAATTCCTTCGTAACCTACAAAATCTTTTGTTCTATATATATAGATATTCTATGTAATTAGAATACCAGCCGATAGCCGGAAATCATTTCATATCAAAATATCCTTTATTCAATCGTACAAAATGGAATTCGCCACTAGTTCAAGTCCCTCGGATTCCGATATGGAGTTTCACTCGAGCTCCGAAAGCAGTTTGACCGGGATGGATCAACCAATTAGCCATCATCTATTTTGGATGAATTGGGGATGAGTTCGTAGCCTACTTAATCACTGGAGACAAGAAGAAGGTGATCCCTTTCATCCACCACATTACCCTCTTGGCGATGAACCTGAAGCACTTACCGGCGAACCTGTTTGAGACACCATTTTCTCTCTCATTTCCAGGGTATCTCATCATGATTATATATTATCTCAAATCCTAGATCTTATTCATCCACTCGTCCGAATCGATAATCATCCCGATGTAATAGAAGAAGTCAACGAGCTTCGCTCTCGGATAGTGGCTTTAGAGAATATGATGCAAAGGTTACAAGCACCAGCAGTACCACCATCATCATGTAGTGACCCGAACTTTTCCATGTTTTTATATATTAAATGAAATTGATATTTACATGATTAAATGTTTCCAACATGTTAAGCAATCAAACTTGTTAAGACTTGATTAATTGAAATAGGTTTCATATAGACAATTGACCACCCAAGTTGACCAGCGATTCACGAACGTTAAAACTTGTAAAAACTATATGATAACATATATATGGATATATATATAGTTAACATAATATTATGATAAGTAAACATATCATTAAGTATATTAACAATGAACTACATATGTAAAACAAGACTACTAACTTAATGATTTTGAAACGAGACATATATGTAACGATTATCGTTGTAACGACATTTAATGTATATATATCATATTAAGATATATTAATACATCATGATATCATGATAATGTAATAATTTAACATCTCATTTGATTTAATAAACAATGGGTTAACAACATTTAACAAGATCGTTAACCTAAAGGTTTCAAAACAACACTTACATGTAACGACTAACGATGACTTAACGACTCAGTTAAAATGTATATACATGTAGTGTTTTAATATGTATTCATACACTGTTGAAAGATTCAAGACACTTTTCAAAATACTTCTACTTAACAAAAATGCTTACAATTACATCCTCGTTCAGTTTCATCAACAATTCTACTCGTATGCACCCGTATTCGTACTCGTACAATACACAGCTTTTAGATGTATGTACTATTGGTATATACACTACAATGATCAGCTCTTAGAAGCTCATGTGAGTCACCTAACACATGTGGGAACCATCATTTGGCAACTAGCATGAAATATCTCATAAAATTACAAAAATATGAGTAATCATTCATGACTTATTTACATGTAAACAAAATTACACATCCTTTATATCTAATCCATATACCAACGACCAAAAACACCTACAAACACTTTAATTCTTCAATTTTCTTCATCTAATTAATCTCTCTCAAGTTCTATCTTCAAGTTCTAAGTGTTCTTCATAAATTCTACAAGTTCTAGTTTCATAAAATCAAGAATACTTCCAAGTTTGCTAGCTTACTTCCAATCTTGTAGAGTGATCATCCAACCTCAAGAAATCTTTATTATTTATAGTAAGATATCTTTCTAATAGAAGGTAATACTTATATTCAAACTTTGATTCAATTTTGTATAACTATAAAAATCTTATTTCGAGTGGAAATCTTACTTGAACTTGTTTTCGTGTCATGATTCTGCTTCAAGAACTTTAAAGCCATCCAAGGATCCTTTAAAGCTAGATCCATTTTTCTCATTTCCAGTAGCTTTATCCAAAAAACTTGAGGTAGTAATGACGTTCATAACATCATTCGATTCATACATATAAAGCTATCTTATTCGAAGGTTTAAACTTGTAATCACTAGAACATAGTTTAGTTAATTCTAAACTTGTTCGCAAACAAAAGTTAATCCTTCTAACTTGACTTTTAAAATCAACTAAACACATGTTCTATATCTATATGATATGCTAACTTAATGATTTAAAACCTGGAAACACGAAGAACACTGTAAAACCGGACATACGCCGTCGTAGTAACACCGCCGGCTGTTTTGGGTTAGTTAACTAAAAACTATGATAAACTTTGATTTAAAAGTTGTTCTTCTGGGAAAATGATTTTTCTTATGAACATGAAACTATATCCAAAAATCATGGTTAAACTCAAAGTGGAAGTATGTTTTCTAAAATGGTCATCTAGACGCCGTTCTTTCGACTGAAATGATTACCTTTACAAAAATGACTTGTAACTTATATTTCTGACCATAAACCTATACTTTTTCTGTTTAGATTCATAAAATAGAGTTCAATATGAAATCATAGCAATTTGATTCACTCAAAACGGATTTAAAATGAAGAAGTTATGGGTAAAACAAGATTGGATAATTTTTCTTGTTGTAGCAACGTGAAAATTGGTAACAAATCTATATTAATCATATCCTAGCTAACTTATATTGTATTATACATGTATTCTAATATATTATGTAATCTTGGGATATCATAGACACGTATGCAAATGTTTTGACATATCATATCGACCCATGTGTATATATTATTTGGAACAACCATAGACACTCTATATGCAGTAATGTGGGAGTTAGCTATACAGGGTTGAGGTTGATTCCAAAAATATATATACTTTGAGTTGTGATCTAGCCTGAGACGTGTATACACTGGGTTGTGGATTGATTCAAGATAATATATATCAATTTTTTTCTGTACATCTAACGTTGGACAACTAGTTATAGGTTACTAACGAGGACAGCTGACTTAATAAACTTAAAACATCAAAATGTATTAAAAGTGTTGTAAATATATTTTGAATATACTTTGATATATATGTACATATTTGTTATAGGTTCGTGAATCGACCAGTGGCCAAGTCTTACTTCCCGACGAAGTAAAAATCTGTGAAAGTGAGTTATAGTCCCACTTTTAAAATCTAATATTTTTGGGATGAGAATACATGCAGGTTTTATAAATGATTTACAAAATAGACACAAGTACGTGAAACTACATTCTATGGTTGAATTATCAAAATCGAATATGCCCCTTTTTATTAAGTCGGGTAATCTAAGAATTAGGGAACAGACACCCTAATTGACGCGAATCCTAAAGATAGATCTATTGGGCCTAACAAAAACCATCCAAAGTACCGGATGCTTTAGTACTTTGAAATTTATATCATATCCGAAGGGTGTCCCGGAATGATGGGGTTATTCTTATATATGCATCTTGTTAATGTCGGTTACCAGGTGTTCACCATATGAATGATTTTTATCTCTATGTATGGGATGTATATTGAAATATAAAATCTTGTGGTCTATTGTTACAATTTGATATATATAGGTTAAACCTATAACTCACCAACATTTTTGTTGACGTTTAAAGCATGTTTATTCTCAGGTGAATATTAAGAGCTTCCGCTGTTGCATACTAAAATAAGGACAAGATTTGGAGTCCATGTTTGTATGATATTATGTAAAAACTGCATTCAAGAAACATATGTCGATGTAATATATTTCTATTGTAAACCATTATGTAATGGTCGTGTGTAAACAGTATATTTTAGATTATCATTATTTGATAATCTACTTAATGCTTTTGAAACCTTTATTGATAAAATAAAGCTTATGGTTGTTTTAAAAATGAATGCAGTCTTTGAAAAACGTCTCATATAGAGGTCAAAACCTCACAACGAAATCAATTAATATGGAACATTTATAATCAATATGAACGGGACATTTCAATTGGTATCCGAGCGTTGGTCTTAGAGAACCAGAAAATTTGCATTAATGTGTCTTATCGAGTTTGTTAGGATGCATTAGTGAGTCTGGACTTCGACCGTGTTTTCTTTAAAAATGATTGCTTAACATTTTTGTTTGAAACTATATATTTTTAACATGTGAATATTATGTGATATATTAATCTCTTAACGTGTTTGATATTATGTGATAGATGTCTACCTCTAGAACAAGTCCCATTGAATCACCTAATAATAATGAAGAGTCAAATGTAAATTGGAATGATTCGTGGACTGATTCACAAGTTCCCGAAGAGGAACCGGAAGAAGAGTCGGAACCGGAAGAAGAATCGGAACCGGAAGAAGAATCGGAACCGGAAGAAGAAATAGAACCAGTGGGGGAAATAATAAAACGGTTAAGTAGAAGAAAATCCTCAACCAACCGACCAAAGTTAATTATGGTCAATCGTGTTTCCGCCAAGGAAGCAAAGTATTGGGAGGATTACCAATTCTCCGATGAATCGGAACCCGACAAGGATTCCGATGATGTTATAGAAATTATCCCAACAAAATTTAATAAGGCAAAAGAGAACAATAAGGGAAAGGGCATAAAAACAGAGAAATTTGATTCCAAACACGATGAACTTTATATGTATCGTCAACACCCTTATTTCTCAAGATGTGACAATAACCCGGGAACCTCTAAAACACCAGGTTTTTCTAAATCAATGTGGAAAACGACGGCTCGTATTAGGGGAACATCATATATCCCTAGAAACTTGGCAAAACGAACCAAAACCGAAGAAGAAGAAACGAGCGAGTCGGAATAAGATAGTTGTATTCGTGTGGTGTAATATATGTAATATAGTGTGCTTATGCTTTATGATATATGTAAAAATTGCTTGTATTAATAAGTATTTTTTTATGAATCTAACTCTTGTCTATTTTACAGTATAAAAACACAAAATGGATAGACAACCCAATATTTTAAGAGACCTACCTGGAGACATGATTGATGAAATCTTGTCTAGAGTCGGTCAGAATTCCTCGGCACAACTATTTAAGGCGAGATCAGTTTGTAAGACATTCGAAGAATGTTCCCAGAATTCCTTGATTTATAAAAGGCTTTCGTTCGAAAGATGGGGGATATCACATTGGGAAATCTATAAGTTACGATGTGTTTACTTTGATGCATATATTGCAGGGAACCCAAATGGTATTTTACGCAACGGGTTAAGAAATTATTTTGACTCAATATATCCGAATATAGGACTTCGTGATTTAGAAAAAGATGCTAACATGCAACATAAAGAAGCATGTTATGCTTACGGGTTAGTAATATTCGCTTCTCACCAAAGTGAGAACAAGAACATCGGGCTACAACTATTAAACAAAACATTCCCACAAGTGACGGAGTCGGTAATTGGGGTAAGAAATGAGGTTTTTAGGTTATTACGAGACTGTTGGTCATTACGTAACCTTCATCCTTTTGACGATGTTACAACACATTGTCTTACTATCGGTCACAACGGTTATGTTCCACAAAACCAAGGATGGGAAGTGGTATTAGTAAAACCAGAATGCATGACTTGTTTCTGGACGTATAAGTTACGTGTCTTTATTGCCTTTGCTGAACACCTTATTTATTAACTAGAATTATCTTCGCAACTACTTTGTATCAAAGTTTTATGTGCTATATTTCATGCTATATGTAAAAAAAAAGCGGTATTGTAAGTTTGCAAGTTATTGTATAAAGGTTTGAATATGATATATATTTTTTTGTGATTAGTTTTTCATATAGAATTGTAGTAGTTGAAATGGTATGTTAGCTACTAAGTATGAACTTAACGGGTAGGTACTACCCGAATTAAAGAGTATAAAACGCTAATATGAAGAAAGAGCTTTTATAAATAAGTTCATATTACGCTACGAAATACTATTGACTACTCTTGATATTCTATATGTTTAACTCGTTTCATTTGACCATTTTGAAGGAAATGGCATCGACTACTCGACACACCTTGAATATGAGCGAAGAGGAATTTCGTGCCTTTCTTGCTTCAAACATAGCCGTAGTACAGGCTGCACTACATACCAACAATAACTCCGAATCTAGCAATGCAGCTAACGGCGCAATAAATCGTGTAGGATGCACCTATAAAGAATTCACTGCCTGCAAACCTTTGGAATTTGATGGAACCGAAGGACCGATAGGATTGAAACGGTGGACCGAGAAGGTTAAATCGGTGTTTGCCATAAGTAAGTGTACTGAAGAGGATAAAGTGAAGTACGCTATGCATACCTTTACAGGTACTGCGTTAACATGGTGGAATACCTATCAAGAGCAAGTGGGACAAGATGATGCTTACGCACTACCGTGGTCAGCATTCAAGCACTTGATGAACGAGAAGTACCGTCCCAGAACCGAGGTCAATAAGCTCAAGATAGAACTTAGAGGGTTACGAACCCAAGGATTTGATATTACCACGTACAAAAGACGATTCACAGAATTGTGCCTATTGTGTCCAAGAGCGTTCGAAGATGAGGAAGAGAAGATCGACGCGTTTGTGAAAGGATTACCGGAAAGAATCCAAGAAGATATAAGTTCACACGAGCCCGCCTCCATACAACAGGCATGTAGAATGGCTCACAAACTAGTGAACCAGATTGAGGAAAGAATTAAAGAACAGGCGGCTGAAGAGGCCAATGTGAAGCAAGTCAAAAGAAAGTGGAAGGAAACGGTGATAAGAATCACCAATACAACAACAACAGCAATTACAATAATAATCGCAATAACTATCCCAACAATCGCAACATCAATCGCAACTACAACAAATGGCCCAACAACAACAACAACAACAACAACAACAACAACAACAACAACAACAACAACAACAACAACAACAACAACAACAACAATAACAACAGCAACTACAACAATCATCCCAACAACAATAACAACCGCAACAACAACAATAATCAGAAGCAGCTATGCCAAAGATGTGAAAAGTATCACTCGGGGTTCTGCACCAAATTTTGCAACAAGTGTAAAAGAAATGGTCATAGCGCGGCGAAGTGTGAGGTCTACGGCCAGGGGTTAACAGAACGAAAGGAACAAATGGTGTCGGAACGAGTAATGGCGGAGCAAGTAGTGTCGGAGCAAGTTATGCCAATGTAGTTTGTTATAAATGTGGAAAACTGGGCCACATTATTAGAAATTGCCCGAACCAGGAGAACACGAATGGACAAGGCCGTGGAAGAGTTTTCAATATTAATGCGGCAGAGGCACAGGAAGACCCGGAGCTTGTTACGGGTACGTTTCTTATTGACAATAAATCTGCTTACGTTTTATTTGATTCGGGTGCGGATAGAAGCTATATGAGTAGATATTTTTGTGATAAATTAAGTTGTCCATTGACGCCGTTGGATAGTAAATTTTTACTCGAATTAGCAAACGGTAAATTAATTTCTGCAGATTATATATTCCAGAATCGAGAAATTAAACTGGGTAGCAAAATATTTAAGATTGATTTGATACCCGTAGAGTTAGGGAGTTTTGATGTAATAGTTGGCATGGACTGGCTAAAGAAGGTGAAAGCAGAGATCGTATGTTATAAAAATGCCATTTGCATTGTACGAGAAGAAGGAGAACCCTTAATGGTATACGGAGAAAAGGGCAACACGAAGCTACATCTTATTAGTAATTTGAAGGCACAAAAACTAATAAGAAAAGGTTGCTATGCTGTTCTAGCACACGTCGAGAAAGTACAAACTGAAGAAAAGAGCATAAATGATGTTCCCGTCGCAAAAGAATTTCCCGATGTATTTCCGAAAGAATTACCGGGACTACCTCCACATCGATCTGTTGAATTTCAAATAGATCTTGTAACATGAGCTGCACCAATAGCTCGTGCTCCTTATAGACTCGCACCCAGCGAGATGAAAGAACTGCAAAGTCAACTGCAAGAACTATTAGAACGTGGTTTCATTCGACCAAGCACATCACCATGGGGAGCTCCTGTTTTGTTTGTCAAGAAGAAGGATGGTACATTTAGGTTGTGTATTGACTATAGAGAGTTGAACAAACTTACCATCAAAAACCATTATCCACTGCCGAGAATTGATGACTTATTTGATCAACTACAAGGCTCGTCGGTTTATTCCAAGATCGATTTACGTTCTGGATATCATCAAATGAGAGTTAAGGAGGATGATATTCCAAAACCTGCATTTAGGACGTGTAATGGTCATTACAAGTTTATGGTTATGCCGTTTGGATTGACTAACGCACCAGCTGTGTTCATGGACCTTATGAACCGAGTGTGTGGGCCATATCTTGACAAGTTTATCATTGTTTTCATCGATGACATACTTATTTACTCAAAGAATGATCAAGAGCACGAAGAACATTTGAGAAAAGTGCTAGAAGTATTGAGGAAAGAAAAACTGTACGCTAAGTTTTCAAAGTGTGCATTTTGGTTGGAAGAAGTTCAATTCCTCGGTCACATAGTGAACAAAGAAGGTATCCAGGTGGACCCGGCAAAGATCGAAACCGTTGAAAAGTGGGAAACCCCAAAAACTCCGAAGCATATACGTCAATTTTTAGGATTGGCTGGTTACTACAGAAGATTCATCCAAGATTTCTCCAAAATAGCAAAACCCTTGACTGCATTAATGCATAAAGGGAAGAAATTTGAATGGAATGATAAACAAGAGAAGGCGTTTCAATTATTGAAGAAAAAGCTAACTACGGCACCTATATTGTCATTGCCTAAAGGAAATGATGATTTTGTGATTTATTGTGACGCATCAAAGCAAGGTCTCGGTTGTGTATTAATGCAACGGACGAAGGTGATTGCTTATGCGTCTAGACAATTGAAGATTCATGAGCAAAATTATACGACGCATGATTTGGAATTAGGCGCGGTTGTTTTTGCATTAAAGACTTGGAGGCACTACTTATATGGGGTCAAAAGTATTATATATACCGACCACAAAAGTCTTCAACACATATTTAATCAGAAACAACTGAATATGAGGCAGCATAGGTGGATTGAATTGTTGAATGATTACGACTTTGAGATTCGTTACCACCCGGGGAAGGCAAATGTGGTAGCCGATGCCTTGAGCAGAAAGGACAGAGAACCCATTCGAGTAAAATCTATGAATATAATGATTCACACTAACCTTACTACTCAAATAAAGGAGGTGCAACAAGGAGTTTTAAAAGAGGGAAATTTAAATGATGAAATACCCAAAGGATCGGAGAAGCATCTTAATATTCGGGAAGACGGAACCCGGTATAGGGCTGAAAGAATTTGGGTACCAAAATTTGGAGATATGAGAGAAATGGTACTTAGAGAAGCTCATAAAACCAGATACTCAATACATCCTGGAATGGGGAAGATGTACAAGGATCTTAAGAAACATTTTTGGTGGCCAGGTATGAAAGCCGATATTGCTAAATATGTAGGAGAATGTTTGACGTGTTCTAAGGTCAAAGCTGAACATCAGAAACCATCAGGTCTACTACAACAACCTGAAATCCTGAAATGGAAATGGGAAAACATTACCATGGATTTCATTACTAAATTGCCAAGGACTGCAAGTGGTTATGATACTATTTGGGTAATAGTTGATCGTCTCACCAAGTCAGCACACTTTCTGCCAATAAGAGAAGATGACAAGATGGAGAAGTTAGCACGACTGTATTTGAAGGAAGTCATCTCCAGACATGGAATACCAATCTCTATTATCTCTGATAAGGATGGTAGATTTATTTCAAGATTCTGGCAGACATTACAGCAAGCATTAGGAACTCGTCTAGACATGAATACGGCCTATCATCCACAAACTGATGGGCAGAGTGAAAGGACGATACAAATGCTTGAAGACATGCTACGAGCATGTGTTATTGATTTCGGAAACAGTTGGGATCGACATCTACCGTTAGCAGAATTTTCCTACAACAACAGCTATCATTCAAGCATTGAGATGGCGCCGTTTGAAGCACTTTATGGTAGAAAGTGCAGGTCTCCGATTTGTTGGAGTGAAGTGGGGGATAGACAGATTACGGGTCCAGAGATAATACAAGAAACTACCGAGAAGATCATCCAAATTCAACAACGGTTGAAAACCGCCCAAAGTCGACAAAAGAGCTATGCTGACATTAAAAGAAAAGACATAGAATTTGAAATTGGAGAAATGGTCATGCTTAAGGTTGCACCTTGGAAAGGTGTTGTTCGATTTGGTAAATGGGGGAAATTAAATCCAAGGTATATTGGACCATTCAAGATTATTGATCGTGTCGGACCAGTAGCTTACCGACTTGAGTTACCTCAACAACTTGCGAATATACATAACACTTTCTACGTCTCGAATTTGAAGAAATGTTTTGCTAAAGAAGATCTCACTATTCCGTTGGACGAAATCCAAATCAATGAAATACTTCAATTCATTAAAGAACCCGTCGAAATAATGGATCGTGAGGTTAAGAGACTTAAACAAAATAAGATACCGATTGTTAAGGTTCGATGGAATGCTCGTAGAGGACCCGAGTTCACCTGGGAGCATGAAGATCAGATGAAGAAGAAATACCCGCATCTATTTCCAGAAGATTCGTCAACACTTTTAACAGCTTAAAATTTTGGGACGAAATTTATTTAACGGGTAGGTACTGTAGTGACCCGAACTTTTCCATGTTTTTATATATTAAATGAAATTGATATTTACATGATTAAATGTTTCCAACATGTTAAGAAATCAATCTTGTTAAGACTTGATTAATTGAAATAGGTTTCATATAGACAATTGACCACTTAAGTTGACCAGCGATTCACGAATGTTAAAACTTGTAAAAACTATATGATAACATATATATGGATATATATATAGTTAACATGATATTATGATAAGTAAACATATCATAAAGTATATTAACAATGAACTACATATGTAAAAACAAGACTACTAACTTAATGATTTTGAAACGAGACATATATGTAACGATTATCGTTGTAACGACATTTAATGTATATATATCATATTAAGATATATTAATACATCATGATATCATGATAATGTAATAATTTAACATCTCATTTGATTTAATAAACAATGGGTTAACAACATTTAACAAGATCGTTAACCTAAAGGTTTCAAAACAACACTTACATGTAACGACTAACGATGACTTAACGACTCAGTTAAAATGTATATACATGTAGTGTTTTAATATGTATTCATAAACTTTTGAAAGACTTCAAGACACTTATCAAAATACTTCTACTTAACAAAAATGCTTACAATTACATCCTCGTTCAGTTTCATCAACAATTCTACTCGTATGCACCCGTATTCGTACTCGTACAATACACAGCTTTTAGATGTATGTACTATTGGTATATACACTCCAATGATCAGCTCTTAGCATCCCATGTGAGTCACCTAAAACATGTGGGAACCATCATTTGGCAACTAGCATGAAATATCTCATAAAATTACAAAAATATGAGTAATCATTCATGACTTATTTACATGTAAACAAAATTACACATCCTTTATATCTAATCCATATACCAACGACCAAAAACACCTACAAACACTTTCATTCTTCAATTTTATTCATCTAATTAATCTCTCTCAAGTTCTATCTTCAAGTTCTAAGTATTCTTCATAAATTCTACAAGTTCTAGTTTCATAAAATCAAGAATACTTCCAAGTTTGCTAGCTTACTTCCAATCTTGTAGAGTGATCATCCAACCTCAAGAAATCTTTATTATTTATAGTAAGATATCTTTCTAATACAAGGTAATACTCATATTCAAACTTTGATTCAATTTCTATAACTATAAAAATCTTATTTGGAGTGGAAATGTTACTTGAACTTGTTTTCGTGTCATGATTCTGCTTCAAGAACTTTCAAGCCATCCAAGGATCCTATGAAGCTTGATCCATTTTTCTCATTTCTAGTAGCTTTATCCAGAAAACTTGAGGTATTAATGATGTTCATAACATCATTCGATTCATACATATAAAGCTATCTTATTCGAAGGTTTAAACTTGTAATCACTAGAACATAGTTTAGTTAATTCTAAACTTGTTCGCAAACAAAAGTTAATCCTTCTAACTTGACTTTTAAAATCAACTAAACACATGTTCTATATCTATATGATATGCTAACTAAATGATTTAAAAACTGGAAACACGAAGAACACTGTAAAACCGGACATTCACCGTCGTAGTAACACCGCGGGCTGTTTTGGGTTAGTTAATTAAAAACTATGATAAACTTTGATTTAAAAGTTGTTCTTCTGGGAAAATGATTTTTCTTATGAACATGAAACTATATCCAAAAATCATGGTTAAACTCAAAGTGAAAGTATGTTTTCTAAAATGGTCATCTAGACGTCGTTCTTTCGACTAAAATGACTACCTTTACAAAAACGACTTGTAACTTATATTTCTGACCATAAACCTATACTTTTTCTGTTTAGATTCATAAAATAGAGTTCAATATGAAACCATAGCAATTTGATTCACTCAAAACGGATTTAAAATGAAGAAGTTATGGGTAAAACAAGATTGGATAATTTTTCTTGTTGTAGCAACGTGAAAATTGGTAACAAATCTATATTAATCATATCCTAGCTAACTTATATTGTATTATACATGTATTCTAATATATTATGTAATCTTGGGATTCCATAGACACGTATGCAAATGTTTTGACATATCATATCGACCCATATGTATATATTATTTGGAACAACCATAGACACTCTATATGCAGTAATGTGGGAGTTAGCTATACAGGGTTGAGGTTGATTCCAAAAATATATATACTTTGAGTTGTGATATAGCCTGAGACGTGTATACACTGGGTCGTGGATTGATTCAAGATAATATATATCAATTTTTTCTGTACATCTAACGGTGGACAACTAGTTGTAGGTTACTAACGAGGACATCTGACTTAATAAACTTAAAACATCAAAATGTATTAAAAGTGTTGTAAATATATTTTGAATATACTTTGATATATATGTACATATTTGTTATAGGTTCGTGAATCGACCAGTGGCCAAGTCTTACTTTCCGACGAAGTAAAAATCTGTGAAAGTGAGTTATAGTCCCACTTTTAAAATCTAATATTTTTGGGATGAGAATACATGCAGGTTTTATAAATGATTTACAAAATAGACACATGTACGTGAAACTACATTCTATGGTTGAATTATCAAAATCGAATATGCCCCTTTTTATTAAGTCTGGTAATCTAAGAATTAGGGAACAGACACCCTAATTGACGCGAATCCTAAAGATAGATCTGTTGGGCCTAACAAACCCCATTCAAAGTACCGGATGCTTTAGTACTTCGAAATTTATATCAAATCCGAAGGGTGTCGCGGAATGATGGGGATATTCTTATATATGCATCTTGTTAATGTCGGTTACCAGGTGTTCACCATATGAATGATTTTTATCTCTATGTATGGGATGTATATTGAAATATGAAATCTAGTGGTCTATTGTTACGATTTGATATATATAGGTTAAACCTATAACTCACCAACATTTTTGTTGACGTTTAAAGCATATTTATTCTCAGGTGAATATTAAGAGCTTCCGCTGTTGCATACTAAAATAAGGACAAGATTTGGAGTCCATGTTTGTATGATATTATGTAAAAACTGCATTCAAGAAACATATGTCGATGTAATATATTTCTATTGTAAACCATTATGTAATGGTCGTGTGTAAACAATATATTTTAGATTATCATTATTTGATAATCTACTTAATGCTTTTGAAACCTTTATTGATAAAATAAAGGTTATGGTTGTTTTAAAAATGAATGCAGTCTTTGAAAAACGTCTCATATAGAGGTCAAAACCTCGCAACGAAATCAATTAATATGGAACGTTTATAATCAATATGAACGGGACATTTCACATCAACACCAACAGTACCATTACCACCATTAACAACAACAAAAACATCCGCATCCCACACATCAACATCACAATCTGTACCTCGAACATCAACATCAACATCATACGCACCGTAAATACCAAGGAGTACCAACAACAACAAATGATGAAGTATTGATTCATAACTTTATCAAGGAAATATTCTGCAGAGAATATGTAGTTTCTAAAAGTTTTAGAGATTATTTATTCTAATTCTAATTATAAACCAGATGAGTGAGTGAAATGATGAAATGAAACCTTGACAAGAATGGTGTGTGATTTACAAGCTAGACTTGTTTTACCAACAGCATCAACAGTACCGTCAGCATCACCAACACCGTCAGTACCATCAGTATCGCCAGCATCAGCAGCACCTATAACATCACAAGCTCCACCAGATCTATAATCACCACGAATAACATCTCAAATCAACAACGAGTATATCGTATCAACGAGTTATGAAGTATTAATTCATTCCCATTGAAGAATTTATATGTATATTTTATATATATGAATTTTAAACCCAATATATCTTTTCGTACTAAGCTATTGCGTGTGAATTTGATAGGGTAGATACTACTCGGTTAATTTATATCACTAATATGCTATGAGGCACATTCGTCGTTAACCACTTAACCATCGTTAACTACAATCTCTGTCTCAAATCAATGAATTCCATTTCATAATAAACCAAATGTATTATTCAATTGTATGTTTGATTTTTACACTTTCATTTTTGATATACTCGAAATTTTCTAGAAATCATCATTCGTATCTTGCGAAGTTCGCAAGAATTTCACAAGCACCAACACCATTCACCAAGGAAAATCAATAAAAATGAATAATGAAGTATTGATTCTTAATTTCATTTACATTGAAGAGATAATCTCGAAGATTACGTAATTTCTAAAGGTTTTAGAGATTATTCAATTCTAGATCCAGCCAAAAATCAAATGAGTCAATATTACATTAACTTATTAAATCTATATTACGTCTGAAGAAAATATACATGTATTTTCATAAAGACTGTAATAAAATTCCCTTGTACAAGATATTACTTGTGAAACTTTTAACGGGTAGGTAATACCCGAGAAATACTTAGATTTCACATTAATATGTTACACTGTACATTCTTCGATTCTGACTCACCAATCACTAACTATATTCACTACTTTTACAGCGATACACATTCTTTCATAAAATCAGGACAACCATTTTCATAAATTACATACCCTGATTTTGAACAGATCAGAAATCCAAAGTCAAGATTTAGCAGAAGATATCACTCTTAGATCCCTACATCTTTCAAAGCTATACTTTGACTTCAAAACTGTCCTAGAACATCATTTTTATTCATAGAACCCAAAAAAATATTTGAATCATTCAAAAGCCTAGAACATCATATGTATATTAACAATTACAATCTGTGTTCAAACCCCTCGAAATTCCTGAAGACACTTCAAATAATGAACAATCGAGATGATGATCCAACCACATATTACCCACAGTCTTGTACCTGAAAAACCCTCGAAACCAAAGTCATTGATTAACACGTATCCGTGTCAGACCCTTTGGCATTTATTAGCTAAAATAACTTTTCAATCTCTTCTCAAAGTAGACAATTTTGTCACAGCTCCAACAAATCAACTTCAATTATTCATTCGAATAAGCCTTGTTATAACAATTACCCCTTTCATCATTGTTACCGGAGAATAGTTTATGTTCCACCACATTAACAATAAACTTACCAACAACTTCACTAATCTTTGACTTTTCGAAAAATCTTTATATTTATCAAAGCCCTATCATTTACTCATTCGCATCTTGTAACAAGAATTGTCATGCCAATTACTGAGATTCAGCTATTAGTATTTTGAAATCTCGTAACATGTCTACGCCAACAATTATATGTGTACATATAACGTATATCTCCTAGACTTATATACTGCGAATGTGAAGTTTCTGAAAAACGCCCTAAATTGTGAACTAGTTCACCGAATTTTGAAAAGCTGAATGAAGCAGCAGAAACTATAGACAACCTTAACTGTCAAAAGTTTAATGATAAAGAATAATGTGTTGGAAACGCTCAGAAAAAGAGAAGGTTTGGACTGAAAAACGGATTGAGCAAACCATGAAGGAGGCTGTGGACAAATCACAAGGACGAAATCTACCTTCAAAGAATCTAAATGATTCAGTGTCTGCTGAAATCATTAGCAAACACCTTACTCCTTATTCTAAACCTTCACAGACAAATTTCTCGCATCATCCTTTGATTCCAGATATTTTTAAAATTCTAAAACATCATCGTATCTTTCTTTATAAATATCCTCGATATTTCTGAAGATATTCTCCAAACTACTCTTATCTGAAATAATTTATCTCTTCGCGCTATCTGCGTTACATCATAAAAGAAACTGTTTTAGTTTCTAAAATATGAAAAATTAGAATTTAAAATAGGAATGCTTTTGAAGAAGTGTTGGGAACTGAAGCATGAGTTAGTATAATAAAATGACACTTGATCAACGTGATTATATTACAGTAAGTCATGTTGAGTTTCTAATGGGACATGACGATTCACAAACCATACCATCATCATGTGCCATGTACACGACTCTGGTATTCTATTTAACCTCTAGAAATATCAAGAAAATATTTTTCTTGATGATTCGGCCTTTTCCGAGGTATTCTGGTAATTTGACAAATCAAGATCGTGCCATTACAATTTCCTTCTTAGAACATTAAGTATGTTCATTCCGAAATTCATATCTGCGAATTCTGGACCATTACAAGCGGTGCTTAATCGCAAGAAGAGGAAACGAAAGAATGAAGCTCCGAAATAGAAATTGGGGTATAAATCGCAGCAAATCGAAGAAAACATTAATTGTGGATGACAATGATTATAGAACACAAAAGTAGGGAGTTTGAAATATAAGGGAAGATATAAAGCCCAACGACAACCCATAAATTATTAACTATATATATCGATACATATAGCAATATAAAGACACGGGAGAACTAAAAACACTATAAAACCAAGAGTATAATAGAAGTGGATAGATTCTTCCGGTGGCAGATGAAAGAGAAGAATGACAGATATGAAAGTTAGGAGTATATCAAGGATCAGAACGGGATGGAGCATATTGACGAATGTTTTAAAGTATGAATCGAGGGAGGAAGAATAGAAGGAGTGAGCTGTGGGAATAAGGAAATGAAGAGGGTGGATATATAGTAAAATATCCGACAGGGCAATCAAAACAGATTATCGTATTTAATCAAAGTGGATCCTAATTTCCTTAATTACAAAAGAACCAAATCTTATTACGAAGATTTTCTCTAAATTCTTTGAATTCCGGAAATCAACCGTGACTACGTCACCGGTTAAAACTAACCTACATTTACTTATTTCACTCTTTTGTGATAACTTCACTCATACTCTTCACATAAACGGATTGTTTTATCCATATTACTCAATGATGATAAAAATTCTATTTATCAACTCATACTTGTCATGAAAACATTCTTATTGTTATCCATGACGACCTCGATCAAATTTCGGGGATGAAATTTCTTTAACGGGTAGGTACTGTGACAACCCGAAAATTTCCGACCAAATTTAAATTTTAATCTTTATATGTTTCCGACACGATAAGCAAGGTCTGTAATGTTGAATCTAAAAAAAAAAAAATTTAAACTTTGTTCATACATTCATTTAACCTTGATCAAACCCTGACGATTCACGAACCATTGGAATATATACGTATATATATGTACATATATTATAACTTGAAAATGTTAACAAAGTATTAGGTATAATACTTTACATGATCGTATTTGATGATGGAATTATAAGATAATATCAAATGATTGAATTATCAAGATTCATTATGATATGATTTACGTGTCTCTGTTGAGAAGTCAACTTTGAATTAGGAAATTTTTTTTAACAGTATTCGGAATAATTGGTAAAGTAATCTATCATTGAGGACAAAATATCAATTATCAGGAACAAGACAAGAGTTAGTGGAAATTTCTATTTGATTTTCAATTCATACTTTACAATATTTTCCTCGTAACTTTTGATACAGTAAATAATAGCTTTCATAATATTTAAAGTAAATTTATGTGACATAGATAACTTAGAAAATAAATACCGACATTTTACCTTA
The DNA here is from genome assembly GCF_046630445.1 of Rutidosis leptorrhynchoides. Classification (NCBI taxonomy): domain Eukaryota; kingdom Viridiplantae; phylum Streptophyta; class Magnoliopsida; order Asterales; family Asteraceae; genus Rutidosis; species Rutidosis leptorrhynchoides. The sequence continues at coordinate 150,235,107 of NC_092336.1, forward strand.
AAATGATTTCCTACGTTCATCTAACCTTTGAACTTTATCTCACGCTTCATCAATATTTATTAATTTAAAAACTTGAAACCCATTATATATAATTTTACTTTTCAAATACGATATAACAATTTCCATTATTTTAATATATATTAGTTTTGGAAAACAAAAGTTATCACATTTATTTGATTTTGTACTAAAACATTTTCAATTTAGAAAGAACTTTATTATCAAAATGTTTTATAAGATACTTTATTATTAAAGTTTGAAGAACTTAATTAACGCTTTGTGTTATAAAGTTACAAATATATTTTATTGTTTCAATAAGGAAAAAGTAATATTAAATTATAATTTCGAAACGATTTCAAATTATATAAAGAACTTTGAAATAAAATAATTTTGAAAAAAAACTATATATTGTTAAATAAATATTTCAAATATATATTTCGAAATGAATATATATATATATATATATATATATATATATATATTATAATATAATAAAACTTAATATTAATTTAGTTATAAAACATTTTGAGTTAAAAAGATACTATTATATATATATATGTATATGTATATATAACGGGACGTTAATTTATAGAAACAAACGGCCAAAATACTCTAATGTTCAGGTTACACTTGAGAGATATAAGTTATTGGCGAATTAAGTCTAGTTATTGACAAAAGTACACGTCGTGTATCGTTTAATACAAGTTTTCTTAGCGAATGGAAGGACGTTACAAAAACTGGAGCCGAGACGCTAGTCAAGCGACAACGTACGATTCATGGGAATTAATTTTACAAGTTTACTATACACATAAATATAATATAATATTTAATTATTTATATATATTAAATAATTATTTATAAGTGATAATAATTGAACGGTGTCGGCAGGATCAAACAAATGAAGGTGAGCTGTAATATGTGTTCATGCGATCGCATGAAGAACACTCCCAACATCCATGCGATCGCATAGATGGGAATGTTAGGCCAGATCTATAAAACGAGCTCGTTTCTCGTTTCTCTGATCACTCTATCTCTCAATCTCGTTACCTCTCTCTATATATGTATATTTATTATTATTATTATTATTATTATTATTATTATTATTATTATTATTATTATTATTATTATTATTATTATTATTATTATTATTATTATTATTATTATTATTATTATTATTATTATTATTATTATTATTAATTCCAATATTATTATTAGTAGTATTATTATTATTAGTATAGTACATAAAATACTACGACGAGGTTCTTGTAACAACCCAACCCGTTAACCAACCAATTACGCGGAATAAAAAAAAATTTCTTTGTGCAGCACATGGCGCGGCGCGCCATGACCCCGCGCGGCGCGCAAAAGGGCCTGGACAGGCTGCTGTCCCAAAAAGTCCCAAATGCGAAAATGTTTGACCACTTCCCGACACATTTAGACTAAACGGTTTTCACAACATATTGTAATAGATAAAACTAACACGTTCCATTAATAAAAAGGGTTTTACGACACCGGGCCTACATATGCCCAAATTACCCTTTAAGTACCAATTTCAAGTTTTCGACCACACGACTTTTAACACAAAATAAAGCCGAGCATGGCGATTGGGGATACGCTACCCAATCCTAATCAATCCAAAAGCAAGCCTTCTAAAGCAACTACGCGAGTCCACTAGTCCCACGCTTACCCGAGCCACCGAATCCATGCAAATCTATAAAAAGGTAAACAACGAGAGGGTAAGCTAACGCTTAGTGAGTGAGAATATACTACATACATATGTATGCATAAAATGGACACGCCACACAAAACCAAATACCGCATACCGGAGCATCCAAGAATAAAGGCAAGCTAGTCTAAGCATACCGTAAGATCACTAAGCAACGAGCTAAAGATATATCAACAAAATATAAGTTCACCAGCAACGATGTGAATAATGCCAATAAGCTACACCCGGAGGGTTAGCTACATCACGACAATACAACATTATACGTATTCAATATTTAACATGCTAAGAATATCCAACAACATAATACGATACATCACAACATATACATAAACAACTATATGGTTAACCATAAACGCGTCATGGTGCTACCGGCTCCGTGGTTCACACCATACACAATGCTATGACGCTACCGGCTCTGTGGTTCACGTCACTACGCATTTGAGTCATGGACTGGCTGAAGAAGGTGAAAGCAGAGATCGTATGTTATAAAAATGTAATTCGCATTGTACGAGAAGAAGGAGAACCCTTAATGGTGTACGGAGAAAAGGGCAACATGAAGCTACATCTTATTAGTAATTTGAAGGCACAAAAACTAATAAGAAAAGGTTGCTATGCTGTTCTAGCACACGTCGAGAAAGTACAAACTGAAGAAAATAGCATCAATGATATTCCCATCGCAAAAGAATTTCCCGATGTATTTTTGAAAGAATTACCGGGACTACCTCCACATCGATCTGTTGAATTTTAAATAGATCTTATACCAGGAGCTGCACCAATAGCTCATGCTCCTTATAGACTCGCACCCAGCGAGATGAAAGAACTACAAAGCAAACTGCAAGAACTATTAGAACGTGGTTTCATTCGACCAAGCACATCACCATGGGGAGCTCCTGTTGTAGTGACCCGAACTTTTCCATGTTTATATATATATATATATATATATATATATATATATATATATATATATATATATATATATATATTAAATGAAATTTTTATTTACATGATTAAGTGTTTCCAACATGTTAAGCAATTAAACTTGTTAAGACTTAATTAATTGAAATAGGTTTCATATAGACAATTGACCACCCAAGTTGACCGGTGATTTACGAACGTTAAAACTTGTAAAAACTATATGATGACATATATATGGATATATATATAGTTAACATGATATTATGATAATTAAACATATCATTAAGTATATTAACAATGAACTACATATGTAAAAACAAGACTACTAACTTAATGATTTTGAAACGAGACATATATGTAACGATTATCATTGTAACGACATTTAATGTATATATATCATATTAAGAGATATTTATACATCATAATATCATGATAATATAATAATTTAAATTCTCATTTGATATTATAAACATTGGGTTAACAACACTTAACAAGATCGTTAACCTAAAGGTTTCAAAACAACACTTACATGTAACGACTAACGATGACTTAACGACTCAGTTAAAATGTATATACATGTAGTGTTTTAATATGTATTCATACACTTTTGAAAGACTTCAAGACACTTATCAAAATACTTCTACTTAACAAAAATGCTTACAATTACATCCTCGTTCAGTTTCATCAACAATTCTACTCGTATGCACCCGTATTCGTACTCGTACAATACACAGCTTTTAGATGTATGTACTATTAGTATATACACTCCAATGATCAGCTCTTAGCAGCCCATGTGGGTCACCTAACACATGTGGGAACCATCATTTGGCAACTAGCATAAAATATCTCATAAAATTACAAAAATATGAGTAATCATTCATGACTTATTTACATAAAAACAAAATTACATATCCTTTATATCTAATCCATACACCAACGACCAAAAACACCTACAAACACTTTCATTCTTCAATTTTCTTCATCTAATTGATCTCTCTCAAGTTCTATATTCAAGTTCTAAGTGTTCTTCATAAATTCCAAAAGTTCTAGTTTCATAAAATCAAGAATACTTCCAAGATTGCAAGTTTACTTCCAAGTTTTCTAAATCCATTCCAAGTAACCATCCAAGATCAAGAAACCTTTGTTACTTACAGTAGGTTATCTTTATAATACAAGGTAATAATCATATTCAAACTTTAATTCAATTTCTATAACTATAACAATCTTATTTCGAGTGGAAATCTTACTTGAAATTGTTTTCGTGTCATGATTCTGCTTCAAGAACTTTCAAGCCATCCAAGGATCCTTTGAAGCTAGATCTATTTTTCTCATTTCCAGTAGGTTTATCCAAGGAACTTGAGGTAGTAATGATGTTCATAACATCATTCGATTCATACATATAAAGCTATCTTATTCGAAGGTTTAAACTTGTAATCACTAGAACATAGTTTAGTTAATTCTAAACTTGTTCGCAAATAAAAGTTAATCCTTCTAACTTGACTTTTAAAATCAACTAAACACATGTTATATATCTATATGATATGCTAACTTAATGATTTAAAACCTGGAAACACGAAAAACACCATAAAATCGGATTTACGCCGTCGTAGTAACACCGCGGGCTGTTTTGGGTTAGTTAATTAAAAACTATGATAAACTTTGATTTAAAAGTTGTTATTCTGGGAAAATGATTTTTATTATGAACATGAAACTATATCCAAAAATTATGGTTAAACTCAAAGTGGAAGCATGTTTTCTAAAATAGTCATCTAGACGTCGTTCTTTCGACTGAAATGACTACCTTTACAAAAACGACTTGTAACTTATTTTTCTGACTATAAAACTATACTTTTTCTGTTTAGATTAATAAAATAGAGTTCAATATGAAACCATAGCAATTTGATTCACTTAAAACAGATTTAAAATGAAGAAGTTATGGGTAAAACAAGATTGGATAATTTTTCTCATTTTAGCTACGTAAAAATTGGTAACAAATCTATTCCAACCATAACTTAATCAACTTGTATTGTATATTATGTAATCTTGAGATACCATAGACACGTATACAATGTTTCGACCTATCATGTCGACACATCTATATATATTTCGGAACAACCATAGACACTCTATATGTGAATGTTGGAGTTAGCTATACAGGGTTGAGGTTGATTCCAAAATATATATAGTTTGAGTTGTGATCAATACTGAGATACGTATACACTGGGTCGTGGATTGATTCAAGATAATATTTATCGATTTATTTCTGTACATCTAACTGTGGACAACTAGTTGTAGGTTACTAACGAGGACAGCTGACTTAATAAACTTAAAACATCAAAATATATTAAAAGTGTTGTAAATATATTTTGAACATACTTTGATATATATGTATATATTGTTATAGGTTCGTGAATCAACCAGTGGCCAAGTCTTACTTCCCGACAAAGTAAAAATCTGTGAAAGTGAGTTATAGTCCCACTTTTAAAATCTAATATTTTTGGGATGAGAATACATGCAGGTTTTATAAATGATTTACAAAATAGACACAAGTACGTGAAACTACATTCTATGGTTGAATTATCGAAATCGAATATGCCCCTTTTTATTAAGTCTGGTAATCTAAGAATTAGGGAACAGACACCCTAATTGACGCGAATCCTAAAGATAGATCTATTGGGCCTAACAAACCCCATCCAAAGTACCGGATGCTTTAGTACTTCAAAATTTATATCATATCCGAAGGGTGTCCCGGAATGATGGGGATATTCTTATATATGCATCTTGTTAATGTCGGTTACCAGGTGTTCACCATATGAATGATTTTTATCTCTATGTATGGGATGCGTATTGAAATATGAAATCTTGTGGTCGATTGTTACGATTTGATATATATAGGTTAAACCTATAACTCACCAACATTATTGTTGACGTTTAAAGCATGTTTATTCTCAGGTGAATACTAAGAGCTTCCGCTATTGCATACTAAAATAAGGACAAGATTTGGAGTCCATGTTTGTATGATATTGTGTAAAAACTGCATTCAAGAAACTGATTTCGATGTAACATATTTGTATTGTAAACCATTATGTAATGGTCGTGTGTATACAGGATATTTTAGATTATCATTATTTGATAATCTACGTAAAGCTTTTTAAACCTTTATTTATGAAATAAAGGTTATGGTTTGTTTTAAAAATGAATGCAGTCTTTGAAAAACGTCTCATATAGAGGTCAAAACCTCGCAACGAAATCAATTAATATGTAACGTTTTTAATCAATAAGAACGGGACATTTCAGTTGGTATCAGAGCGTTGGTCTTAGAGAACCAGAAAATTTGCATTAGTATGTCTTATCAAGTTTGTTAGGATGCATTAGTGAGTCTGGACTTCGACCTTGTTTACTTGAAAAATGATTGCTTAACAAATTTTGTTGGAAACTATATATTTTTAACATGTGAATATTATGTGATATATTAATCTCTTAACATGTTTGATATTGTGTGATAGATGTCTACCTCTAGCACAAATCCCATTGACTCACCTAATAATAACGAATAGTCGAATATATATTGGACTGATTCACAAGTTCCTGAAGAAGAACCGGAAGAAGAATCAGAACCGGAAGAAGAATCAGAACCGGAAGAGGAGGAACCGGAGGAGGAAATAGAACCGGTGGGGGAAATAATAAAATGGTTAAGTAAAAGAAAATCCTCAACCAACGGACCAAGGTTAATTATGGTCAATGGTGTTTCCGCCAAAGAAACTAGAAAAGTAGAAATTACCCCAACTGAATTTAAAAAGGCAAAAGAAAATAATAAGGGAAAGGGAATAAAAATAGAGAAATCTAATTCCAACCCCGATGAACTTTATACGTATCATCAACCCCCGAAGCCCTTAAGTTGTAACAATGACCCGGGAACCTCTAAACCACCAGGTTTTTCTAAACCGTTGTGGAAAATGACAGCTCGTATTAGGGGAACATCATATATCCCTAGAAACTTGGCAAAACGAACCAAAACTGAAGAAGAAGAAATGAGCGAGTCGGAATAAGATAGTTGTATTCGTGTGGTGTAATATATGTAATATAGTGTGCTTATGCTTTATGATATATGTAAAAATTGCTTGTATTAATAAGTATTTTTTTATGAATCTAACTCTTGTCTATTTTACAGTATAAAAACACAAAATGGATAGACAACCCAATATTTTAAGAGACCTACCCGGAGACATGATTGATGAAATATTGTCTAGAGTCGGTCAGAATTCTTCGGCACAACTATTTACGGCGAAATCAGTTTGTAAGACATTCGAAGAACGTTCCAAGAATGCCTTGGTTTATAAGAGACTTTCGTTTGAAAGATGGGGGATATCACATTGGGAAACCCATAAGTTACGATGTGTTTACTTTGACGCATATATTGCGGGGAACCCAAATGCTATTTTACGCAACGGGTTAAGAAATTATTTTGACTCAATGTATCGAATATAGGACTTCATGATTTAGAAAAAGCGGCTAACATGCAACATAAAGAAGCATGTTATGCTTACGGGTTAGTAATGTTCGCTTCTCACCAAAGTGAGAACAAGAACATCGGGCTATAACTATTAAACAAAACATTTCCACAAGTAACGGAGTCAGTAGTTGGGGTGAGAAACAAGGTTTTAGATTGTTACGGGACTGTTGGACATTACGTAACCCTCATCCCTTTGACGACGTTACAACACGCTATCTTATCAACGGCCATAACGGTTATGTTCCACAAGACCAAGGATGGGAAGTAGTCCTAGTAAAACCAGAATGCATGACTTGTTTCTGGACGTATGAATTACGTGTCTTTATTTCCTTTGCTGAACGACTTGTGTACTAGCTAGAATTATCTTCACAACTATCTTGTATCAAAGTTATTGTGTGCTATATTTCATGCTTTGTGTAAAATAAGCGGTATTGTAAGTTTGTAAAATATTGTATAAAAGTTTGAACGCGAAATATTATTATAATCAGTTTTTCATATAGAATTGTAGTAGTTGAATTGTATATTAGCTACTAAGTATGAACTTAACGGGTAGGTACTACCCGAATTTAAACTTATAAAACGCTAATATGAAGAAAAATCTTTTATAAATGAGTTCATATTATGCTACGAAATACTATTAACTACTCTTAATATTCTGTATGATTAACTTGTTCCATTTGACTATTTTGAAGGAAATGGCACCGACTACTCGACACACCGTGAATATGAATGAAGAGGAATTCCGTACTTTTCTAGCTTCAAACATAGCCGCAGTACAGGCTGCGCTACATACCAACAATATCCTTGGGTCTAGCAGTACAGGAAATCGTGTAGGATGCACCTACAAAGAATTCACTGCCTGCAAACCTTTGGAATTTGATGGAACCGAAGGACCGATCGGATTGAAACGGTGGACCGAGAAGGTCGAATCGGTGTTTGCCATAAGTAAGTGTACTGAAGAGGACAAAGTGAAGTACGCTACGCATACCTTCACAAGTTCTGCGTTAACATGGTGGAATACCTATCTAGAGCAAGTGGGACAAGATGATGCGTACGCACTACCGTGGTCAGCATTCAAGCACTTGATGAACGAGAAGTACCGTCCCAGAACCGAGGTCAATAAGCTCAAGACAGAACTTAGAGGGTTACGAACAAAAGGATTTGATATTACCACGTACGAAAGACGATTCACAGAATTGTGCCTATTGTGTCCGCGAGCGTTCGAAGATGAGGAAGAGAAGATCGACGCGTTTGTGAAAGGATTACCGGAAAGAATCCAAGAAGATATAAGTTCACACGAGCCCACCTCCATACAACAGGCATGTAGAATGGCTCACAAACTAGTGAACCAGATTAAGGAAAGAATTAAAGAACAGACGGCTAAAGAGGCCAATGTGAAGCAAGTCAAAAGAAAGTGGGAGGAAAACGGTGATAAGAATCACCAATACAACAACAACAGCAATTACAATAATAATCGCAACAATTATCCCAACAATCGCAACATCAATCGCAACTACAACAAACGGCCCAACAACAACAACAACAACAACTACAACAACAACTACAACCATCATCCCAACAACAATAACAACCGCAACAACAACAACAATCAGAAGCAGCTATGCCAAAGGTGTGAAAAGTATCACTCGGGGTTCTGCACCAAATTTTGCAACAAGTGTAAAAGATATGGTCATAGCGCGGTGAAGTGTGAGGTCTACGGACCAGGGGTTAACAGAACGAAAGGAACAAATGGTGTTGGAACGAGTAATGGCGGAGCAAGTAGTGTCGAAGCAAGTTATGCCAATGTAGTTTGTTATAAATGTGGAAAACCGGGCCACATTATTAGAAATTGCCCAAACGAGGAGAACACGAATGGACAAGGCCGCGGAAGAGTTTTCAATATTAATGCGGCAGAGGCACAGGAAGACCCGGAGCTTGTTACGGGTACATTTCTTATTGACAATAAATCTGCTTACGTTTTATTTGATTCGGGTGCGGATAGAAGCTATATGAGTAGAGATTTTTGTGCTAAATTAAATTATCCATTGACGCCGTTGGATAGTAAATTTTTACTCGAATTAGCAAACGGTAAATTAATTTCAGCAGATAATATATGCCGGAATCGAGAAATTAAACTGGGTAGCGAAATATTTAAGATTGATTTGATTCCAGTAGAGTTAGGGAGTTTTGATGTAATAGTTGGCATGGACTGGCTGAAGAAGGTGAAAGCAGAGATCGTATGCTATAAAAATGCAATTCGCATTGTACGAGAAGAAGGAGAACCCTTAATGGTGTACGGAGAAAAGGGCAACATGAAGCTACATCTTATTAGTAATTTGAAGGCACAAAAACTAATAAGAAAAGGTTGCTATGCTGTTCTAGCACACGTCGAGAAAGTACAAACTGAAGAAAAGAGCATCAATGATGTTCCCGTCGAAAAATAATTTCCCGATGTATTTCCGAAAGAATTACCGGGACTACCTCCACATCGATCTGTTGAATTTCAAATAGATCTTTTACCAGGAGCTGCACCAATAGCTCGTGCTCCTTATAGACTCGCACCCAGCGAGATGAAAGAACTGCAAAGCCAACTGCAAGAACTATTAGAACGTGGTTTCATTCGACCAAGCACATCACCGTTATCTACTGCCGAGAATTGACGACTTATTTGATCAACTACAAGGCTCGTCGGTTTATTCAAAGATCGATTTACGTTCTGGATATCATCAAATGCGAGTAAAGGAGGATGATATTCCAAAAACTGCTTTTAGGACGCGTTATGGTCATTACGAGTTTATGGTTATGCCGTTTGGATTGACTAACGCACTAGCTGTGTTCATGGACCTTATGAACCCAGTGTGTGGGCCATATCTTGATAAGTTTGTCATTGTTTTCATCGATGACATACTAATTTACTCAAAGAATGATCAAGAGCACGAAGAACATTTGAGAAAAGTGCTAGAAGTATTGAGGAAAGAAAAACTGTACGCTAAGTTTTCAAAGTGTGCATTTTGGTTGGAAGAAGTTCAATTCCTCGGTCACATAGTGAACAAAGAAGGTATCCAGGTGGATCCGGCAAAGATCGAAACCGTTGAAAAGTGGGAAACCCCAAAAACTCCGAAGCATATACGTCAATTTTTAGGATTGGCTGGTTACTACAGAAGATTCATCCAAGATTTCTCTAAAATAGCAAAACTCTTGACTACATTAACGCATAAAGGGAAGAAATTTGAATAGAAGGATGAACAAGAGAAGGCGTTTCAATTATTGAAGAAAAAGCTAACTACAGCACCTATATTGTCATTCCCTGAAGGGAATGATGATTTTATGATTTATTGTGACGCATCAAAGCAAGGTCTCGGTTGTGTATTAATGCAACGGACGAAGGTGATTGCTTATGCGTCTAGACAATTGAAGATTCACGAGTAAAATTATACGACGCATGATTTGGAATTAGGTGAGGTTGTTTTTGCATTAAAGACTTGGAGGCACTACTTATATGGGGTCAAAAGTATTATATATACCGACCACAAAAGTCTTCAACACATATTTAATCAGAAACAACTGAATATGAGGCAGCGTAGGTGGATTGAATTGTTGAATGATTACGACTTCGAGATTCGTTACCTCCTGGGGAAGGAAAATGTGGTAGCCGACGCCTTGAGCAGAAAGGATAGAGAACCCATTCGAGTAAAATCTATGAATATAATGATTCACACTAACCTTACTACTCAAATAAAGGAGGCGCAACAAGGAGTTTTAAAAGAGGGAAATTTAAAGGATGAAATACCCAAAGGATCGGAGAAGCATCTTAATATTCGGGAAGACGGAACCCGGTATAGGGCTGAAAGAATTTGGGTACCAAAATTTGGAGATATGAGAGAAATGGTACTTAGAGAAGCTCATAAAACCAGATACTCAATACATCCTGGAACGTGGAAGATGTACAAGAATCTTAAGAAACATTTTTGGTGGCCAGGTATGAAAGCCGATATTGCTAAATATGTAAGAGAATGTTTGACGTGTTCTAAGGTCAAAGCTGAGCATCATAAACCATCAGGTCTATTTCAACAACCTGAAATCCCGGAATGGAAATGGGAAAACATTACCATGGATTTCATCACTAAATTGCCAAGGACTGCAAGTGGTTTTGATACTATTTGGATAATAGTTGATCGTCTCACCAAATCAGCACACTTCCGGCCAATAAGAGAAGATGACAAGATGGAGAAGTTAGCACGACTGTATTTGAAGGAAGTCGTCTCCAGACATGGAATACCAATCTCTATTATCTCTGATAGGGATGGCAGATTTATTTCAAGATTCTGGCAGACATTACAGCAAGCATTGGGAACTCATCTAGACATGAGTACTGCCTATCATCCACAAATTGATGGGTAGAGCGAAAGACGATACAAACGCTTGAAGACATGCTACGAGCTTGTGTTATTGATTTCGAAAACAGTTGGGATCGACATCTACCGTTAGCAGAATTTTCCTATAACAACAGCTATCATTCAAGCATTGAGATGGCGCCGTTTGAAGCACTTTATGGTAGAAAGTACAGGTCTCCGATTTGTTGGAGTGAAGTGGCGGATAGACAGATTACGGGTCGGGAGATAATACAAGAAACCACCGAGAAAATCATCCAAATTCAACAAAGATTGAAAACCGCCCAGAGTCGACAAAAGAGCTACGCGGACAGTAAAAGAAAACATATAGAGTTTGAAATTGGAGAAATGGGCATGCTTAAGGTTTCACCTTGGAAAGGCGTTGTTCGATTTAGTAAACGGGGGAAACTAAATCCAAGGTACATTGGACCATTCAAGATTATAGATCGTGTCGGACCAGTAGCTTACCAACTAGAGCTACCTCAACAACTCGCGGCTGTACCTAACACTTTCCACGTCTCAAATTTGAAGAAATGTTTTGCTAAAGAAGATCTCACTATTCCGTTAGACGAAATCCAAATCAATGAAAAACTTCAATTCATTGAAGAACCCGTCGAAATAATGGATCGTGAGGTTAAGAGACTTAAACAAAACAAGATACCGATTGTTAAGGTTCGATGGAATGCTCGTAGAGGACCCGAGTTAACCTGGGAGCATGAAGATCAAATGAAGAAGAAATACCCGCATTTATTTCCAGAAGATACGTCAACACCTCCAACTGCTTAAAATTTCGGGACGAAATTTATTTAACGGGTAGGTACTGTAGTGACTCGAACTTTTCCATGTTTATATATATATGAAATGAAATTGTTATTTACATGATTAAGTGTTTCCAACATGTTAAGCAATCAAACTTGTTAAGACTTGATTAATTGAAATAGGTTTCATATAGACAATTGACCACCCAAGTTGACCGGTGATTCACGAACGTTAAAACTTGTAAAAACTATATGATGACATATATATGGATATATATATATATATATATATATATATATATATATATATATATATATATATATATATATATATATATATATATATATATATATATATATATATATATATAGTTAACATGATATTATGATAAGTAAATATATCATTAAGTATATTAACAATGAACTACATATGTAAAAACAAGACTACTAACTTAATGATTTTGAAACGAGACATATATGTAACGATTATCGTTGTAACGACATTTAATGTATATATATCATATTAAGATATATTTATACATCATAATATCATGATAATATAATAATTTAAATTCTCATTTGATATTATAAACATTGGGTTAACAACACTTAACAAGATCGTTAACCTAAAGGTTTCAAAACAACACTTACATGTAACGACTAACGATGACTTAACGACTCAGTTAAAATGTATATACATGTAGTGTTTTAATATGTATTCATACACTTTTGAAAGACTTCAAGACACTTATTAAAATACTTCTACTTAACAAAAATGCTTACAATTACATCCTCGTTCAGTTTCATCAACAATTCTACTCGTATGCACCCGTATTCGTACTCGTACAATACACAGCTTTTAGATGTATGTACTATTAGTATATACACTCCAATGATCAGCTTTTAGCAGACCATGTGAGTCACCTAACACATGTGGGAACCATCATTTGGCAACTAGCATAAAATATCTCATAAAATTACAAAAATATGAGTAATCATTCATGACTTATTTACATGAAAACAAAATTATATATCCTTTATATCTAATCCATACACCAACGACCAAAAACACCTACAAACACTTTAATTCTTCAATTTTCTTCATCTAATTGATCTCTCTCAAGTTCTATATTCAAGTTCTAAGTGTTCTTCATAAATTCCAAAAGTTCTAGTTTCATAAAATCAAGAATACTACAGAGAGTTGAACAAACTTACCATCAAAAACCGTTATCCACTGCCGAGAATTGACGACTTATTTGATCAACTACAAGGCTTGTTGGTTTATTCGAAGGTCGATTTATGTTCTGGATATCATCAAATGCGAGTGAAGGAGGATGATATTCCAAAAACTGCTTTTAGGACGCGTTATGGTCATTACGATTTTATGGTTATGCCGTTTGGATTTACTAACGCACCAGCTGTGTTCATGGACCTTATGAACCGAGTGTGTGGGCCATATCTTGACAAGTTTGTCATTGTTTTCATCGATGACATACTTATTTACTCAAAGAATGATCAAGAGCACGAAGAACATTTGAGAAAAGTGCTAGAAGTATTGAGGAAAGAAAAACTGTACGCTAAGTTTTCAAAGTGTGCATTTTGGTTGGAAGAAGTTCAATTCCTCGGTCACATAGTGAACAAAGAAGGTATCCAGGTGGACCCGGCAAAGATCGAAACCGTTGAAAAGTGGGAAACCCCAAAAACTCCGAAGCATATACGTCAATTTTTAGGATTGGCTGGTTACTACAGAAGATTCATCCAAGATTTCTCCAAAATAGTAAAACCCTTGACTGCATTAACGCATAAAGGGAAGAAATTTAAATGGAAGGATGAACAAGAGAAGGCGTTTCAATTATTGAAGAAAAAGCTAACTACGGCACCTATATTGTCATTGCCTGAAGGGAATGATGATTTTGTGATTTATTGTGACGCATCAAAGCAAGGTCTCGGTTGTGTATTAATGCAACGGATGTAGTGACCCGAACTTTTCCATGTTTATATATATTAATTGAGATTGATATTTACATGATTAAATGTTTCCAACAAGTTAAGCAATCAAACTTGTTAAGACTTGATTAATTGAAATATGTTTCATATAGACAATTGACCACCCAAGTTGACCGGTGATTCACGAACGTTAAAACTTGTAAAAACTATATGATGACATATATATGGATATATATATATAGTTAGCATGACACTACGATAAGTAAACATATCATTAAGTATATTCACAATGAACTACATATGTAAAAACAAGACTACTAACTTAATGATTTTTAAACGAGACATATATGTAACGATTATCGTTGTAAAGACATTTAATGTATATATATCGTATTAAGAGATATTCATACATGATAATATCATGATAATATAATAATTTAAAATCTCATTTGATATTATAAACATTGGGTTAACAACATTTAACAGGATCGTTAACCTAAAGGTTTCAAAACAACACCTACACGTAACGACTAACGATGACTTAACGACTCAGTTAAAATGTATATACATGTAGTGTTTTAATATGTATTTATACACTTTTGAAAGACTTCAATACACTTATCAAAATAATTCTACTTAACAATTACATCCTCGTTCAGTTTCATCAACAATTCTACTCGTATGCACCTGTATTCGTACTCGTACAATACACAGCTTTTAGATGTATGTACTATTTGTATATACACTCCAATGATAAGCTCTTAGCAGCCCATGTGAGTCACCTAACACATGTGGGAACCATCATTTGGAAACTAGCATGAAATATCTCATAAAATTACAAAAATATGAGTAATCATTCATGACTTATTTACATGAAAACAAAATTACATATCCTTTATATCTAATCCATACACCAACGACCAAAAACACCTACAAACACTTTCATTCTTCAATTTTCTTCATCTAATTGATCTCTCTCAAGTTCTATCTTCAAGTTCTAAGTGTTCTTCATATATTCTACAAGTTCTAGTTACATAAAATCAAGAATACTTTCAAGTTTGCTAGCTCATTTCCAATCTTGTAAGGTGATCATCCAACCTCAAGAAATCTTTGTTTCTTACAGTAGGTTATCATTCTAATACAAGGTAATAATCATATTCAAACTTTGGTTCAATTTCTATAACTATAACAATCTTATTTCAAGTGATGATCTTACTTGAACTTGTTTTCGTGTCATGATTCTGCTTCAAGAACTTCGAGCCATCCAAGGATCCGTTGAAGCTAGATCCATTTTTCTCTTTTCCATTAGGTTTATCCAAGGAACTTAAGGTAGTAATGATGTTCATAACAACATTCGATTCATACATATAAAGCTATTTTATTCGAAGGTTTAAACTTTTAATCACTAGAACAGAGTTTAGTTAATTCTAAAGTTGTTCGCAAAAAAAAATTAATCCTTCTAACTTGACTTTTAAAATCAACTAAACACGTGTTCTATATCTATATGATATGCTAACTTAATGATTTAAAACCTGGAAACACGAAAAACGCCGTAAAACCGGATTTACGCCGTCGTAGTAACACCGCGGGCTGTTTTGGGTTAGTTAATTTAAAACTATGATAAACTTTGATTTAAAAGTTGTTATTCTGGGAAAATGATTTTTATTATGAACATGAAAATATATCCAAAAATTATGGTTAAACTCAAAGTGGAAGTATGTTTTCTAAAATGGTCATCTAGACGTCGTTCTTTCGACTGAAATGACTACCTTTACAAAAATGACTTGTAACTTATTTTTCTGACTATATACCTATACTTTTTCTGTTTAGATTAATAAAATAGAGTTCAATATGAAACCATAGCAATTTTATTCACTCAAAACGGATTTAAAATGAAGAAGTTATGGGTAAAACAAGATTGGATAATTTTTCTCATTTTAGCTACGTAAAAATTGGTAACAAATCTATTCCAACCATAACTTAATCAACTTGTATTGTATATTATGTAATCTTGAGATACCATAGACATGTATACAATGTTTCGACCTATCATGTCGACACATCTATATATATTTCGGAACAACCATAGACACTCTATATGTGAATGTTGGATTTGCTATACAGGGTTGAGGTTGATTTTAAAATATATATAGTTTGAGTTGTGATCAATACTGAGATACGTATACACTGGGTCGTGGATTGATTCAAGATAATATTTATCGATTTATTTCTATACATCTAACTGTGAACAACTAGTTGTAGGTTACTAACGAGGACAGCTGACTTAATAAACTTAAAACATCAAGATATATTAAAAGTGTTGTAAATATATTTTGAACATACTTTGATATATATGTATATATTGTTATAGGTTCGTGAATCAACTAGTGGCCAAGTCTTACTTCCCGACGAAGTAAAAATCTGTGAAAGTGAGTTATAGTCCCACTTTTAAAATCTAATATTTTTGGGATGAGAATACATGCAGGTTTTATAAATGATTTACAAAATAGACACAAGTACGTGAAACTACATTCTATGGTTGAATTATCGAAATCGAATATGCCCCTTTTTATTAAGTCTGGTAATCTAAGAATTAGGGAACAGACACCCTAATTGACGCGAATCCTAAAGATAGATCTATTGGGCCTAACAAACCCCATCCAAAGTACCAGATGCTTTAGTACTTCGGAATTTATATCATATCCGAAGGGTGTCCCGGAATGATGGGGATATTCTTATATATGCATCTTGTTAATGTCGGTTACCAGGTGTTCACCATATGAATGATTTTTATCTCTATGTATGGGATGTGTATTGAAATATGAAATCTTGTGGTCTATTATTATGATTTGATATATATAGGTTAAACCTATAACTCACCAACATTTTTGTTGACGTCTTAAGCATGTTTATTCTCAGGTGATTATTAAGAGCTTCCACTGTCGCATACTTAAATAAGGACGAGATTTGGAGTCCATGCTTGTATGATATTGTGTAAAAACTGCATTCAAGAAACTTATTTTGTTGTAACATATTTGTATTGTAAACCATTATGTAATGGTCGTGTGTAAACAGGATATTTTAGATTATCATTATTTGATAATCTACGTAAAGCTTTTTAAAACCTTTATCTATGAAATAAAGTTTATGGTTTGTTTTAAAAATGAATGCAGTCTTTGAAAAACGTCTCATATAGAGGTCAAAACCTCGCAACGAAATCAATTAATATGGAACATTTTTAATCAATAAGAACAGGATATTTCAGTTGGTATCTGAGCGTTGGTCTTAGAGAACCAGAATTTTGCATTAGTGTGTCTTATCGAGTTTTTTAGGATGCATTAGTGAGTCTGGACTTCGACCGTGTTTACTTGAAAAATGATTGCTTAACAAATTTTGTTGGAAACTATATATTTTTAACATGTGAATATTTTGTGATATATTAATCTCTTAACGCGTTTGATATTATGTGATAGATGTCTACCTCTAGAACATGTCCCATTGACTCACCTAATAATAATGAAGAGTCAAATGTAAATTGGAATGATTCTTGGACTGATTCACAAGTTCCCGAAGAGGAACCGGAAGAAGAGTCGGAACCGGAAGAAGAATCGGAACTGGTAGGGGAAATAATAAAACGGTTAAGTAAAAGAAAATCCTCAACCAACCGACCAAGGTTAATTATGGTCAATGGTGTTTCCGCCAAGGAAGCAAAATATTGGGAGGATTACCAATTCTCTGATGAATCGGATTCCGACGAGAATTTCGATGATGTTATAGAAATTACCCCAACTGAATTTAAAAAGGCAAAAGAAAATAATAAGGGAAAGGGCATAAAAATAGAGAAATCTAATTCCAACCCCGATGAACTTTATATGTATCGTCAACCCCCGAAGTCCTTAAGTTGTAACAATGACCCGGGAACCTCTAAACCACCAGGTTTTTCTAAACCAATGTGGAAAACGACGGCTCGTATTAGGGGAACATCATATATCCCTAGAAACTTGGCAAAACGAACCAAAACCGAAGAAGAAGAAACAAGCGAGTCGGAATAAGATAGTTGTATTTGTGCTTATGCTTTATGATATATGTAAAAATTGCTTGTATTAATAAGTATTTTTTTTTATGAATCTAACTCTTGTGTATTTTACAGTATAAAAACACAAAATGGATAGACAACCCAATATTTTAAGAGACCTACCCGGAGACATGATTGATGAAATCTTGTCTAGAGTCGGTCAGAATTCTTCGGCACAACTATTTAAGGCGAGATCAGTTTGTAAGACATTCGAAGAACATTCCAAGAATGCCTTGGTTTATATAAGGCTTTCGTTCGAAAGATGGGGGATATCACATTGGGAAATCCATAAGTTATGATGTGTTTACTTTGACGCATATATTGCGGGGAACCCAAATGCTATTTTACGAAATGGGTTAAGAAATTATTTTGACTCAATATATCCGAATATTGGACTTCGTGATTTAGAAAAAGCGGCTAACATGCAACATAAAGAAGCATGTTATGCTTACGGATTAGTAATGTTCGCTTCTCACCAAAGTGAGAATAAGAACATCGGGCTACAACTATTAAACAAAACGTTTCCACAAGTGACGGAGTCGGTAATTGGGGTAAGAAATGAGGTTTTTAGATTGTTACGGGACTGTTGGACATTACGTAACCCTCGTCCCTTTGACGACGTTACAACACGCTGTCTTATCAACGGCCATAACGGTTATGTTCCACAAGACCAAGGATGGGAAGTAATCCTAGTAAAACCAGAATGCATGACTTGTTTCTGGACGTATGAATTACGTGTCTTTATTGCCTTTGCTGAACGACTTGTGTACTAGCTAGAATTATCTTCACAACCATCTTGTATCAAATTTATTGTGTGCTATATTTCATGCTGTATGTAAAATAAGCGGTATTGTAAGTTTGTAAAATATTGTGTAAAAGTTTGAACGCGAAATATTATTATAATCAGTTTTTCATATAGAATTGTAGTAGTTGAATTGTATATTAGCTACTAAGTATGAACTTAACGGGTAGGTACTACCCGAATTTAAACTTATAAAACGTTAATATGAAGAAAAAGCTTTTATAAATGAGTTCATATTATGCTACGAAATACTATTAACTACTCTTAATATTCTGTATGATTAACTTGTTCCATTTGACTATTTTGAAGGAAATGGCACCGACTACTCGACACACCGTGAATATGAATGAAGAGGAATTCCGTACTTTTCTAGCTTCAAACATAGCCGCAGTACAGGCTGCGCTACATACCAACAATAACCTTGGATCTAGCAGTACAGGAAATCGTGTAGGATGCACCTACAAAGAAATCACTGCCTGCAAACCTTTGGAATTTGATGGAACCGAAGGACCGATCGGATTGAAACAGTGGACCGAGAAGGTCAAATCAGTGTTTGCCATAAGTAAGTGTACTGAAGAGGACAAAGTGAAGTACGCTACGCATACCTTCACAGGTTCTGCGTTAACATGGTGGAATACCTATCTAGAGCAAGTGGGACAAGACGATGCGTACGCACTACCGTGGTCAGCATTCAAGCACTTGATGAACGAGAAGTACCGTCCCAGAACCGAGGTCAATAAGCTCAAGACAGAACTTAGAGGGTTACGAACCCAAGGATTTGATATTACCACGTACGAAAGATGATTCACATAATTGTGCCTATTGTGTCCGGGAGCATTAGAAGATGAGGAAGAGAAGATCGACGCGTTTGTGAAAGGATTACCGGAAAGAATCCAAGAAGATATAAGTTCACACGAGCCCGCCTCCATACAACAGGCATGTAGAATGGCTCACAAACTAGTGAACCAGATTGAAGAAAGAATTAAAGAACAAACTGCTGAAGAGGCCAATGTGAAGCAAGTCAAAAGAAAGTGGGAGGAAAATGGTGATAAGAATCACCAATACAACAACAACAGCAATTACAATAATAATCGCAACAATTATCCCAACAATCGCAACATCAATCGCAACTACAACAAACGGCTCAACAACAACAACAACAACAACAACAACAACAACAACAACAACAACAACAACAACTACAACAATCATCCCAACAACAATAATAACCGCAACAACAACAACAATCAGAAGCAGCTATGCCAAAGGTGTGAAAAGTATCACTCGGGGTTCTGCACCAAATTTTGCAACAAGTGTAAAAGAAATGGTCATAGCGCGGCGAAGTGTGAGGTCTACGGACCAGGGGTTAATAGAACGAAAGGAACAAATGGTGTCGGAACGAGTAATGGTGGAGCAAGTAGTGTCGGAGCAAGTTATGCCAATGTAGTTTGTTATAAATGTGGAAAACCGGGCCAAATTATTAGAAATTTCCCGAACCAGGAGAACACGAATGGACAAGGCCGCGGAAGAGTTTTCAATATTAATGCGGCAGAGGCACAGGAAGACCCGGAGCTTGTTACGGGTACGTTTCTTATTGACAATAAATCTGCTTACGTTTTATTTGATTCAGGTGCGGATAGAAGCTATATGAGTAGAGATTTTTTTGCTAAATTAAGTTGTCAATTGACGCCTTTGGATAGTAAATTTTTACTCGAATTAGCAAATGGTAAATTAATTTTAGCAGATAATATATGTCAGAATCGAGAAATTAAACTGGTTAGCGAAACAATTAAGATTGATTTGATACCAGTAGAGTTAGGGAGTTTTGATGTGATAATCGGTATGGACTAGTTGAAAGAAGTGAAAGCAGAGATCGTTTGTTACAAAAATGCAATTCGCATTATACGAGAAAAAGGAAAACCCTTAATGGTGTACGGAGAAAAGGGCAACACGAAGCTACATCTTATTAGTAATTTGAAGGCACAAAAACTAATAAGAAAAGGTTGCTATGCTGTTCTAGCACACGTCGAGAAAGTACAAACTGAAGAAAAGAGCATCAATGATGTTCCCATTGCAAAAGAATTTCCCGATGTATTTCCAAAAGAATTACCGGGATTACCCCCACATCGATCCGTTGAATTTCAAATAGATCTTGTACCAGGAGCTGCACCAATAGCTCGTGCTCCTTACAGACTCGCACCCAGAGAGATGAAAGAACTGCAAAGTCAATTACAAGAACTTTTAGAGCGTGGTTTCATTCGACCAAGCACATCACCGTGGGGAGCTCCTGTTTTGTTTGTCAAGAAGAAAGATGGTACATTCAGGTTGTGTATCGACTACCGAGAGTTGAACAAACTTACCATCAAGAACCGCTACCCACTACCGAGAATCGATGACTTATTTGATCAACTACAAGGCTCGTCTGTTTATTCAAAGATTGACTTACGTTCCGGGTATCATCAAATGCGGGTGAAAGAAGATGAAATTCCAAAGACTGCTTTCAGAACACATTACGGTCATTACGAGTTTATGGTCATTCCGTTTGGTTTAACTAATGCACCAACTGTATTCATGGACCTTATGAACCAAGTGTGTGGACCATACCTTGACAAGTTTGTCATTGTTTTCATTGATGACATACTTATTTACTCAAAGAATGACCAAGAACACGGTGAACATTTGAGAAAGGTGTTAGAAGTATTGAGGAAGGAAGAATTGTACGCTAAGTTTTCAAAGTGTGCATTTTGGTTGGAAGAAGTTCAATTCCTCGGTCACATAGTGAACAAAGAAGGTATTAAGGTGGATCCGTCAAAGATAGAAACTGTTGAAAAGTGGGAAACCCCGAAAACTCCGAAACACATACGCCAGTTTTTAGGACTAGCTGGTTACTACAGAAGGTTCATCTAAGACTTTTCCAGAATAGCAAAACCCTTGACTGCATTAACGCATAAAGGGAAGAAATTTGAATGGAATGATGAACAAGAGAAAGCGTTTCAGTTATTGAAGAAAAAGCTAACTACGGCACCTATATTGTCATTGCCTGAAGGGAATGATGATTTTGTGATTTATTGTGACGCATCAAAGCAAGGTCTCGGTTGTGTGTTAATGCAACGAACGAAGGTGATTGCTTATGCGTCTAGACAATTGAAGATTCACGAACAAAATTATACGACGCATGATTTGGAATTAGGCGCGGTTGTTTTTGCATTAAAGACTTGGAGGCACTACTTATATGGGGTCAAAAGTATTATATATACCGACCACAAAAGTCTTCAACACATATTTAATCAGAAACAACTGAATATGAGGCAGCGTAGGTGGATTGAATTATTGAATGATTACGACTTTGAGATTCGTTACCACCCGGGGAAGGAAAATGTGGTAGCCGATGCCTTGAGCAGGAAGGACAGAGAACCCATTCGAGTAAAATCTATGAATATAATGATTCATAATAACCTTACTACTCAAATAAGGGAGGCGCAACAAGGAGTTTTAAAAAAGGAAAATTTAAAGGATGAAATACCCAAAGGATCGAAGAAGCATCTTAATATTCGGGAAGACGGAACCCGGTATAGGGCTGAAAGGATTTGGGTACCAAAATTTGGAGATATGAGAGAAATGGTACTTAGAGAAGCTCATAAAACCAGATACTCAATACATCTTGGAACGGGGAAGATGTACAAGGATCTCAAGAAACATTTTTGGTGGCCGGGTATGAAAGCCGATGTTGCTAAATACGTAGGAGAATGTTTGACGTGTTCTAAGGTCAAAGCTGAGCATCAGAAACCATCAGGTCTACTTCAACAACCCGAAATCCCGGAATGGAAATGGGAAAACATTACCATAGATTTCATCACTAAATTGCCAAGGACTGCAAGTGGTTTTGATACTATTTGGGTAATAGTTGATCGTCTCACCAAATCAGCACACTTCCTGCCAATAAGAGAAGATGACAAGATGGAGAAGTTAGCACGACTGTATTTGAAGGAAGTCATCTCCAGATATGGAATACCAATCTCTATTATCTCTGATAGGGATGGCAGATTTATTTCAAGATTCTGGCAGACATTACAGCAAGTATTAGGAACTCGTCTAGACATGAGTACTGCCTATCATCCACAAACTGATGGGCAGAGCAAAAGGACGATACAAACGCTTGAAGACATGCTACGAGCATGTGTTATTGATTTCGGAAACAGTTGGGATCAACATCTACCGTTAGCAAAATTTTCCTACAACAACAGCTACCATTCAAGCATTGAGATGGCGCCGTTTGAAGCACTTTATGGTAGAAAGTGCAGGTCTCCGATTTGTTGGAGTGAAGTGGGGGATTGACAGATTACGGGTCCGAAGATTATACAAGAAACTACCGAGAAGATCATCCAAATTCAACAACGGTTGAAAACTGCCCAAAGTCGACAAAAGTGCTACGCTGACATTAAAAGAAAAGATATAGAATTTGAAATTAGAGAGATGGTCATGCTTAAAGTTGCACCTTAGAAAGGCGTTGTTCGATTTGGTAAACGAGGGAAATTAAATCCAAGGTATATTGGACCATTCAAGATTATTGATCGTGTCGGACCAGTAGCTTACCGACTTGAGTTACCTCAACAACTTGCGGCTGTACATAACACTTTCCACGTCTCGAATTTGAAGAAATGTTTTGCTAAAGAAGATCTCACTATTCCGTTAGATGAAATCCAAATCAACGAAAAACTTCAATTCATCGAAGAACCCATCGAAATAATGGATCGTGAGGTTAAAAGACTTAAGCAAAACAAGATACCAATTGTTAAGGTTCGATGGAATGCTCGTAGAGGACCCGAGTTCACCTGGGAGCATGAAGATCAGATGAAGAAGAAATACCCGCATCTATTTCCAGAAGATTCGTCAACACCTCCAACTGCTTAAAATTTCGGGACGAAATTTATTTAACGGGTAGGTACTGTAGTGACCCCAACTTTTCTATGTTTATATATATTAATTGAGATTGATATTTACATGATTAAATGTTTCCAACATGTTAAGCAATCAAACTTGTTAAGACTTGATTAATTGAAATATGTTTCATATAGACAATTGACCACCCAAGTTGACCGGTGATTCACGAACGTTAAAACTTGTAAAAACTATATGATGACATATATATGGATATATATATAGATAACATGATACTATGATAAGTAAACATATCATTAAGTATATTAACAATGAACTACATATGTAAAAACAAGACTACTAACTTAATGATTTTTAAACGAGACATATATGTAACGATTATCGTTGTAAAGACATTTAATGTATATATATCATATTAAGAGATATTCATACATGATAATATCATGATAATATAATAATTTAAAATCTCATTTGATATTATAAATATTGGGTTAACAACATTTAACAAGATCGTTTACCTAAAGGTTTCAAAACAACACTTACATGTAACGACTAACGATGACTTAACGACTCAGTTAAAATGGATATACATGTAGTGTTTTAATATGTATTTATACACTTTTGAAAGACTTCAATACACTTATCAAAATACTTCTACTTAACAAAAATGCTTACAATTACATGCTCGTTCAGTTTCATCAATAATTCTACTTGTATGCACCCGTATTCGTACTCGTACAATACACAGCTTTTAGATGTATGTACTATTGGTATATACACTCCAATGATCGGCTCCTAGCAGCCCATGTGAGTCACCTAACACATGTGGGAACCATCATTTGGCAACTAGCATGAAATATCTCATAAAATTACAAAAATATGAGTAATCATTCATGACTTATTTACATGAAAACAAAATTACATATCCTTTATATCTAATCCATACACCAACGACCAAAAACACCTACAAACACTTTGATTCTTCAATTTTCTTCATATAATTGATCTCTCTCAAGTTCTATCTTCAAGTTCTAAGTGTTCTTCATATATTCTACAAGTTCTATTTACATAAAATCAAGAATACTTTCAAGTTTGCTAGCTCATTTCCAATCTTGTAAGGTGATCATCCAACCTCAAGAAATCTTTGTTTCTTACAGTAGGTTATCATTCTAATACAAGGTAATAATCATATTCAAACTTTGGTTCAATTTCTATAACTATAACAATCTTATTTCAAGTGATGATCTTACTTGAACTTGTTTTCGTGTCATGATTCTGCTTCAAGAACTTCGAGCCATCCAAGGATCCGTTGAAGCTAGATCCATTTTTCTCTTTTCCAGTAGGTTTATCCAAGGAACTTAAGGTAGTAATGATGTTCATAACATCATTCGATTCATACATATAAAGCTATCTTATTCGAAGGTTTAAACTTGTAATCACTAGAACATAGTTTAGTTAATTCTAAACTTGTTCGCAAACAAAAATTAATCCTTCTAACTTGACTTTTAAAATCAACTAAACACATGTTCTATATCTATATGATATGCTAACTTAATGATTTAAAACCTGGAAACACAAAAAACATCGTAAAACCGGATTTACGCCGTCGTAGTAACACCGCGGGCTGTTTTGGGTTAGTTAATTAAAAACTATGATAAACTTTGATTTAAAAGTCGTTATTCTGAGAAAATGATTTTTATTATGAACATGAAACTATATCCAAAAATTATGGTTAAACTCAAAGTGGAAGTATGTTTTCTAAAATGGTCATCTAGACGTCGTTCTTTCGACTGAAATGACTACCTTTACAAAAATGACTTGTAACTTATTTTTCCGACTATAAACCTATACTTTTTCTGTTTATATTCATAAAATAGAGTTCAATATGAAACCATAGCAATTTG
The DNA here is from genome assembly GCF_046630445.1 of Rutidosis leptorrhynchoides. Lineage (NCBI taxonomy): Eukaryota > Viridiplantae > Streptophyta > Magnoliopsida > Asterales > Asteraceae > Rutidosis > Rutidosis leptorrhynchoides. The sequence continues at coordinate 150,261,034 of NC_092336.1, forward strand.
ATTCACTCAAAACGGATTTAAAATGAAGAAGTTATGGGTAAAACAAGTTTGGATAATTTTTCTCATTTTAGCTACGTGAAAATTGGTAACAAATCTATTCCAACCATAATTTAATCAACTTGTATTGTATATTATGTAATCTTGAGATACCATAGACATGTATACAATGTTTCGACCTATCATGTCGACACATCTATATATATTTCGGAACAACCATAGACACTCTATATGTGAATGTTGGAGTTAGCTATACAGGGTTGAGGTTGATTCCAAAATATATATAGTTTGAGTTGTGATCAATACTGAGATACGTATATACTGGGTCGTGGATTGATTCAAGATAATATTTATCGATTTATTTCTGTACATCTAACTGTGGACAACTAGTTGTAGGTTACTAACGAGGACAGCTGACTTAATAAACTTAAAACATCAAGATATATTAAAAGTGTTGTAAATATATTTTGAACATACTTTGATATATATGTATATATTGTTATAGGTTCGTGAATCAACCAGTGGCCAAGTCTTACTTTCCGACGAAGTAAAAATCTGTGAAAGTGAGTTATAGTCCCACTTTTAAAATCTAATATTTTTGGGATGAGAATACATGCAGGTTTTATAAATGATTTACAAAATAGACACAAGTACGTGAAACTACATTCTATGGTTGAATTATCGAAATCGAATATGCCCCTTTTTATTAAGTCTGGTAATCTAAGAATTAAGGAACAGACACCCTAATTGACGCGAATCCTAAAGATAGATCTATTGGGCCTAACAAACCCCATCCAAAGTACCGGATGCTTTAGTACTTCGGAATTTATATCATATCCGAAGGGTGTCCTGGAATGATGGGGATATTCTTATATATGCATCTTGTTAATGTCGGTTACCAGGTGTTCACCATATGAATGATTTTTATCTCTATGTATGGGATGTGTATTGAAATATGAAATCTTGTGGTCTATTATTATGATTTGATATATATAGGTTAAACCTATAACTCACCAACATTTTTGTTGATGTTTTAAGCATGTTTATTCTCAGGTGATTATTAAGAGCTTCCGATGTCGCATACTTAAATAAGGACGAGATTTGGAGTCCATGCTTGTATGATATTGTGTAAAAACTGCATTCAAGAAACTTATTTTGTTGTAACAAATTTGTATTGTAAACCATTATGTAATGGTCGTGTGTAAACAGGATATTTTAGATTATCATTATTTGATAATCTACGTAAAGCTTTTTAAAACCTTTATCTATGAAATAAAGTTTATGGTTTGTTTTAAAAATGAATGCAGTCTTTGAAAAACGTCTCATATAGAGGTCAAAACCTCGCAACGAAATCAATTAATATGGAACGTTTTTAATCAATAAGAACAAGACATTTCAACGGACGAAGGTGATTGCTTATGCGTCTAGACAATTGAAGATTCACGAGCAAAATTATACGACGCATGATTTGGAATTAGGCGCGGTTGTTTTTGCATTAAAGACTTGGAGGCACTACTTATATGGGGTCTAAATTATTATATATACCCACCACAAAAGTCTTCAACACATATTTAATCAGAAACAATTGAATATGAGGCAGCGTAGGTGGATTGAATTGTTGACTGATTATGACTTTGAGATTCGTTACCACCCGGGGAAGGAAAATGTGGTAGCCGACGCCTTGAGCAGAAAGGACAGAGAACCCATTCGAGTAAAATCTATGAATATAATGATTCACACTAACCTTACTACTCAAATAAAGGAGGCGCAACAAGGAGTTTTAAAAGAGGGAAATTTAAAGGATAAAATACCCAAAGGATCGGAGAAGCATCTTAATATTCGAGAAGACGGAACCCGGTATAGGGCTGAAAGAATTTGGGTACCAAAATTTGGAGATATGAGAGAAATGGTACTTAGAGAAGCTCATAAAACCAGATACTCAATACATCCTGGAACGGGGAAAATGTACAAGGATCTTAAGAAACATTTTTGGTGGCCAGGTATGAAAGCCGATATTGCTAAATATGTAGGAGAATGTTTGACGTGTTCTAAGGTCAAAGCTGAACATCAGAAACCATCAGGTCTACTACAACAACCTGAAATCCCGGAATGGAAATGGGAAAACATTACCATGGATTTCATTACTAAATTGCCAAGGACTGTAAGTGGTTATGATACTATTTGGGTAATAGTTGATCGTCTCGCCAAGTCAGCACACTTCCTGCCAATAAGAGAAGATGTCAAAATGGAGAAGTTAGCACGATTGTATTTGAAGGAAGTCGTCTCCAGACATGGAATACCAATCTCTATTATCTCTGATAGGGATGGCAGATTTATTTCAAGATTCTGGCAGACATTACAGCAAGCATTGGGAACTCGTCTAGACATGAGTACTGCCTATCATCCACAAACTGATGGGCAGAGTGAAAGGACGATACAAACGCTTGAAGACATGCTACGAGCTTGTGTTATTGATTTCGGAAACAGTTGGGATCGACATCTATCGTTAGCAGAATTTTCCTACAACAACAGCTACCATTCAAGCATTGAGATGGCGCCGTTTGAAGAACTTTATGGTAGAAAGTGCAGGTCTCCGATTTGTTGGAGTGAAGTAGGGGATAGACAGATTACGGGTCCGGAGATAATACAAGAAACTACCAAGAAAATCATCCAGATTCAACAAAGATTGAAAACCGCCCAGAGTCGACAAAAGAGCTACGCGGACAGTAAAAGAAAAGATATAGAGTTTGAAATTGGAGAAATGGTCATGCTTAAGGTTTCACCTTGGAAAGGCATTCTTCAATTTTGTAAACGGGGGAAACTAAATCCAAAGTACATTGGACCATTCAAGATTATAGATCGTGTCGGACCAGTAGCTTACCAACTGGAGCTACCTCAACAACTCGCGGCTGTACATAACACTTTCCACGTCTCAAATTTGAAGAAATGTTTTGCTAAAGAAGATCTCACTATTCCATTGGACGAAATCCAAATCAATGAAAAACTTCAATTCATTGAAGAACCCGTCGAAATAATGGATCGTGAGGTTAAGAGACTTAAACAAAACAAGATACCGATTGTTAAGGTTCGATGGAATGCTCGTAGAGGACCCGAGTTCACCTGGGAGCATTAAGATCAGATGAAGAAGAAATACCCGCATTTATTTCCAGAAGATACGTCAACACCTCCAACTGCTTAAAATTTCAGGACGAAATTTATTTAACGAGTAGGTACTGTAGTGACCCGAACTTTTCCATGTTTATATATATATTAAATGAAATTGTTATTTACATGATTAAATGTTTCCAACATGTTAAGCAATCAAACTTGTTAAGACTTGATTAATTGAAATAGGTTTCATATAGACAATTGACCACCCAAGTTGACCGGTGATTCACGAACGTTAAAACTTGTAAAAACTATACGATGACATATATATGGTTATATATATAGTTAACATGATTTTATTATAAGTATGTATCTCATTAGGTATTTTAACAATGAGTTATATACATAAAAATGAGACTATTAATTTAAGAAACTCGAAAACTATATATATAACGATTATCGTTATAACAACGTCTTACTATGTACATATGAATCATATTAAGATATTGATACACTTGGTTAATTGTGTTAAATGATAAGTAAATATATTATTAAGTGTATTAACAATGAAATACATATGTAAAAATAAGACTACTAACTTAATGATTTCGAAACGAGACATATATGTAACGATTATCGTTGTAACGATACTTAACTGTATATATATCATACTAAGATATATTATATATCATAATATCACGATAATATAAAAATTTAACATCTCATTTGTTATAATAAATAATGGGTTAACAACATTCAATAAGATCGTTAACCTAAAGGTTTCAAAACAACATTTACATGTAACGACTAACGATGACTTAACGACTCAGTTAAAATGTATATACATGTAGTGTTTTAATATGTATTCATACACTTTTTAAAGACTTCAATACACTTATCAAAATACTTCTACTTAACAAAAATGCTTACAATTACATCCTCGTTCAGTTTCATCAACAATTCTACTCGTATGCACCCGTATTCGTACTCGTACAATACACAGCTTTTAGATGTATGTACTATTGGTATATACACTCCAATGATCAGCTCTTAGCAGCCCATGTGAGTCACCTAACACATGTGGGAACCATCATTTGGCAACTAGCATGAAATATCTCATAAAATTACAAAAATATGAGTAATATTTCATGACTTATTTACATGAAAACAAAATTACATATCCTTTATATCTAATCCATACACCAATGACCAAAAACACCTACAAACACTTTCATTCTTCAATTTTCTTCATCAAATTGATCTCTCTCAAGTTCTATCTTCATGTTCTAAGTGTTCTTCATAAATTCTACAAGTTCTAGTTACATAAAATCAATAATACTTTCAAGTTTGCAAGCTCACTTCCAATCTTGTAAGGTGATCATCCAACCTCAAGAAATCTTTGTTTCTTATAGTAGGTTATCATTCTAATACAAGGTAATAATCATATTCAAACTTTGGTTCATTTTCTATAACTATAACAATCTTATTTCAAGTGATGATCTTACTTGAACTTGTTTTCGTGTCATGATTCTGCTTCAAGAACTTCGAGCCATCCAAGGATCCATTGAAGCTAGATCCATTTTTCTCTTTTCCAGTAGGTTTATCCAAGGAACTTAAGGTAGTAATAATGTTCATAACATCATTCGATTCATACATATAAAGCTATCTTATTCGAAGGTTTAAACTTGTAATCACTAGAACATAGTTTAGTTAATTCTAAACTTGTTCGCAAACAAAAGTTAATCCTTCTAACTTGACTTTTAAAATCAACTAAACACATGTTCTATATCTATATGATATGCTAACTTAATGATTTAAAACCTGGAAACACGAAAAACACCGTAAAACCGGATTTACGCCGTCGTAGTAACACCGCGGGCTGTTTTGGGTTAGTTAATTAAAAACTATGATAAACTTTGATTTAAAAGTTGTTATTCTGGGAAAATGATTTTTATTATGAACATGAAACTATATCCAAAAATTATGGTTAAACTCAAAGTGGAAGTATGTTTTCTAAAATGGTCATCTAGACGTCGTTCTTTCGACTGAAATGACTACCTTTACAAAAATGACTTGTAACTTATTTTTCTGACTATTAACCTATACTTTTTCTGTTTAGATTCATAAAATAGAGTTCAATATGAAACCATAGCAATTTGATTCACTCAAAACGGATTTAAAATGAAGAAGTTATGGGTAAAACAAGATTGGATAATTTTTCTCATTTTAGCTACGTGAAAATTGGTAACAAATCTATTCCAACCATAACTTAATCAACTTGTATTGTATATTATGTAATCTTGAGATACCATAGACACGTATACAATGTTTCGACCTATCATGTCGTCACATCTATATATATTTCGGAACAACCATAGACACTCTATATGTGAATGTTGGAGTTAGCTATACAGGGTTGAGGTTGATTCCAAAATATATATAATTTGAGTTGTGATCAATACTGAGATACGTATACACTGGGTCGTGGATTGATTCAAGATAATATTTATCGATTTATTTCTGTACATCTAACTGTGGACAACTAGTTGTAGGTTACTAACGAGGACAGCTGACTTAATAAACTTAAAATATCAAAATATATTAAAAGTATTGTAAATATATTTTGAACATACTTTGATATATATGTATATATTGTTATAGGTTCATGAATCAACCAGTGGCCATGTCTTACTTCCCGATGAAGTAAAAATCTGTGAAAGTGAGTTATAGTCCCACTTTTAAAATCTAATATTTTTGGGATGAGAATACATGTAGGTTTTATAAATGATTTACAAAATAGACACAAGTACGTGAAACTACATTCTATGGTTGAATGATCGAAATCGAATATGCCCCTTTTTATTAAGTCTGGTAATCTAAGAATTAGGGAACAGACACCCTAATTGACGCGAATCCTAAAGATAGATCTATTGGGCCTAACAAACCCCATCCAAAGTACCGGATGCTTTAGTACTTTGAAATTTATATCATATCCGAAGGGTGTCCCAGAATGATGAGGATATTCTTATACATGCATCTTGTTAATGTCGGTTACCAGGTGTTCACCATATGAATGATTTTTATCTCTATCTATGGGATGCGTATTGAAATATGAAATCTTGTGGTCTATTGTTACGATTTGATATATATATAGGTTAAACCTATAACTCACCAACATTATTGTTGACGTTTAAAGCATGTTTATTCTTAGGTGAATACTAAGAGCTTCCGCTGTTGCATACTAAAATAAGGACAAGATTTGGAGTCCATGTTTGTATGATATTGTGTAAAAACTGCATTCAAGAAACTGATTTCGATGTAACATATTTGTATTGTAAACCATTATGTAATGGTCGTGTGTAAACAGGATATTTTAAATTATCATTATTTGATAATCTACGTAAAGCTTTTTAAACCTTTATTTATGAAATAAAGGTTATGGTTTGTTTTAAAAAAGAATGCAGTCTTTGAAAAACGTCTCATATAGAGGTCAAAACCTCGCAACGAAATCAATTAATATGGAACGTTTTTAATCAATAAGAACGGGACATTTCAAAAACAGAACATCTCGTCTGTATAATAATCATATAAACTTTGAAGTACTAAACACCACGCCCACTAGCCCTTTCGTCTAGTGAACATTCTGGGTGGGGGTGTTAAACCCGGTAGCTACCTTTAGGATTCGCGTCAATTACGCGTGCACTAATTCTCAAAATTAGTGATGTTCCCTAATTCTTAGGTTACCAAGTAATAATAATCAGGGGAAAAATATTCATATCAATTGTGGCAATTATCACGTCCACATAATTCAATGGTGGCAATTATCACGTCCACATAATTCATTCGAGGAATGTTTTGCTTGTGTCTATCTCGTCAAACATTTATAAAAGCATTTCATGTAATCGCAATTCAAAATGTATTTCAAAAGCATTTAATAAATCAGTTGTAAAAGTAGCGCATGTATTCTCGGTCCCAAAAATGTAAAGAGTAAAAGGGAATCAAATGAACTCACCATACTGTATTTTGTAGTAAAAATACATATGACGTCATTTAACAAGTGTAGGGTTGACCTCGGATTCACGAACCTATATCAGTTGTATATATTAAAACATATAATAATAATTAAACAAATTTTATGTATTAATATTATTGCTATACTTGTTATAATAATAAATTATATGTTATATTACTTAAT